>NC_140072.1:135662084-136077084 GCF_964194135.1 Talpa europaea
GGGGGTCACAGAGTCACCTGTCACATGACATGGCCAGGGAAGGGAAAGAAGGCTAAGAACATTCCAGAATAAAGAATGGTTAAGAAATTTTATTACTTGGATTATTAAGGAAATGCCTTAATTTCTTGCAGTCTCACTGACTTTACCTGCAAAGAAAAACATCAACTTTGTTTTGAAAAGTGAATAATTACATTTCTAGGACACCTAGTGGAATGGCTGCCACACACAAAAGGACATTTAATAAAGATGAGTTTCCTTCTTTCTCTTTCTGTCCCCTTATGGCATGAGTCCTGTGTTCTTGCCTTAATTCTAAGTCTGCCTGAACTAACCGTGCAGTCACCCAGGTACAGGGGAGTCCTTCCAACAACACCTCCTCAGGTGTGGTCAGCCACGCTCAAACTCTGCAGTGTCCACCTTCATGTGCTTGGCTTGTTCAGAGCCACATTCATCAGGCAAAGTTCCTCAATGAGGCCAACCAGTGGGTCTCGCTGGTCTATCCAGAAGCTGCCCAGGAACCCGGACACAGCCTTTCTGTCCTGCCACCCTTGATGAGCCACCAGCAGCAGGATCACAGTCGTGAACACACAGCGTCTGCACAGTTCTCACCTCCAACACCCCCTGACTCTTTGATCTGTTGGGTTGCCACACTACTGGGTCATCTCAGGTCTCCTTGCTGGCCTCTGTCCTCATGCTAACCTCAGCTACCAGCCCAGTATATAAGTGTACATAAAAAACTGGGTAGTTTGAAAGCACTTTGGAACCTCAAGAGTTATGCTTAATTTATATGAATTGTTTAGGGATTCAGATAATTGATAGCATATCTTAAAAAAAAGGAACAGAATGAAAATAAAAAATGAAAGAGATTAAACTGAATTTCATATAATAAATTATCTTGACAATGCCTTTTCTTTGAAATAATTTGAGATATCATAAGGTACTTAAACTGCAGCTCAGATTCCCTGGTATCAATAACGTGTTTCTGGGCCTCCATGGGGCGCAAGGGGTTAAGCACCACACTATGAAGCTGTCTGCAGCCTCTGCAGCACGAGTTCGATCCTGGCTGGCCAGGGAGCAACCTACATGGTGCAGCAGACCTCTCCTGTCTCGCCCGCTGCTCCCATGAGCAGTGTATTTCAGTCAGTCTGCCTGTTCTGTTCCCCGCTCTGGCTCTGGTGAATCCTCTCACCCTCCACACCTCTGGCTTGTACCCCAGTTCTTGTATGCATAAATAAATAAGTCTTTAAAAAAGTGTGTTTCTGTAGGAATAGATATCTGAACATATATTAGAAATGAAATGATCCACGACTTTGGCATGTTTCTCCTGATAAACTCTAATGAATTCTGCCTGTAGCTTCAGTCACCTATCTTTTAAAAAAGCTTCTGGAAATGTCTGTGAAGTAGAAGAATTGCTGGTCTGAAGATGGCATAATGCTAAATCATTGCATTGTTAGAAGTAGTGGTGAGACAATGTGGAGTAATTTTAATATACTGATTTAAGCTAATTTTAAAATACTGATCACTTGTAACAAATAAAAGGGTATTTCTGGATAAATTCTAAAATGTTGAACTGAATTTATGAGTCATTTTAACACAAATTTCAATAACTCTTGGTAAGATTTCCATTTACCTGTATATTAATTAGGAGTTGTCACAAGCTCTGACCTTAGTCTCTATTTCTCCCTCCAAGTACGTAAAGTTAGGAATTGGATTAGAGTCTTTTTAAGCCATGAAATGCAGAGACGCTCACTACATCAGTTTTGAAATACTTGTGGATAGTCTTGCTTTATAATAACATACTTGGACAGTTAAGCATTTAGACAGAGCTTAATGAAGAGGGTGTAGAGAGTCTCAGGAGCAGACTAGACCAATTCAGGCACGAAAAATTACAGTGAGCCAGAGAGGCACACCTGCCTTCACTCTGGGAACAAAAAATGTGTGTGACTAACCAATAATCCACCCCAACATTTACAAGGGCGATTAATTAACTGGGAATGCATGATTCTTGAATACAAACTTGTTTTTATTCAATGTGAGTCACACAATACAAATTGAGGTTGTCTCGTAGACGCATAATTCTTGCAAGTCGGTGCCAAAAGGCCCCCCGTCTCCCATCGCTCCGTATTTTCTAAAAGGAGAGAAAGGAGCGGAGGATGCGTCAGGAAGTCTCATCAGGCTTTGTCAAAACTGACTCCAGTGACAGTCCGTGGAGCCCGCGCCACATTTCACCCCTGTCCCCGCCCCTCCCCGCTCAGTCTTTATGCCCTCAGGTGTCCAAAGGTATTTAGAAAACAAGACAACTTCATTGGGATTGGCACGTCACCAGGAGTGCAGACACAGAGTCTGGGGCCCCAGTCCGCAGGGTGATGGGCGCCGTCAGGAGGGTGTCCGGGACCCAGGGGTGTGATACGGCGCCGGCTGAGGAGGGGCTCATAGCACCTGGGCAAGGTGGGGGTGAGGCGGATGCTGAGATGGCGTGTGGTTGCCCAGTCCTGCCCCGATGTGATCCTCTGTCCTCTTCATAGCAACAGGCAAGGTGAGTCTTCCACCTGCTTCCATCCGATTTCATCAGTGCCCAGGTTCCTTGGTCAGCCTGGGCCAGAGCTGAGATTAGAACCAGAACCCCATCTCCTGATTGGGAACCCTAAACTCCAGCCTGCCTGAAAAAGCAATGAGCAGGGAGCACTTACCTGACCTGCCAGGAAAAGCGTGGACATGTCCGTCCCTACGGACATAGGAGACTCGATGTGTGTGGTGCAGACTATTTCCGTCATTGTCTAGGTATTTGAATAAAAATTTGCTATCCAGATATTATCCTAACATTTAAATCATCTGAAGATTGGAATGATACCTTATCATTCTACACATTTTAATAAAATTTATTTGGTTTGATTGTTTGGATAAAATCACCTCAATTCACAAAATTCTGTGTAAAAAGCAAGAGTCTGACATGGCTCAGAACTCACGGCCTTCGTGGCAATGAATGACGTCACTCGGAGGAGCGTTCCTGAAGCAACAATTCAAGGATTTCCATTGAGCAGCTGAGGGCTGAGCAGACCTGAGTAGCGCAAGGTGATTGCTTATGCCTCCAGCGAAGAGCACCTGCCAGTTCTTAAACTTGAACTGGACCCAGTCATTTCCCTTTGATAAGCACGAGCAGTCACTGAAGCCGAGGAGGAAGAGCAGACGTGAGGATGGTTGGAAGCGAAAAGCTCTTGGTTGTCTTGTTGCGCTGCTTGGAGCCGCGATGGAGGAGGGAGGCGGACAGATCCAGGTCTGGGGGCTGCCTGGAGGCCTGAGCAGCAGACAGGGCTGCCAGCCTGGGCCTCTGGGTCCCCAGTCCCCCTTCCCTTCCACCTGCAGGCTCCGGCGTGCCCAGGCCCCAAGGCAGTGTTGGCCCAGCCTGGCTCATGACAGCAACCGCAAGATCTGGGCAGAAGGCCACTGATACACGTGCCACTTGGGGTGGGTTCTAGGTGGAAGGTCAGAGCACATGGGGTTCATTGGGATGCCCAGGAGGCAATGCAGTCACTCTCCAGTTCCAGGCTCACCTGTGGGGAGCTGTCCTGGAGGGGAACGCTCTCTGCAGACACAGGCTTGGCCTACAGGGAGTCAGGCACAGCGGGGAGAGTCGGGAGGCCGTGACCAGGCATTCTCGAGCCGCAGCATCTAGACTCTTACAAGCGAGGGATGAGGAAAGAGAAGGTCCAGTGCTGAGAACCAAGGGGGTAAGAGGGAGGTACAGCATGGACACAGCTCACACCTCGGCCTTGCTGCTTGGGGTTGCTATTTCCTGGTTAACTCCTTTCTCTCCGCTGAATTCTTCATTTTTGATACAGAGTGTATTGTACCTAAACACCTGAAAGCTTCCCCCCAAAATGCTTGACACACACACACACACACACACCGCCATCTCATCTCTGTCTCTGTCTTTACATACATCCACATCTGACCCCTTCTCCTGAATTTACTTAGGGGATATCTGCTTCCAAAGCTTGGGATGCAAAAAATTAGCCTCCTCTGTATTTGGTCCAAAAATCTTAGCTCTGGAGCTTGAGCGGTTAAGAAGCACCCATTTCACCCAGCAGCTCAGAAAAGAAAAGTTGATTAGCTTGTAGTTTTCAAACATGCTGTATGGAATGAGTATTTAAAAATGAAGCATTTCCTATTATAATTAAGAATCAACATCAGAGTATAAATTTATATCTAAAATAGGACCCTATCCATCAAAAGAAGCTATAAAAGCAAGCACTGGATGAGTAGATTTCTGATACAAAGACCGTGGTTGTCCAGGGAACATGGTATTCACTGCATTGAACCCGTTTAGAAATTGAGTCACAATCACCAGACTGATGGAGTTCAGATTTCTGCTGACTCTTGCATTTCTTTCTCATCCACAGTGTGAGTTTCAAACACACGCCCGTTCAGGACGATGCCTGTCTGAGCACTCAGCTGCCCGGGGGTGCTGGGGCCTGCGGCTGATCATCCGTCTATGCCTCAGAGGAGCAGGCTGCCGTCAAAGGTGTCTGGACAAGAAAGGAGAAAGCCACCAGGTTTAGAACAAAGGTGTATGTGAGCAATCTAATGAAGCTGGGGATTTGAAATATGCAATCCCGTCGTTCTACTTTGCAAAGTTTTGATTCTGTTAATTAAGTGAAACAAATCACTTCACAAACAAGCTATAGATCTGATCGATGACTAGATCCTCGGCAACCAGCCGGCATGAGAGCTCCAGGGCACTGTCCAGATGATGGTGGCAGATTTCTTAAGCACCCAGAGATCTCTTTCACCATCTGTGACTTGGAGATTTGCATCCCAGCAATCTCCTAGGGTTGTCTGGAAAGAATCTGAAACAATGCATGCCCAATTCCCAGCCCTGTGCATTCTGCATTGTTAACACTGCATCGTGGCATCAGTCACTTACTGTGGCTGATATGAAGTGTGCTGACAGGGGACAGGCTCCAGAATTCAAAAGCATATCACTTCTCCATTCGTGTGATGTCTTGAAAAGTCACTTCACCTGCATATGTTCCTGGAAGCTTCACTTAGACTCGGACTAGAAGCTCAGACCTAATGTGAAGGACTCTAAGTGTCCTTTTCCCAAGGATTTCGGGAAAATAGCATTGGCAATCAAGGAGCACTCTCCAGACAGCAAACTCCCACAGCGACTTGGGAATGGCAGGCTGGGGTGACGTGCCTGGGGCCTGCTGCCAGGGGATCCGGTCACTCATAGACGAGGTCACTAGGGCTAAATGAGGGAAGTCAATTGGGACTCAAGTTCTATCAATTCAGTTCCTCAGAGCTCTTCAGGCACCAAAGGTACCTGCTGCTTTGGGCACCCCTCCCTGCTGCATTGGGACAGGCAGGGAGGGGGCAGAGGAGGAGGGCCCATCTGGCCAGGGGGCGTCTCCTGCTGCTGTTTTAAGCTGAGTGACCTTGAGATGGTTGTTTTACACTCTGCCATGAGCCACGTCTTCCCTCCTCCGTGTGCTTGTAGATGGTGTTCCTTATCTGATGGGTTTGCTGCAAAGACTAAGCATCACACGTGCAGAGAACATCACACAGTGTGTAGGACGTTTAAGTACATATTTTATGGCAGTGATCTTGCTATTGTTATAGTGTTAATATTTTATAGCCCAAACATGAGAGGAAGAGAGTTTAAGAGAGCGAAGGATCCCAGTCAGTCAGTGACTAAGCAAACCCACACATCAGCGCCAGGACATCCTCATTGAAGGTCACGTGGTCACATGCAATCATCATCCCCAGTTGTCATTCAGCCAGGGGAGCCCCCCGGCCCCTCCAGGCTCGAGGTTCTGACTTGTAACTTCACCCCTGTCCCCTGAGCCCCGGGCCCTGCTCACCTCCATCTCAGAGCAGCTCCCGTGTTCATCACACTCACCATGAACGTGCCATTGTCCAGCCCAACTTCTGGGCCTGGGATGCCTTTTCAACAGGACTGCTGTGCTGTTTAGCGCACACGCTGCTCAGTCCTCGACTTCCTGCCTTGCTGCATTTGGACAGCAATCCCCCCATGTCTTCACACGTGAGGACACCAGGACAGAAAGACGGAGTAGATTCTGCAAGTTCACAGGAGTCCGCGGAGCTGACAACTGACCGCTTGTGGCAGCAGCACATGTAACCCCACCCTGTCCACTTTCCTACCTGCCAGCACCTTCCAGCCACAGACATCTCCGGACAGCGTGTGCCTTGTCCAGAGACAGAACGATGGACGCTGACTTGTGCTTTCAAAACACTGTGCTCCTCTCCGACCAGGCCTGATGGCGCTGCAGCTGCCCGTGTTGCGTATCCCTCTCCTGCAGGAGGCCCTCTGCCTGCTTAGTCTCCAGGAAACTGTCTGGACCTGGGGCCTCCCTGGTGGTGCAGGGGTTAAAGTCTCAGCACTATCAAACCTTTGCCAGCCACATGGCATGAGCTCGATCCCGGGCCAGGGAGGTGACCCACATGGTGTAGCAGACCTCTGCTCCTCTCACCAGTGGATTTCAGTGGATCTGCCTGTTCTGCTCCCCACTCTGTCTCAGGAGAATCCTCTTACCCCGCACATCTCTGGCCTACACCCCAGCTCTTGTATGCACAAATAAATAAAATGAATCTTAAAAAAAAAATTGTCTGCAACTCATGGGCAGGCTAGAAAACCAGTACCAAGCAGAACGAAGGGAAGACGCCTCGGGAGTGCGCAAAGGCAGGTGCACCACTCCGCCAGCTCCCACCCCCCAGACCTAAGTGGAGCCCCGGCTCTCAGGAGGCCCCACGTGTTCTGCTCCCCAGTCTCTGCACAATACTCGTGTCTGGGGCTCTGCTGGCTTCTCTCTACAGATGGCGCCTTTTTATTTATCCTCTTCTCTGATTCAATGGAAGAAGATACAATCATAGATTGTGTATAATATCACCATCCATATAATATAAATATTACAAGTGCATTAAAGCATAATAGAATGCCATGTGATATTACCTTTTAGGTGTTCTGTCCAGCTATTAAATGCCTGTGCAATTAAATCCGGTCTAAGCAGTCCTGCTGCCGCTGGAATAACCCAGCATGATCTGGGTGAAGCTGCGAGGATGACCCAGAAACCCCGGGGAGCCTCGCGGGAGCCCTGACCCTCCCGGGCCCTCGCTGCGCCCTCTCCACGCCCAGGCCCTCCCGGATGCCCGCCCTCCGGGCCACACCCTGGCCCCCAGCTGCCTCCTCACCTCAGGGCTGCGAGCACACGCCCCTCGATTCAAAGGCCCGCCTGGGAGCATGTTCCAGCAGGTGGGGCCGCGCCCTGCCCGCTGCCGCAGAGGCGGACTCGCCGGGGGCGCGGGGACCCCACTCGCCACAGGCCCAGGGAGGCCCCTCTCCGGGGGGCCAGAGGCCGGGGGCGCGCGCTGGGCGGGAGGTGGGCAGTCCCCGCGCGTCTGCGCGCCCCACACCTCAGCCGTCCGTCCCCGCTGCGACCCCCGATGGGGACCCCGCGGGCAGGGCCTCTGTCCACTCACGGGGCGCAGCCGGGGCGCGTCGGCGGAGCCTCTGTCCTGCGGGGCCAAAGGTCGGCGGGGCCTGTGCGCGGCAGGCGATGGGCGATGGGCGTGGAGGCCTGGGCGGGACGTGCGCCCTGGGGCCACCCCGACGGCGCTCAGCCCTGGCCTCCCAAGAGCGCTCCACCCGCCCACTCCATTTCCTCAGAAGTGGGCGCTGACCGTGGGGAAGTGGCTGCTGTCCCGCTCCAGGGTAACCTCGACGCGAGTGGCGACAGGGAAGCAGGAGAGTTGGCATCGCTGAACCATTCCTCCCCAAGCACAGGGCACCTGTCTGTGTGTCACGCCAGGTAACCGGGACGGGCACACGGTCAGCGGGGCTCCCCCGTGGTCCTGTCTTCAAGGAGCAGGTGGGAGCCCTGCTGACTCCGGCCATCACCTGTCTCCAGGTGCGGGGATGCAGTGCCTGCCTTCGCTACCCACCTGGCGGGTGTAAAGTCAATATAATCGATGATAAGCATCTTAAGGGTTGAATTCTGTGTCTTTGTCCCTGAAATGTTGATGATAGGGACAGGATTTATTCAGGTGTCTGAATCCTGGCATTCCTGAGCCGGGCAGGCATTACCTGCAGAGATGATGCCCAGCAGGTTCCAGGGTGTTCAGCCTCCAGGTCTCGCAACTCCTGGGGATTCCAGCAAGGACTGGGGCTCGCACCTGTCACACCCACCTGCCCAGGCGTAAGTTCACTGCAGCATTACTGACATTATTACTTCACGAATTCATAAAATCTGGCTTGAGTCAGGCCATTTTATGTACAACAGTGGAGCCCAAGTATTGATGAATGTGATGTAATTTGGAGAGCGCCTGACAGCCCCCAGGCGCCAGGGACACCTCGGCAGTGACTGCCACTGGCCTCCCTCCTGCTTTCCAGACAGGACACTGTGGACACTGTGGAGAGACTGTGTGAACTTCGCCAGGGCTACCGCCAAGGAGGACACCACCCTGTGTCCACTGCTGTGCCCCTGGAGGGTGTCAGCTCCATACTCTCCTGCTGGCCCATAAAGGACAGATTGAACTTGGTGAATCCAAACATGCTTTATTTTTTTAAGATTTATTTATTTATGCATGCAAGAACTGGGGTGCAGGCCAGAGGTGCAGGGCATGAGAGGATTCACCAGAGACAGAGTGGAGAGCAGAACAGGTGGATCCACTGAAATACACTGCTGAGGGGAGCAGCTGGGAGACAGGAGAGGTCTGCTGTGCCATGTAGGTCAGCTCCCTGGCTGGCCGGGGATCGAACTCATGCTGCAGAGGCTGTGGATAGCTTCATAGTGCTGGGTTTAAGCCCTTGCACCACCAGGGAGGCTCAAAACAGGCTCGAAAGTTTGAATGCCACCTGATTGTTCACCTGATTTCAGAAACAGTTCATTTAACACCCACCCCTTCTTTTTTTAATTAGTATTAAATATTTATTTTATTTATTTATGCATACAAGACTGGGGTGCAAGCCAGAGGTATAAGGGATGCACCTCTGGCCTGTCTCTGGGATTCCCCAGAGACAGAGTGGGGAGCAGAACAGGGGGAATCTAGAGAAATCCACTGCTGAGGGGAGCAGCGGGGAGACAGGAGCGGTCTGCTGCGCCCTGTGGGTCAGCTCCCTGGCCAGGGACCGAACTCAGGCCGCAGTGGCTGGCGATAGCTTGATAGCGCTGACTTTAACCCTTATGCCAGGGAGGCCCACCCACCCACTTTTAACCCGAGCCTGGCACGTGGCATCCTAGATTCTAACCCTGAGTTGAAACATCAGACACAATGCTTGCAACACTGTCAATTTCAAGCCAAGCTTCACCCAGCGCTAATACAGCCTGTCGGCCACGCTACAACAGTGCCAAGGACGGTCCTCACCGGCAGTGCCGAGGTGGGCATGTCTGCAAGTTCTTACCCTTGTAATCAATGGCCAGGTTCCACTCAGGCTCGGGGAGCCACAGCAATGGAGCTTGTTGAACAAACAGGGAAAAGAAAAACATTCCCAGGCCACGGGCTGACTCTCACCCGGACAGCGTCTAGTAGCTCGAAACAAGGCCATGGACTCTGACACGTTGGCTCCTCATTTAATACGTATTCCTAAACTGGCGTGGCGGTCTGGCTTCCCATGGCAGTCTCACCGTTTGAGGCAGTGAACTAGAAATCTGGGACATACAGGCTGCCTGAGGCAGAAGAGGCCAGAGGGTGATAGCGAGTGAAGACCATAGGTCAGCACAGAGTTACAGAAGGTCTGCTTCCCCGTCTTCCTGGGCACAGCCCACTTGCTGCCATCCTGGCACCGCTGCTGAAAAGCTCCTTTCACACCCAAAAGTAGCCTGCTTTTTTATTATACATTCAGCTCAGTATAATTATAATAAACGCAGATAATGTTTCCTCTGCGTTATCAGTTAAGGACCAAATGATGACCAATCCTCAGTTTTAGGAAGGTAAGCACAGTCCTCCAACATTCGTGGCCAACTTCAGCAAAACTTGGGAGGCTGAGCATGGTCCAGAGCAATTGTGCAGCCTCGGTTATCTGGGAACTCACTTCCCCGGGCCCGGAGTCCCAGGAGCAGTTATGTTACGTGTTTCATTGCAAGAAGCTTAGAGTTCCCTTCACATCACATGACTGTAGTTTTAGAGGCATGTTCTTGCTCCCTTTGCTTTAATATGTCCTTTCCTTCTTTGTGCCCTTTCCTGTCCTCATTTCTGTCCGGAAGCTCCCATGTCGTCCCAGGCATGGCCTACCCTGAGCCCTCGCGGTCTCACACCGAGTGGAATCGTGCCCGCCGCTGACGGAGCTCGCCTCACAGAAGGCCGGCAGAGCGTGGGCTTTCTGTAAATGTTACGTGATAATGACAAAAACATAAGTTATTTTGGAGAGCAAACAGCTAATCTAACTTCCCATCTGGTTTCCCGGAAACATTCTCCGCAAGCATTTCCTTGGAAAATGCCAAGTGTCCTCGCTGCGGACCAGAGTGGATTTCTGTCACTTTTCTCTTGCTTCAAGTACTTGAAATTTCCAATTAAGATAAGATTTATGGTTTGTTGAAATATTCTTGCTCAGCTGCCTGCCTGCCTCTCTTCTAGAAGGTTCCGTGGGGCTGTGTGCATTGCCAGGCAGGGAAGGACCTCACATGTGCCTTTCTAGACACAAGCCCTGCTCCCCTCAGAGTTATTTTTAGCCAGCTAAGAGGGGGTCTGCCTCCCGCCATCCACATCAGAAACGCAGTTTGTTGGTAGTTCCTGGCTTGGACAACAAATACAGCAACACAAATTGTCATGCTTAGAAGCACTCAATTTTTTTTTAATTAAAGAAATGGGAAAATCATTAAAAAAAAATTTAAAAAAAGAATCATAATAAACTAAACAGAATGGGGACAACAAAAATAAAGTTCTAGGAATGAAGGTAACGGTGATCAGGTGACGCAGAACAGGCACAATATTGCCTCTTTTCTTTTTGATGAATTGATATATTCATTTCAGTAAGGTTGGTAATAAACAATCCCCTCTCTTTGGATATTAAGAATAGTGAGAGGTTTTTATGTAACGTGGAATTTTTTTTAATTATGGTAAAATAGGGGGAGCATCAAATATGCCATCTTAACCATTTTTAATGGATTGAGGAGTGTTAGGTATACTCACACTGCGGTGCCGCACATTTCCAGAGCATTTCCAGCTTGCCGAACTGAATTTCTGTCCCAGTAAACAATACGCCCCAAACCCCTTACCCCCCAGCTGAGAGCCGCCATTTTACTTTCTATTTCCATGAATTTGATCTGTTTCAGATCTAGAGTATTTGTCCTTTGGTGACTGCTCATTTCATGTAAATGACACTGGGAGCTTCCTCTCTGTTGTAGCAACTGGCAGGGCTTCCTCGGCCTCGGGGCTAAATGCTATTCCATTGTCCTTATAAGCCCAGTCCCTCCACCCACCTCTCTGGACCTCAGGGTGGCTCCTGCCTCTTGGCTATCGTCATAATTGTTATAACCTGGGTATGCACTTTCTTCAACATTATCCCTATTATTTCATTAATTATCAATATTATTTCTTCAATATTCTGCTTTAAATTCCTTTGGCTGTACACCCAGAAATCGAACTGCTGAATCACATGTCCTTCCATTTTTAATTTTTCACGGGACGGCCATACTGCTTTCTGCGGCAGCTGTAGGACCCCACCGCGCATGAGGATTCCATGGTCCCCACATGCCTGCCCACACTTGCTATTGTCTGGGTATTTTTTATTAGTAGTAGTAACATTCTTCACAGGTGTGAGGTGATAGCTCTTTGTGGTTTCAATTTGCAATCTCCTGATGATCAGTAACGCTGGGTGTCTATTCATATGCTTGGTCATTTTTCTATCTACTTTGGAGAAATATTTGTTTTCTCTTTGTCCATTTTAAAATAGGGTTCTTTTTTTCATGTTGTTGCATTGTAGGAGTTTATATATGTGTTGGGTAAGAACCCCTCATCAAACACGTCATTTGTAAATAGTTTCTCCCATTCTGTGGGGTTCCTGAGAACATGCTTGTTAGAAGAAGGTTGACTTCACTACCCTTCCCCTGCGTTGCTATCCAGTGTTACAAAGGGAGACGAGATGAAAGTCACTTTCATCCCATATACACAGCTTTTATGGGAACCTCCATGTAGTTAACACAGGGACCTGGGGTCTCTGCCGCTTTCTTCTGTCTCTCCAGGCTGATGAAACATCCTCTGCCCTCGGAGCAAGAGGACAGGCCTGTGATGGTGCAGTCAGTTCACTGGAGGAGGAAGAGCTGCTGTAGTCTGGGTGGGAAGGAAGAGGCGACTTGGGAAAGAGACAAAGGTCCAGGCTGCCCCCTGGCCGGGGACCTGGCCGCAGCAGGCCGCAGGGGTACACTCACTTCCTCCGGGACGTCTGTCCGCATTCACGGCCCCTTCAGTCCATCCACTACTACGGAGTCCACCCCGGAGGTCACCAGCTGGATCACCGCTTCCGGGCAGAGAGAGCCTTGTGCTTCACTTCAAAGCCGTGACCTATTTGCTGGCAAATTTTGGGGTGAAATCTTGAGGAATAAAAATGCAGTTCTCTTTACAATGGATTTCAGTGGCAATCATTTTTGGTCTTGCAATTCTGTGAGGTTTTTTCAATAATCTTCCCATTTAATTAGACCACTGTTGGCAATAATGTTGCCAGGGAGGGGTTTTAACAATTCCAGGTAGGGGTTTTAACATGGCCCACTGGTGATAAAGTCCTCAGCACTCAGAGCTGCAGGAAAATCCAAATTTTTCCACCTCAGCTTCCCTTCCCCAGGCCCTTTCTGTCATATTACCCCAAATCCCTGTAGCTCCTGCTACTGGCCTCATACCCCACCAGTTCCCTAAGAATAACCCTTACTGGTAATTAATTAGACTACCTGTCCCAGGCATTCACCTGTGTACCCCTCTTATTTTAAGATTGCGTATCATCACTTGGGTTGTCTGATGGCCGAGGTGTTCCTGTTTTAATGAAGCACAATGTTGAGTTTTCATCTTTAGCAGTTTCTAATTAAAGACAAATATTTCAAGACTCATCCATAGAAGAAACAGATGTATGAAGCTAAAATCACACTCGCTTTAAGAGGACCCAGGAAAATCTGTCCTGGAGGCGAAACACAACTGGAATTTTGAAAATGTGTGTTCAAAACCACTTAGTGGGTGGAAAGAAGCAGTTCTGAGGAACACGAGGGCTGGGATGACTGGCCTGGGCACTTGGCCTCGCTGTTCCTGGAAGCCACGTTCAAAATACAGACCCAGATCTGTGTCCTCACCACTGCTGGGCAGCAGGCAGGCCTGGGGCACATCTTTGCTTTATTGTCTTTTTTTCTGAAAAGAATCCGTCACTTCCTGATGGTGTTTGGTAAAAATAAGTCCACTCATTAAGTTCTCATCAAAATCACTGTCTTCCTTCTGGCCCTTTCTGATGGTTTTCCTGTTATGGCAAGCGGAAGAAAGTCCCTCCTCAGCTGAAGAAACCCGAGAACTCTCGAGCAAATGCAGCAGACGCCTACCGGTCTCAAGCACCCAGAGAGGGAGGTGCTTGCTCGCCATTAATCCAGGCGACAAAGTGTTCAGCGCCACCATCGTAAAGGACATGCAAGTCACACCACAGTGCGCTGTCCCTTGCCCCTGTGAGAAATGGCTTATTTCAAAAAAGACTGGAAGTAATATATGTTCTTGAGGGTGTAGAGAGAAAGAAATGTCCCCCATTGTAGGGGAACAAAAATTGGTGCAGCCTCTCTGGAAAATGTTAAGGAGATTCTTTAAAGAAGGACAAATGGAAAAACCATATGATTCAACAATACCGCCCTGAGTATTTATTCAAAGACCCTGAAAACACAAATGTGGAAAGATTTATGGAGCCCTTGTCCGTAGCAGCACAGCCCGCCAGTCAGGCCGGGGAACCGACCTCAGTGCCCATTGGCAGCTGACGGCAGAAAGAAATTGCTGAATATACACTCAGTGCAACACAACTCAGGGATGTATTTTTTAAAAGATGAAATAGGGCCTCCCCGGTGGCGCAGTGGGTTGAGCGCAGCACTGTGAAGCTGTCCGCAGCCTCTGCAGTGTGGGTTCGATCCCGGTCGGCCAGAGAGCTACCCTCATGGCGCAGCAGACCTCTCCTGTCTCGCCCGCTGCTCCCCTCAGCAGTGTATTTCATCAGTCTGCCTGTTCTGTTCCCCACTCTGTCTCTGGTGAATCTTCTCACCCTCCTGCGCATCTGACTGTACCCCAGTTCTTGTATAAATAAATACATCTTAAAAAAAAAATAAAGATGAAATAGTGCCTTGTGGGTGATGATGCTGAGTGAGATAAGTCGGAGGTGAGTAGTTACAGGACGGCCTCGCTCGTTTGCAGATTATGAGGAACCAAAGAAAAGAAACCAACAAACACAATAAAAATAAGTGAGGCTGTGGGAAGAACTGTGGAGGAGAGGAAGTTGGGAAACGCTGATCGTCAGGCAGCCGGGATCTCACTCAGAGAATCAGCCAGAGCTGTGACCTTGCAGTTGACCTCCCTGAGCTCTCCCCTCCCGGCCTTGACCACCTGGCCCTCCGTGCCCTTCACCTGTTCGCCCATCAGCACCCTTCCTCGTCTGCGGCTCTCATGTGTGGCGTACCCACTCACGCATCACATCGCTTTCCGTTCATTCTCTTCTGATACCAAAAACATACTTCGTTTTCGGCATCCAAAACCACACGTACCTGTAACTGCCCACAACACTGCTGCCAAACACAATGAGTTAGAAAGCAACTGAGTATCTCCAGATTCCAGTAAATGTAATTATCTGAGATCCTTTGAATCACGAGATTGTGCATAGTCAAAAACATGGAGTAGTGAATAGTTAATTTGTTCATTTCTAAGATGCAACTGATTTTCCGTGGTGCTGTTACTGGTGTAAGCGGGAGCAGGGTGAATCCACGTCCTGCCGGGAAGGGCAAGCTTTCCCTCGAAGTCGAGACGGTCCTCAATCTTTGCCCCAGGATCTCTCTGCTGCAGAAAAATTGTCAAAATGTAGGGAACTTAAATGACCTCTGGCGGGGGATTGACTTCAAAGATCATTCAGAGCTGTAGTTAATGAAACCCGCAGATTAATCATTTTCCAGATGTGTTGTGCGTCTTTCCTTCGTCCCAGTTAGTAGCCACTTTGCACACTTTCTGCTGTGATGGGTGTTTACTGGGGCGAATGCTGGCTTCCCCATCGACCTCTCATCAACAGGTACCACGACTAGCAAACAGGCGGGATTGGGCTGTGCCAAAAACCCGCACCCTCGCGGCCCCGGTACTCTGTCTGTCTTGACGGGAAGACCCAGCTCGGCCGTGTATAAGAAAACGCCCCCCCCCCGCCTGTTCTTTTTTAGGGGCTGGTGCCCTGCTCAGAACGCCGCTTCCCAGTCATCTGGAGACAGGGGACACAGGAAGGAGCGTGGGCCACACTCGTCAAGAAGGTGGCTCCTCCTCCAGGCTGCGCAAAGATCAGTCACAAAGGTGGTCCGGCCAGCAGAGGTCACCTAGGCCTGCAGGGAGCCAGGAGGGGGCAGGGGAGCCAGATCCTCTTTCAAGGCCACCAGGTTCCTGGCACCCAACTCCCGGGCCGTTCCAAACCAGTATTGCCATGTTTGGAGAAAGCGCCCCTGCAGGGGCCTGTGGAATTAGGGACGGGCACCTGGGACACCCCAAGGGCCCAGGTTGGATGCGTTGGTTGCACCAGCTCTGTGAAGGGGGTGAGGGGTGCGGGGCTCGTGAGCTTATTCAGACCTGGCTTTTCTCATCTCTGAACATAATCCTCTAACTCTCCACAGTGCCCTAAGGAGCCAACGAGGCCAGGAAAGGCAGCCCTGGTGGGTGTCGGGGGTGATGGTGTCCTCCGTCTCCTCACGTTCAGGTAGCAGCACAGTGTCAGCGCCGCGGCTCCAGGCCACACACTTCGTGGACCCAGCTGAACGGCCAGCTCCCTCAGGCCGGCGGCCCCCTGGGCGCTCTGGCCCTCGGTAAGGACAGCTGCACTCCCACACCCTCTTCCAGAGGCACTAAGTGCACGCTGGCCATTGTCACACTGCAAGCCTCCAGACTCCAAGAGGATGCGGCTGAGACTGGAGAAGTGGAGGGACTTGCCGAAGCAACGGTGCCAAGAAGCAGCAGGACTGGGGTCTCCTGTGCCCCGAGGATCATTGCTCGCTGACTGTGCTACCTCCCCAATTCGAGTGCATTTTTCCAGCAGTGAGAGGGCAGCGTGGGAGGAAAGAGAGGCCCCTGGGAGCGATCCCCACCTCTGCAGCCCCGCGGCCCCACACGTGGGCTCCGGGCGGCGTCTGGCTGCGGCTCTTCCGCAGCTGTCGGGGCGGGGCACCCACGGGCAGGGCAGCCCTGCCAGGCCTGTGATGTGGTTTTCCAAGACTTACTAGAGGACTTGGGGTCTATAAAATAATGAATGGATTGCACTGGAGCCTAAGAATAGAACACGCATGTGTAACAAATGTAACCCTGCTGGGGGAAAAAAAAAAGGTAGGTTTCATGTCATTTAAAAGAAAATGTGTGTAGAGCAGCTCCGGCTCCAGCCACCATGCTGAAGCCCTTGTGTTTCTGAGGTGCCTGGAGGGGCCCCATCTGTTTTGTGTTGGGGGAAGCACACCCTGCGAGACCCTGCAGAGGGGGGAAAGAGCCTGGGGGAGGGGGGAAGGTGGGCCCACACCTGGAGTCAAAAGCTCTACTTACACACTGGTCCCTTTGGGGGTGCTCCCCTGGAGCCGGGCCACCTTGTGGCCTGGCAACCCCAGAACACCAGCGGGGTCACACGTGTGGGGAGGATGAGCTTCTGACTCGTCCTGCAGGGCGAGGAGAGAGGAGCCGTGGAAGTGGGCTCCGAAGCGGGCTGGTCATCCACCCTTGGCCGTCTCTGGCTGGAGGGACGCGAGTCCGGCGGTGGCCCCGTCGTCGTGATCCTCCTCCTTGTCTTTGATGGTCACACCGAGCACAGCCAGGCACCAGCCTTCCTCAGAGCAGCGCGCTCCTCTGCGCTGGAGTCGGGGACAAGATCATCGACCGAAAATGGCCCCTCAGCGTGGACTCGGCCCCTGGAGGGACTGCTGCCCCCCTAGACTTGGGCCCTGCTGGAGACAGAGAACTCCCCAGACTCTTTTGCACACAAGTCCTGGCAGCTTGAGCGGCAGATCCGGGAGTTCTCCTAGCGCCGCTCCCTGGACTCCTGGCCGAGCTCTGTGCAAACCGCTTGTACCTGCTCGAGCATCTCATGTGAGCTCTTGGTCTCTGCAAGATCAGCCGACTCTGTTCTTCCCAGCACTCCGGAAGAGGAGCAGTTTTAGATGTCAGGAAAAAAAAAAATATCCCTGGGAATAATCACGCTAAGGATAGAAGATGATTGGTGACGGACGGTGCTCCCAGGGAAGACGGACTGACAGGAGAGCCCACGCCCAGCGGGCAGATTGCGGGGAACAGCCTGGAAAGGAGAGAAGGGCATCCCCACTGGGCCAGCCCAGGCCGCTTCTCCCCTCCCCTCCGCCCCTCCCTGCTCCCCCATCCCTGTCCCCCCACCCGCCCCTCCCTAAATAGAGACTGCCCTAGTCACGTAGGTTGGTTCCAACAGAAGAGCAAACGTCTGCTGCCCCAATTACATACTTATGTAAATAATTGTAAATAATTATGTAAATAATACTTATGTAAATAAGTCAATACAATTCTAGAAAAATAATGAAATCGAAAATAATATGTTAAAATGAAATGACCCTTTCACGGCCGCCTGGCGGACGAGCGCCTTGAACTCCAGGGTCCGCAGGTGCCGGGCCAGGCAGTGGGGCCGCAGAGGGACGCTAAGCCCAGAAGCTCAACGCCCTGTTATGGGTCCATATAAGACGCCTCTCCAAGGGATCCCCAGACAGTGAGGGAATGGCGCCCCCAACACTCTGCGACCTGGGGGAGATGCTCCACTCCCTGAGGTTCAAGGCTCCCTTGGGGGTCCCCTTTGGGCCCCCAGGGTCTCAGAGATCGCCGGAACTGCAGAGGTTTGAGGTACAGACCAAGACTCGGCCACAGGCAGGAAATCTGGGTTCCAGCCCCAAAGGGCCCAACGCGAACACTCAGGGTGAGTGACGCGCAAGGTGCTGGGGTCCATCCATAGCACCTCTAACCCTCTCTCTACTCTAACCCTCTAACCCTCTCTCTACTCTAACCCTCTAACCCTCTCCTCTAACCCTCTAACCCTCTCTCTACTCCTGCCCGCACGTCTGTGTACACTCTCACGCAGAGAAAGCTCGGGTTAGTTTTGCTGAATATTTATAGGATTTTAGTGTTTTTTCTCACAATATTTGTAAGTACACTGCTAAATAATCCATAGCACACTTGAGTGGAAAAATAAATCCCGGCTTAAAATAAATGTTGGCTGAATGAGAAAAAATAAATAAAAACATAAATCAATAAAAGTTAAAAAAAAAAAAAAAAGGAAATCCTGCATCTACCAGGTCACAGCAGAGTCATATTGGAAGCTAAGTAGAAAAACACGATTGTGCTAGGCATGTTTCCCTTTATTTATCATTTTCTAAGCACTCAGTGTTAGTGTGTTTCTAAGCTAAAGTCTCACAACAACCCCAGCATGAGGAGGCAACGGGCCTGTCTGATGTGTACGACACCTTAGCCGATGCAACCCCTGACCTCGTATTTTTCCTACTGAGCTGAACTGAACTCTTGGAAAGTTGGAACCATTCAGGAATCCCACTTGTAAAAATATCCAGCCATTTTCAGTTTTCACTGAAAGGCGCGTGAGCCGTAATTAGCACAAGAGGCAGCTTTTTCTTACCTCTGCTTCTCACAAAACAAAACCAGGAAACACCTATTCCAGCAAGGCGCTGGCAATACTCCATTCACTCCAGACACTTGTCATTCATCAAAGACAGAAACCGTGATTGACAAAACAAGGTGCTTCCTTGTTCAAGCGAATGTCAGAATGCAAATTCCTTGATTTATCATTTTTCTGCTGGGTATTGTGTTACAGCGGCTCCTTGTAGACACAACTAATTTTTTAGATGGCGTTTTCACTTTCAAAGTAATTTTTAAGGAAAGGCAAATGCTTTGATAATTCATTTCCAGTGAGTATTAAAAAACGAAAAGAAAGACCCAGTGGCTATTGTATGTAAGACTTAAAAGAAATCCAGGAGGATTTAATTAGTATTCATTCACTCATTCATTCATCCCTCGGATAGCAATTTCTTGGATCCTTCCTCCTACCTGTCACTGGCACGCAGTTATTTCAAATTATATATGTAGTTAAGCCTCTCACGTGTGAGAGGGGCGGCGGGGTGAGGTGACAGTCAAACCCCAAAAATGCGTGGTATCGCGGCTGTTGGAAGAACAAGCCAGGCGGCAGGTCAGCCCCTCCAGAGAGTCCGGACCCATGTCACTCTCCTGAGTCAGAGGGACGAGGTGGCCTCAGGACAAAGCCAGAGCTGGGACTGAGCAGGGCAGGCGGGGGCAGCTCAAGGGCACAGGCCACTCACGGTCTGGTCACCCCCAAGTGACCGGGCCGACCCAGGGACGGCAGCCAGGACAGCTTCCTGCTGAGTGGTCAGAAAAGGCCTCTCAGGAAGCAGCACTTACATAAAGATCAGAAAGACTGGGTTCATGTTTGCGAAATGACAGAGGGGTGTGCTGTGTGGCCTAGTGGGGAACACAAAGGGACCTCGGGGTTTGGAAAACAGAAGTGGGGGTGGCTCTGCCTCTCGGGGCTGCTGGACACTGACCAGCACTCAGTGGCTGGCAACCACGAAATGCATCCTGTCTGGAGGCTGGACCTGAACTGAGGTGCTGCCAAGCGCCAGCCCCCAGGAGGCTGGGGAGTCCCTCCCTGCTCTCACCGCTCCTGGGGGGCCTTGGTCCCTGGTGCTCCTGGGCCCCTGCCAGTGTCCACTCCATCCCTACGTGGAAGGAGCCATCTTCCCAGAGTGCCGGGCTGGGGCCTACAAGACCAACCTCACCTATCTTGAGAGCCTCCCCAGAGACGCCGTTTCAGACGGTCTCACTCCACGGGCACTGGGGTAGGACACAGCGTCACTTTGATTCTGAGGACACAGCTGAACCCCCACAGGGTACCTCCCTGGCAGAGCTGGTGACTCTTCGGACAAGGGCAGGGGTTCCGAGGGCTGGAACAGGGTGCCCTGTGTCCACGGGAGGGGAGCAGAGCGGCCCGATGCCAGCCCCTCAGAGCCCTCTGTAAGGGACACGCCTGATGCCGTTTACACTTTACTTCCACATTTTACAGAGCCTGGCAGCCTCCTTGTGTGGTAGTTTATATTTCAAAGAACGGCCATTTTACTCTTACAGCGTGACAAAGCGGACAAACCGGCCTGACTCCATCGCATCCTCAAATACAGCAGCAAGAGTGCACGTGTCCAGGCATCTGGTGGCACTAAAACATCTAATGCACGGCAAAGTATTAGGGAAAAATAAACTTTAAAATAGGACGTGTATTACAGCTCACAGATCTAGGCAGTATCCATGTCGATACTAGCTACAACGACATATTACAGATGAATATACATTACATGCATTTAAAAAACAAAATTCAGTGTTCCAGAGAGTGGATTTGCTTTATTAAAGGATTTTTGAGGCAGCCCCCACCCCCCCAGGTGGTGAGGGCTCACACAAAATGGAGGCATTTATTTTTTCTTTATTGCTTAAGCTTTTTTTTTTTCTTACATCACTGTTCATTTTTGTACAATATTTGATTCTCCCCTCATGTGAAGTCCCCATAATTCTCCCACCACCAGGGCACCCGTGACCATCACCATGGAAACAACCTAAATGCCCCAAACAGACAAATGGATCAAGAAGACGGACGTGGCGTATATACACAATGGAGTACTACTCGGCGATCAAAAACGATAAACTTGTGCCATCTGTGGCAACATGGACGGAGCTGGAAGGGATTATACCAAGCAAAATAAGTCAGGAGAAAGAAAACTGTGGGAAGGTCTCACTGACAGGGGAATGTGGGGGAACCAAACAGAGGATCAGTAAAAAGACAAAACTTGCAGATCTGAGGCATCCAGCAGGGGCAGGAGGGAGAAGGGTCAAACCAGGGGCAGGAAAGCAAGCTGGGGAGTATTTACAGACCAGGAGAGAGGGTGGGGCAAGGTTATTAGCAAACAAAAATGATTGTTCTAGGTGATGTCACCTTCACTGGGGGAGCGCAGGGGGTCTCATCACTCCAGTGCCTCGAGAGTGCTGGTTCGGAAACGCTAGATTGATGCTGAGATCACACTTCGGGAGAGGCTGGTACTGCAATAGGTTCTATTTCAGGCCTGTTTTTTTGGTGTTTCGTTTTGTTTTGTTTTTTTCCTTTCTGTTTTTAACACAAATATACATATTTTTAAATTTAAATGAAGGTAAGTTTATCTCTGCAGTAAAATGACTGCCTAGGCCTACAGTCAACCCTAGCCTACATCATAAATTTTCACAAAGTAAAATGTTTCCCTTTTTTGTTAATCCAGAGAGACGGCAAAGTGCTTTCAAATGTTACGTATTTAAAAAATAGATTATCATCTTGAAGGCTTTTTAGGGAGAGGGGATAGAACTAAATTACTTCGTAAAATATGGGGGTTATGAGCCAGGCTGATGTGGTTATTGTGGTTGTAGACTTTTGCCTGGATCAAAACCACAAGCGTCAAGAACAAGGAGAGCTCCAAACATCACATCATTATAATAAATATAATTAACTACTGTAAAGAGGCCAAGCTCAGGAGTCTGGGAGAGGCTGAAGATATTGGAGCATATTTGAAAATTATTTTCAGAGAACAGAAATTACATGCTTCTTGAAAGTAATGCTCACACTCAATCTGATTCCATCCATTAGAAAATTCCTCCTGAGCACCAGTGCCTCAAGTGAGTCCATGCGGCATCCAATCTGGAGGAATTTGTTTGTTTGTTTTGGGTCTGACTTTAACACTGGGTTATGTTTCATCATTAGAATCAGCTATTGTAACCAGTTGGCATATGACTGGCCCTGATTGGCTTTGCCTGGTGTAGTTTAATAAAGGGATTCAGTTCCAGGGTTGGCAAAGCTGATGGAATTGGATAGAGCAGGGGGGGAGAGAGGCTTGATAAAATCAAACTTTGCCAAAAAGGTGAAGTATAATTTTTAATTTAAAACATCTTTTGTGATTTGTGTCGCTGCTTTACATTGAATGTTACTGTAACTAAAGACTGACAGACGCAATCCCCAAAAAATGACAATCGGAAAATCTGCCTGCAGCAATTTTGACTCCAAATATAAAAGTCATGATTCTAAATAATGCCTTTGAAATGCAGCGTCTTCAAGCCAAAACCATAGCTCAGAAATTAAGTGCTTTCAGTACACTATAGCAAATTTAAACTTTGGTATTTAGAAAATATTGTCGTCTTGCCACTTGGTAATTTATCCATGAGCACCTACAGCTGCATAGGAGAAGGCCCAGTTTCCATCCTGGCTGGTTAATGCAGGCATTTTCTTCAAGATAAAGTTTACAAATCTGTTCATGTTTATCAGCTAATGGACTAAGAAGATGTGCTCTAAGTATGCACGTGCACTCGCACACACGCAGGCACGCAGTGGAGTACTACTCAGCTATGGAAAGTGAAATCTTGCTAC
Organism: Talpa europaea; assembly: GCF_964194135.1. Classification (NCBI taxonomy): domain Eukaryota; kingdom Metazoa; phylum Chordata; class Mammalia; order Eulipotyphla; family Talpidae; genus Talpa; species Talpa europaea. The sequence goes on from NC_140072.1 coordinate 135,684,736, forward strand.
TTGCAACGACACTGGTGGAGCTGATGGGTGTTACGTCCAGTGGACAAAGACAGGAGGAGAAAGACAAATAGTGGATGATTTCACTCATATGAATATTAAAATGAAGCAAAGGAAATGACAAAAACAAACCAAAACAAACCCCTGAAATCTGAGTATAGCAGTGAGGATGCCAGTTTGGAGCTCTCTGTGAGTGGAGAGGCGAGGGGGTCTATTTGAACTGTGGTGAGGACTGAGGGGGCTTTGGTGATGGGCTAGGTGTGGTCACAAACATCTGTAGAGGTGTGGCCCTGTACCCCAATATTATATACTGTTATACATCAACATTATCCCAATGAACATAATTAAAAAGAAGAAAATCGTTTGGAAGATGAGAGTCAATAATGGTAGTGTTTCTACTCAGGGTAATAAATGTTCTTCTCAATGTAAATTAATTAATTCATTAATATCCAGAACTGTAAAGCCTGGGATCCTATTTTGCTTGTGCCTCTTCTTATAGAAAGCAGCATGATCACCTGCCCATCGGCAGCACCATACACATTCCTTTACTTCAATCCCACACAGCTCGCCTCCCCTGTTTACAGTTTACACACATATGCTATTTGCCGCTTGTTGCCGTGACGTCAACTATGTATCTGAGCTGTGTCCTCCAGTCTGCGAGCCTTTCCTCGCTCATATTTGAACCCATAATGCTCACTCAAGCTTTCCCAAGTGTCCCTGCCGAACTAGTCTTTAATATTCCCCAGTGTCTTTCCCTTCTGTGCTTCCTGCCTGCTACCACCAAGTCATCTTCCCAAAAAACAAAAGTCAATACGTCAATACTTGTCTTCCATCTCAACCTCTCTCTCTCTCTCTCTCTCTCTCTCTCTCTCTCTCCCCCCCCCCTACTAAATGCTTACCTTTGTCCAGGGTCCCCACAAAATTGTCTCCTCTTTCAGAGCCGTTCACCTACCATTCATGGTCCAAAGAGTGTTGCCTCCCCACAACATTTGCAACACTTATTAAAAAATTTCCAAGAAACCAGTAACATTTTATAATAATTAATTATTATAGACTTATTGTCTATTACCTAGATTTTGAAATGTTAAAATGTTAGGACTAGGCCTTTCTTCTTTGTTCCCAATGCCCAGCACAGTGTCCAGTGCTGAGTAAACTCAGTCGGATGACAAACTTCTACAATATTCAAATGATCTAACTGATTTAACAGGAAAAATGTGCTCTGCACACCTAAAATAAGTATATAAAGCAAAATGTTGACTACAATTAATCCAGGGCCATGACTCTAACAATTGATTCTATAGTCTGAAGATAATAGCCACTACTTATTAAACATAAATAATTTGAAACAAGAAAAAATGGAAATATGAAGTCTTAAATTTCCAGGAAGTCAGTCTTGAATATTTCTTTTCAAAGTTTTAGATTTCCCAAATCAAGTTAGTTTGAGTCCTTATTATTAGCAAAATTCTATAAAAGCTAGTTAACTTGAAGTAAGAGATAATTATACGTAAAATACCAGTGGGTATACACACTGCACAGTGAGTCACTTTCAGCACATATTTTTTATTATGCATCCACCATCTTTCCAGCCCTGGGCTGGTGCTGGGAAGAACAAGACCCAGAATCTGCTGCTGTGACTCGACTGGTGTCTGGAAAGGGGGCATTTCCTCCAGTCCACTCTATCTGAAACATGACTTACAGAAAGGACTGACTCATCGCTTAACACAGGGGGTTTCCTTTGCACAAGAGTGCATAGTAGATGTTTCGGGAAGAAAATAAGGAGGGAGGCACTAACAAAAATAGGAAACCATCAGTCTCCAAAACCCACACGTAAGCTGATGACAAAAGAGTGAGCCATTTAATTACAATAGTTCTTCACTGTTCACAAGAGTTCTCATCCTGACATGTTCTTTTTATCCTCTCGGTTCCAGGAAGGCATATAGGGTGGACAGACACATAAGCAAAAGGCCGTGTCCAAGGTCACACAGCTACAGGGATCCTGCCTTGCTAGGCTGAGCCTTCCCAAGAGGCATCTGGCAGGAGCCCTTCATGGGAAGGCTCAGCAGCAACATGAAGCAGAACACCCAGTGGCAGGACTTGGCTTGGAGGGGCTGCCTCTATGAGGAACCAGCTGGTCTGTCTGCCAGCTTGAAAGTCCATTTGTTGCTGGATTTTACCTTCCAGCATGATTATATCTCATGCACATGAAGCGAGTTAGGAATGTCATATATAATAAAATGTAAATGTTTTATGCAGATATCAGAAGGGAAGATGCAAGTGGAGCAGGGATAGGGATGGGGCCAATGTGGGCACGGAGGCCTTCTGTGGTCAGGAGGTGGCGTCATCACTGCCTGCGCGGGTTTTGTCCTCACCATAAGCATGTTCTATGTCTGAATAGGACTCCCCCGGCCCCTACACTCACCTCTAGGCAAAAGAACTGAAATAATGAAATTGCTAGAACTAAAATAAAATGTGTCCATCATTTTCTCCAGGCCTTCTCTTGGTTACCAGGCCTGTTTCTGTAGGTGGCGATTCAGAGTTGAAAACCAGTGGGTTAAATTTTTGAAAGCTATTTGGAAGCTGAACTACACATTTCTTCCAAATTGCTTTTCATCCGTATTTGGGTTTGTTTTCACATGACTGCCTCAAAGCCCTTCTCCTGAAGCACAAGAAAAACAGGTGAAATTTTAAAGATGGCAACTCTGATTCTGGCTCGTTTAATCACTTGACCATCTAAATACTATGTTTTGATTATAAAAGTGTCCCAAGAGATGTTCCATGGAAGGCAGGTAATTTTCTTGAAAGGAAACAAGTGGCATAAACAGACTCCTGACCGGGCAGAAACCACTGCTGTCAGAGTCCACCTGCTTGTATTTTTAGAACCGGATGCGGCCAACAGAAGGAAAGAGATCGTGATAAATAAACGCGACACGGCTTGTGACAAGCAAACGCTTTTTTACCTACTGAACAAACACGAAGACTCCAATAGTCTTTGGCAGGAACTTCACAGGACAAAGCCAAGCTGGAGAGTCACGCTATTTATATAGTGATCCAACCCTCTTCCTGAATGTCTTCCTATATGAAAGGCGGACCATTAGCAGTAGAATATTAACCCATTTGAGCAGAATAGCTTGCCCGTGTGGAGAGGTTGCTGCTGAAACGGGTCCCCACAATTATTTACGGCTTTCCACGGCTCTTTATCTGAAAGGGGGGAGCAGGAGCAGAGGCCACAGAGGCACTTTTCCATCTGCAATGATCCATGATGATGAGCAACACGAAGCTGCGGCTCTGGACCAGCTGAATCCACCCGCAGGAATCAACTGTAGCTGGATAACGTCCCGGTGGCGTGGGGAGCCTCGCACTTCAGACTTGGGGAGGGCATCGTGTTGCAAAAGGTTTATCTCCCAGTCAGAGGATGCCAGAAGGCCGGAGCTGCCAGGGGCCCTTTGCAATCCCTTCTTTCCTTTCCAGAAAGCTCGGTGTCGGCTTGGCCATCCGCCCACAGAAACCTTCCAAAGAGCTATCAAGAGCAAGATGGGTTTTCAAAGTCCGCATAATAGGATATATGAAGCTTCCACTCTTTATTTTTTAAATATGTAAATAACAGCTGCATGGATTGCATGGCTATGGTTTGAAAAGAAAAATAAAGGACAAAAGAACTCCCCTTATTGGCAACTGATAAGGTGTTTGGGAATAAACAGGTAAATTAGATCACTGATAGCTGGTGCTTTTTTTTCTGTCTTTTCAACAAAAGCCAACACCCACGTCTTGTTGTTGCTTTTAACTCTGCCTGCACTGAAAGTCTGAGCGCAGCCATGTGTGTGCAGAAGAGGTGGCGCGCGGCTGCCTGCCCCAGGCACCCAAATCCGCAGCGACCCTCCCGGGCGGGGTGAGCCAGGCTCGCTGCCTGTGAGCGCAGGTGCCGAGCGCGCAAATCAGGGCTTGCCCGCGACCTGCTGTCACCAAGGGATTTGCCTGAGCCCGGCCCTGCCCCGTCCTGCCCCGTCAGCACCTCCAGGAGCCAGCGCACTGCGCGCTGCCCCTCGAGGGGTCCGGGGGGCCAGCAGCCCCGAAGTCCCCAGCTTCTGAGGGTCCTCCAGGGGGTGATGCGTGGGGCAGCAGGCCTGACGCCGCTAGGGCCGTGACTCGAGCTCCGGTGTCACCAGTCACACACAAGCAGGGTCCTTGGGTTGAGAGAATCAGTCCCAATGATGTCCAGGACCAGCCATTGTTCTGATAAATTTTGCAACCGAGGGGTGTGTGTGTGTGTGCGTGTGTGTGAGAGAGAGATAAAGCGGTGGTCTCGTTCTTCTGGGGTCCACACGGAACCCACAGACGGGTGTCGAGGCTAAATAAATCTTTAAAAAAAAGTCTGTCCAGAGAAGGGGGTGTCATGCCTGCTGGTCACCAGTTCTTTGCAATAAACTAAAGGCCAAAAGTCAATCTGGTCTGTTCCTGTGATGTCACCATTGTCTAGTTTTTCAGACTCTCAGTCTTGCCAAGTGTCCACCTGTCCTGACCTTTGGGGGCATCGGTGCGTCTCACTCTAAGAGGCGGTCCACTTCCCGGAGCTCCATCTTAGGAGAAGGTCGACCTCTAGGGTGAAATCCTGGAAGGGCAAAAACTTACCCAAAGGACACAGTACCATTAAGTCCAAAGAGCACCTGCACCCCTATGTTTATAGCAGCACTGTTTACAATAGCTCAGCTTTGGAAACAACCCCAATGCCCAAAAACAGATGACTGGATCAAGAAGATGTGGTCCATATACACCATGGAATATTACTCAGCAATCAAAAAAGATAAACACATGCAATTTGCAGCAACATGGATGGCGCTGGAAGGGATCATGCTCAGCGAAATAAGCCAGAAAGAAAAAGAAAAATACTGGATGGTCTCACTCAACCCAGGAATCTAGAAAACTTAAATAAGGGACCAGGAAAAAGACTAATTATAATAAAGTAAAAATCAAAATCAACAAGCAACTATAAACCAGAGACACACTACAGTGGGGTGCAGGGGGTGGGGAGAAGGGATTAGGGTCAAAGTGAGGGGGGTGGGAATTGTATGGGGGCTATAACCAATTGTATGGGGAATATAACCAAGATGAAAATGCATGCATTGTGCAAAAATGAAAAATGATGTGTGTGTGTATATATATATATATAAAACAAAAACTCTGTCATCCAATTGCTCATCTCTGGGAATTCCTCACCCAGGATTCTCTGAAACAGACTCAACACATAGGAAATGACCAGCTAGTGAGTGTGTGAAGCTGCTAGCAGGGTCTGGGTCTTTGCACAAACACCGTCTCGAGCTGTTTCGTAAACTCAACCAAAGGAAACACAGCAGCAAAGGCGATGCCAGGGGGAGGTCTAGTCCATTCTATTTATAGCCATTGAGATGTAATTTTGTAAAATTTTCACACCAGAAAATATTCTCCTTTTGCATTTTTTCGATGCTTTAAAGGTGACAGGATGGTTCTTAGCTCTACCCCAGCCCCCTCCCCCATCACTACACATGCTTCTCTGCCATACTCTGGATTTTCTGCTGGGAAACCCCACATCCCTTCACTTGTTCTTTGAAGTCATTTATGAGAGCCATTATCCTCCTGTCCCCTTAAGTGCACAAGGATTCAAGGATAATCAATGAGCACATAGGAGGTTGTACTCCTGTTGAGTGTGGCAGCAAGGATTGATTAAACCCTCCAACGTGGTCTTCCGGGGCTGGCCATGGTGGGAAACCCTGTTTCCTTAACAGTCCAGAACTGTGTTTGCTCTATTGGCTGAAGTGTTTAGAAATAATCAAGAAAAACAGTTGTAAGCTTGCAAAATTCACTTTTTCCCCTTCCTTGGGTCCATGCTGGTTAGTATGCACGGGCTGCCCAGAGGAGAGCGAGCTCCCTGTCCACTTCTCAGAAGCAGCTGCCTGCCCGGTTCCTGGAGCGCCCTGAGTTTGCCCAGGTGTTGTAAGGAACAGGACTCTTCTCACCGTCACTCTACTGAATTGTTAACTGGAAATTAAGTCTCAATGATAGTTAGACAAAAAGTTTATTAGATCATCAAAGTAAGGATTTGAACCCGAGAAACCGTCCAAGGCATTTTGCTTTGCTAGAAGTCTTCCAGTTTGAGTTTAGTTTGTATAGGTAGGAACAGTGAGCCTTTGGCATTTAAAATGTAGTTTTTGACAGGGGGCTTCTGGTTTTAAACTGTCCTGATCTGGAGATATGTCAGCATCTCTCTGCACAGAGGATAGCAATGAGGTATTAATCTCTCCCTTTCTGATGGCTGCACATGGAAAGGTTGGGTGCCCGTGCTTAAAACTTCTTTATCGTGTCCTTGTCATCAGTGGAGTTAAAAAAGAGTGACTTTATCTATAGGCAGCAGATTTTGCATAGCTGTTTCTCAGAGTTGAAGTTTATGAGAATGCCTTGCTCTCCTGTCTGCCAGCGCAGGTGGGGTTGCTTTCCAGAACATTCTATAATAGGTTCACAGAACCCTGGCGACAAATCTGGGAGGTAAGTCTCATTACCTCCTATGTGAAGTGATCTAAGGTTGGAGCGGTGTCCAGCACCCTCCTCTTCGCACTACCCTCTCTGTTCCTCATCCTCTATCACTAGCAAATTCAAAGCCATTTCCAAAATCACTCCTGGACTGTGGATTCCTCCAATTCTCACTCACAACCCAGCAAGAGACATGAAAACCAGTGGCAACATTATGAAGCATGGGTGCCCTCAGAGAGACACGGGGAAGGGCTGCTTGGGGACTGAAAGGGTGAGAAGCAATGAAAAATGAGGGGAATAAAAATAAGGGAAGCAGAAGGAGAATGAGAACTTATTGTGCTTCCTTGTCATTTCATGCTTTGCCCTCACTCATGTCTTGATAAAAGGATTTCGATATTTTCACACTGAGAGGTCTCTAGAATGTAGATAGCCCAGGGGTCTGATGACACTTTTAAACCCCCAAGAGTTTGAACTAGAAAATCATAACTTAAGATCATGACAACATGATTTAAGGACCAAAGTATTGCACCCACTGTACAGAGCCCACAATGGTAAAATCTCACTGCACTAAACATTCTCATTCTAAAATACCATTTTCATTTTATTTTTTCCTATGTGATCAATACATGCAATACGGACAAAAGAGGTTACACTGACAGGCCAGGAAGCTGTGATGGGTAACACCAGCTGAGTGTCCTGGGCTATGATTGTGGAAAAGTGAACTGTGTGATGTTAGCATCCCTTGCCAAGCTGTCATTAGTCAGGGGTACAAAGAAATGTGTTTAGCCCAATTATCATTCCAGCTCTTGTCAACATCAGTTGGATTAGCACAGCTGAGGCTTAGCATTAAACCTGAGCTACAATCAAATGATCATTTAGTCTTTTTTCTTTTTCTTTTTAATAAGACCACTGCTTCTCCCACAGACAGACATATGTGAATTCTAATTATTGACTAGAAAGAAAGATGGGCCTCCCCTGGTGGCGCAGGCGGTTGAGCACAGTGCTGTGAAGCTGTCTGCAGCCTCTGCAGTGCCGGTTCGATCCCCGGATGGCCAGCGAGGGTCCCACCTGGAGCCGCAGACCTCTCCTGTCTCGCCCGCTGCTCCCCTCAGCAGTGTCTTCGGTCCGTCTGCCTGTTCTGTTCCCCGCTCTGTCTCTGGTGAATACTCTCATCCTCCTGTGCATCTGGCCTGTACCCCTGTATAAATAAATGTATAAATAAATAAATCTTAAAAAAAAAGATGAAGTCCTGAACTAAGTTAATACACACAAAGGAGCACAGTTTCTCAGATTGAAATTAATCATATATATTAACATTTATAAAATTCTTTGTATTTATGGAAACAATGCTAAAGTATTCTAGGATAATCCATAATGAACTCTCCAAACGAACAAACTAAAAAGGAATACGTATGTTGTTATATAGTTTGACTGAAAAATTGCCACAGCTCTGAACTGGCATTTTAATGCATAAAAATGCCAGGCCGGAGCTGTTGCAATCATAGTAAGGGAACAAAATATCAGCGCATCTATTCACGCTTCAAATCTAAAGAAAAAAATAGTTCTATCTAGCGTGTGAACTGACTCATTCTTGCCCTATCCATTTTGCTTGTCCCAGTTTCAGAAATTGTAAGACCTAGTATTAAGAAATTACTCAGAAATTAAATGTTGCCTTAAAAATAACACTCCCGAACAAAAATAAAGCCTTTGCAGCCTCCAGATTAAAACTAATATTCTTCATGCAAACACAGGTGAATGATAAGAAAATAGCAAAACTTATATAACACTACACTTATTTTACTTTGCGTGAAATTCACCTGTGCTCCTTAAAAGTATTAGTGACTTGCAATAGTTTGTTTTGTTTACTTTTTCATGTTTTAATTTTTTTTTAATTGAACTCACGTGGTGGTAGCACATTACATAGGCTTCAGGCCCACATCATTATAAATCAACATCTGTATATGCCACATTAATTTCACCACTGAAAATCCAGTTCTATCCTTCACCATACAACCGACAAAGCTGTCACGGGACACACTTTTGAAAGCGACATGCCCGCTGTGTGTTTGGAAATGTAACCAACTCCGTGATTGTCTTGGCGAAAATAAAGTGTCACAAACTTTTCATTTCTTTGCACTTCAAAGCATTGAATAGAAATCATTTCTCTAACGAATTAAAAGAAGTCTTCCAAATGATGCGTCTCAGTGTATCTTGAATTTGTTCAAAGTGAAAATGTGCAAATCACAGTATTTTCCAAGGAGTTTGAAGAATAATGTGATGACATCAGAAAAGACAATAATTGCCATCTCATTTCAGCAAAAACCTTGATCTTAGGCAAAGCGAGGCTGCGCTGTTTCCACGTGGCCTGTCTCCGTGTGGAGTCCACCATGTCCCCCCACCTTTAAAGGGTGGGGGACCCGTGTTGGGTGAGTGAGGATTCCACACCCTTCTGTCCAGCTCAGCTCCTTGACCCAAGCACTCTTGCTGTTGCTAAAATCCCCCTGTAGTCAGAGAGATTCTGTTGTGAATCTGGAAGGCTGTTTGGAATACAGAGGAGAGATTCCGTCACTGGACCACTCACCTTAAGATGAAAACACCAGCTACTTGCAACAGGGAGTGGAAGATGTGGACACATAGAAGCTTCTTGAAGAGCCCAGAAAACACTTGTGTTGGAGCAGGACCTGCCTTTGCGTCCTGAGCCAGGCAGCAATTTCACTTTCCCTTTGCCCACCTGCACCTGACCTCCCAGCTGACACCCTTCCTGGCCAGACACATCTAAAATCATTGTCACACCCACAAAGGAGTAATAACTGTTTGAAAATAAGTTTAAGGCAGAGAGAGAACAACTTAAAATCAAAATGGTAATCACAGGGGAAAAATGCTGGATTATCTGCAGTTTTTTTAGCATGCAGTTGAGAATTAACTCAGACGGGGGAAGGCTTTACTCTAAACAAGCAAATAGATAAAATCTTACGTGCCATTGTCAGAAATATTTACTTATATTAATATTCATTAATTAATTTCAATACATTGGCAAAATGAATTTTAATTACTTTGCAATCAGAAGTGCTTGCAGTAACGTGCACGCTGGTAATACAGCAGACAGAGAGCACTCGGCACCTTCCCCTCAGAACCGATGTCTAAGACACATTAACATGGCAAAGACTGTCACGTTATCTATGCTCATAAATGAAGACTAAGCCATATACATTTGTTTACAAAGAAGACAACTTGCGTCCTAGAATACTTGATGCAATTTCTCTTTGAAGTAAAATTGGTAAAAAGGCAGCATGGTCCTCGCTTTCAAAGGGCGTAGGAGGGCGTGGGTGCTGGTCACGCGTACGCTCATGGATCATTGTCCTCTCAGTAAGAGCTCAGAGCTTTGACTTAAAGTCCCTGGATGCCACAGGCCCCACTGGTGATGCAGAACTCTCGATTTTTGACCCAGAACAAGAGGAAGGGGGGAGGAGCGTGTGATTCTTTACCCAAGAAAAGCCTGCTGGCTCCTTCTTCACCCTGGTCATCGCAGGACGGTGTCTGGACCTGGCGGGCTGCCCGACTCAGGACTTGCCATCACCGTCTTTCCAAACATCCAGTTCCCTTTCCTACCCAGCACACAGCAGGTGCCGGGCGTCTTGTGCAGGTCACTAGGTCAATGTCTGTGAAATAAATAAAGGCATGAATGAAAAAGGGTTAGAAAGCATAGAGCCCAGGTAGTTCTTCAATACCAGAGACTTCAGAATGTCCTTTACTGAGAGCAGGGTGGGGTGAAGGGTTGGCATTCCAGTGGGGAGTTATCTGGGCAAGCGCCCAGAGGCAATGTGGTCAAAAGGAGGGGTGACTGCAGCTGCATCCAGGAGACACCTCAGCTCTCTCTGCAAACAGTTTTCAAAACATTTTTCTTCCTCGATGAACTAATGACAAACAAAGGAGACAGACTCTTCACATGGGACAGCTGCCACAGGCCAGCTCTGTGCGCCCAGAGTGTGTTCCTGTGCGTGGGGGTGTGGGGGCACCCCAGGAACCCTACTTCCCTTTCAAGATGTCTCTGTGCTAACTTTTACTTTAACATTAATAGAAGATCAAAATAAATATAAAATTCTGAGGACAGCTGATTAAAAAAATACAGAGAAAGGGCCGGACTTCATGAAATCAGAAGATCGTAAAGCCCCATTCCTGATGACTCCCCAGGATCTATTTAAGACAAGATTTTAACACTTGAGATTGGCCGACAAGCATCCTGAAACCTCACATTTCTAGGCTCTTCTGCTTGCTGGGTGGTGCTTGTAAAAGTCTATCTCTATTTCCCAGGTTTCTTTGAAAAGAAAAACTGGGTAAATTGTAATATCTATAAATTCCCATGTATTATGTCATTTTCCCTGCTTTATTTTATTCTTCCCTTGGGCTCTAGTATCTTAAGGTTTAAGAAAATAGGCAGAGACATGCCGAGGGGAGGGGATAGAAGCCGCCAAGCCTCGTTATACAGGATGTTATTCTCCACCGTAGGAAAGGGAAGGGATGAAATTTCCAAACAACTTCCAGCTCTATATTTAGCCTCCTGAGAGCCAGCCCAGGGGAAGCCACAAGGGGAGAAACTCAGGAGACCTTTTCCTTTGTACTTTTTTTATTGCATGAGAAATAAAGGAATTAATGAGGGTGAATCATGGTTGACACCAAGGAGAAGAACCTTACACTGATATCACAATCTTTTTCACATTTTGGACTGAGATCTCCTGTTGCATTAGGGAATGGCAGGAAAGCACGGGAAGGAGAGAATGCTTTCAGGACAAAGGAACAAGTATTAAATGGCTAGAGAAAAGCATAATTACCATTTCCTCTATTTTCTATTTTTTTTTAATTTTTGCACCATTGTTCATTTTTAAACAATATTGGCTTCCCCCCACGCCCTCAGGTGTAGTCCCCATAGAGTTTCCTTCTAGATGCAGACAGCATAGTTTCTAGTTTCCTCACTCGTCTGTGTGCCATGGAATTTATTAAAGAATATTTCGACACCTCGAGAAATCCCCGTGGGGGTCAGGAAGTGGACTTGGATGTCATCACAGGAACAGCCTGGACCATCCTCGCTTGTGCCCCAGGGAGTGGAGCTGCCCGAGGCCGTTGTTGCCGGGAGAGCCGGGACACCTGGGCAGCTGGGGCAGAGTCTGCAGAGGAAACAGACGCTGCCCAGAAGCTGGAAAATAAGGCGTTCTCCCCCTGTAACTTCACAACCTCACGTCCACACCCAGGGCTCACCCGGCTGCATCGTGTGCGGAAACTAGGCCAAATCCACGCTTCTCACTTCCCTTGGGCAGCACAGGAAGGCGAGCTAAGGGGGTGTTATGTTGGGGGTGGCACCACAGTGTCCCCACTTCCCTAGGGTTTGGACACATGCATGAAACAGATGGAATGATGTCATGGCCCACTTGACTGAGATCACGCCAGGCTTTTAAGAGAGTGGCAAGCAGACACGAGGCAAAGGAGACGTGGGCTCTAAGGCCTTATTCCATCTGGGACTCCCTGTGTGACTTCAAATAAATCACAAACTTCTCTGTGTTTTAATTCCCCATTTACCAATGTCATGGCTCCTAAGATAAGGCCAGTTTTATCAGTCAAGGTATAAACAGGAAATAGAATTTACCCCACAGGGTCAAATGAAGATGGTAATAAGGAAATGACTTGCAAAGGTGTGGACAGATTTAAAGGGTAACGAGAGCACTACAGTGGGAAGCTGTTGCTAGCCCTCGGACTGAAGGGGCAGGGGACATCAGAATCATGGTGCCCAGACCCAATGTCTCCTGACCACATCATACATTGTCCTTCCCCTTCTGAAGGCCAAGCCCAGGAAGTGGACTGCTGGACAGCCTGGTAGAAGCAGAGCAGGCTGGGGAAAGCAGCAGAGGATGAGAATGGAGGGGGAGAAGACTAGTGGAAAATAACCAACACACCTACACCCCCAGAGAAGTGTTACAGGACACCATAAGAAAAATGCACATGGGCATATTTAGAAAGCACTTAAGGGGCTGTTCCCAAAGCTGGGTGATGTTGTTTTATGGAGAAGTTCCCCTTTGGACATGGCATTCTTTCCTCTGCTCTTACCAAGGACTTTTTGAGTTTTCTAATTAGCTCTGGAGGCGTAAGCTGGACTGAGTTCAAAGAATGTGAATGAAGGAATGAGTTTGAGGAGGATGAAGGTGATGGAAATAGGACAGAGGGAGAGTTTCTTGAGGGAAAAGTTGCAAAACAAAGGTTGTAGAGACCAAATGGAGAGGATATGAAAGAATATGGCATTTGGCCACATGTTGGAGAAAACCATTGCAATAAATCCTCTTGATTCTCTCTGTAAAGTAAATATTATTCTCTGGATTTAATGTGTACTATAGCAGTGACAATAATGACAAGCAATGCAATCAGATCATCAGCTGACACGCTTCCTCTTTCATCAATGGGCATACTTTTTAATTGTGAAAAATCTGCTTTCTAAATACATAGCATTTCTCCATGAATTCAAAAGCAAAAGTCTAGCTCCCTTAGTTTGACAGATATAAACATTTCCAACTCAAAAGTGGGTTACAGAGTCATCTCTCTAAAGCTGCACATGTTCACAACAAAATGCTTCAGGGGAGGATGATCAGGAGGTGTGAGCAGCGAGAGAAATGACAATGGTTGAGATTCTGGCTCCAAGAAGATCCACTACTTTCCTGACTGGTTATATTCCTCCTCTAACTGTGCTCTTCTGCCGAAGGTGAGCAAAAATGAAACATTTCAAACTACATGAACAGAAAAAGCTAAAATCCAATATGGTTAGTCTTGCTTTGGTTAAGTATCATTTTGGAATTTGCAGTTGGAACTTCTAGGGTCGAAATCAGACAGGAGCAGGCACTCCATCATGTTCTAATGGTTTCTATTGGCAGTGGGGTCTGAAACTTAAATAGGATCCTTTGTTATTGTGGTACTTCTATGAGAAATGAAAGAGTGAAACTAAGCTTTAAAAATCCTCTCTAAATCTGCCTCTTCAAGACTGTTACTTTGGGCGGGTGACAGAATTCAGGGCCATTGTCACGGTGCCCTCGTGGCTGTGCACAATGAGGGCATAAATCTCAGCGGATAATAAGCAAAAACGCAGAAGATGATTTAATGATATCAGAAGGCACCGACTGGCTCTCAGCCGCCGCACTGAACCACCGTACCAGCAGGTACTTTTACTCAGCAAGAGTGAACAAGGCACGGGAAGATCAAAACTACCAGTGAAATCAAGATTTCTACAGAATCTGAATTATTCTAGCTAAAAATATAAGGCCCGGCTGTAGGTCAAACCCTTGGTTATTTTATGAGGACTGGATTCAAATCTTGTCTCTCCCAAGACATGGGTTTCCCCCAAGCCCCTGACAAGAGCAGCATCACTAGCTGAACACTCGCTGCTCAGGCCTCTGCTCCCTCTGTCTCCTGGAGAGCTGAGTCAGTTTCCCACCAGCTAAGACCTTGCTCGGGCCAGTCTTATGAATGGACACCATTTATGCTGCTCATCTGGCCGCTCACTTTCCCGGGCAGAATGAAATATGAACACTCATTGTATTATACTCTGAAGGTAAAAGCTGTGGCTCGATTGACGAAATAATTATGTAAATAATGGCAGACGTCTAAGGAAGACTAATGGCTGAAAAAGCTGAATAACATTAAAAAGTTAATATATTTAATGTTAACCTTTGTCGCTTTCAGTAATAATTCAAATATAGGAAAATTGTTGTAGAAAGCATAGTAATATTAAAGCAAAGAGAAGAACGTCATGGTAATAAATGAATCCCCAGTTTTCCGGGAAACTAGCAGGATATTATTCTACTTTTAACACTAAAAGCTAAACACAAGATTTGATGAATCGTGGGTGCCACAATTCTTTGTTGTATTGGACTTACCTCGAAAATGGAAGGCTTTATTTCTAATTATTTATTTCAATCAAAAACACCTCAACATAAAAGCTTAAAAAAACAAAAAAATTGCTGTAATATAAAGTCATAATAATTTAAAAATCAAAATACAAGACACTTACTTGGATTTTTAACAGACATAAGTAACTTACTAAATCTTTCCAGCAGTGACTTTCATAGAATAACACACACATTATATTTCCCCCCAAATATATTAGACACCAACAGCACATGTGCAGAATGAAATTGGAGGCTTTGAGATGAAATGATCATCTTTCTTTTAATTTCACAGATGAACAATGCTTTGGGAAGAGAAGGAACTCTTAACTGAGTCCCACACCTCTTCCCTTCTCTTCCCAGAAAAGTTGAGTTATTTTTTTTTAAATAATAAATTTTATTTTTATATTCCCCCATACAACTGCACATGCCCCATTCTGACCCCAATCCCTCCCCTCCCAGCCCCCACCCCCCAAAAAGTGCCTCTGGTTCATAGTTTTTTGTTGATTTTGATTTTCACTTTCTTATAGTTATTCATTTTCCTGGTCCCTTATTTAAGTTTTCTAGATTCCTGCTATGAGTGAGACCATCCGGTATTTTTCTTTTTCTTTTTGGCTTATTTCGCTGAGCATGATCCCTTCCAGCGAAAAGTTGAGTTATTTGAACAACCAATTCAGTCTTGATATGAAAACATACTTGATTTTCTTCTAAGTTTCTTCAGGTAAGATTGACCTAGAAGATTCGGTACATTCTAATGTGGACATGTGCAAAGCCGTATTTTTCTGTCCTGTCAGTAAGACAAGACAGAAGTCACTGCACAAGCTCATTCACAGCTATAATTCTCTTATGCCAGTTAATAAAACTTTTTGAATCTCCATAAATCACCCAGCATTTGATTAAAATTGAGCTGTTGTCTGTGGCTCAAGTAGACTAAAAATGTATCTCTTACTCTCTCTTACTCCCTACATTCAGTGATAAAAGAATTGGGAGTGGAGATAAAGAATTGTTTTAGGCTTTGTGATTTAAAAGTTAAAGGAATGGAAATTAATCTCTAGAGCAACAAAATCAAGAGTTGGATGGAGCCCAGGGGCTTCTGGGCTTCTGGGTTTTGAAGAATTCATTGTCTCTCTTCAGACTCTGAAGGTCATCATAAAATGAGCAAATGATGGGAAAAGTAGACATTGCACAACACAGTTGATTTGCTTACTGTTGGGGGTTCTGGAAAGTAAAATATAAGCGCCACACCTTTCTAATGATGTCAGAAAACAGGAAATGTATGACTTACTGGGACAATCTGCCCAGCAAGAGCTATGTGGCGATGCAGGCACTATGAGGAGCATATTCAGTTACTGTTCCCCAAACACATTACATTGCTTGGTTCACTCTGCGAGCTTGAATGCATATTGCTCCCTGGAAAGAGCTTACAATTCCCTTTACAATGCATTTACAGTTGATTAAAGAATGGATTTGCAATTCAGAGTCTATAATTAGAGCAAAGGGTCTCTATAATTTTTGTTACCCTCATCCACTAATGATGATGTTATGGAGATTAGCCACTATTATAAGGACCCATGGCCACTAAAATGATTACTGGAAAACCTGTATTGAGGTTTACTAGCCCATTCTTTTGCCACGGGAAGCCTATTATAAGCAGGGTGTTAGACAAGGCTACTAGACAGGAAGAATGAGATTAACAATTAACACCTTGCTCAAAGGATTAGTATATCTCTTATGCCGTGATGATTTGGGTTCTAATTAAAACTCTCAGAGGTGTGTGTGTATGTATGTTAATGTGTGTGTATGCGTGTGCTTACACGTGTATATGCTCGTATCTGGTGCCTGCTGCTTGCTTGGGGTTTTATAAAAAGTGGATAGACTCATGACTATGCTGATAGCCAATATGTATATGAGCAGGATTTCTCATGATCTCCCACCAGAACCCATGCAGCGTCACCGAGGAAAAGCATTGATCTTAATTTAAATTATTTAACTCTTTGGTGAAGTTATTTGGATATTGTTTTTTTCATGCATAATGCAATTCACCATCAACAGATGCAGTCATTTCTATGGGATTCTGCGGCCGAGCACACTTACTAGCATTTTACACAGACAGAAAACAGAGTCTCCATTTGTTCCCAAAACACAGCCCATCCATGCTGGATTTCGGGTTATCAAACCATCATGGGACTGTGGAAAAATGCAAAATTTCTATATATATTCTTAAAAAGTCATGCTTTTCTAATTTGTTTGTGATGTTTAAAGTGCACCTATAATTGGTATAGTTGCACATGCTATTATATAATTTATAAATAATTTGCATATATTAAATGTGTACTGAGTTCTTTTAATGGGAAGGAGTTTGCAAACAAACAATTATTGCGATTTTTTTTCCATCTTTGTGAGGCCTATGAACTGAAGATATTCCCAACTTTCTTATGCTCTTCTTCCTTTTCCTTTGTTTGAATTCAAATGTGTAGAAAAATAGAGAAATTTAAATTCATTTCCTCCTCAAATATCTAGTTATTCTTGGTTAAACTGACTTAGAATTATTCATGGGATGGTTAAGCGATTTCATTGCTGGGGTGAAAATGATAATGAGAAAAAAATGTTATAAATAGTGTACATTAGATGGTGACTAACTGCTATGTTTTGGGGAAGTAGAGAAAATTATAGGTGGAATGAAGCTTCCCTTTAAGCTTCATTAAAACTTCTAATAACAGGATATTTCTTATTACTTTAGTTAATGAGAAAAGGGTAAGGTGACCGGACAGAATAGACAAGAAAAATCCTTCTTCGAAATTGAGAAAAATCGAACAGATTCAAACCAAAACAAGGGTTCAGCAGTCCCCGGGGGCTGGGGCGCAGCCCAGGGCCTGGGACCGTGACCGGGTCAGTACGCAGCGCTGAACAAGGAACCCACAGGTTATGACATCACCGCAAACCAGCGGCTTCATCACCACATACCAGAAAGAGCAGAGACTCCCCATGACGCAGGCTGTTCTGCAATTTGAAGCAGACAAATAAAGCGCTGAATTTAATGGGAGGGCCCTCGTACAGAGCGGGAATGAAGGCTGGGCTCCCCACAATTCAGGAGGAACGTGGTAACTGGCCAGTTTTGAGTCGGATTTCAGGAGATCCACGAGTATCACCTTGAGCTCACATCTCCCTACCACACTCACACTTGAAATAGCCACCTCTTTCTCTAGTTTTGAGAAGCATTTACAGATCAAATGTAGTTTTTGAATATCAACAAGATAACATAAACTCGGTCATTTCACATCTGTGATTACCCCAGACATTCTTACATGACATTTTGTTCAGAAATTTTAGAAAATATATGTGTTCATGCTACCATGCCCCCCAAAATGGCTATTTGAACAAAGACAATTCAAATGGTTTATTAGTGCTAAGCATTGCACATTTAAGCAAACATATGGATTCAGTTAACGTTTCCAGGGAGAAGAAGAGGGGAAATATCACTATAAATCCCACTTCTGATGGCTGAAAGGAGACTTGTGAAGCCATTGTGGGGAAATAGGACTGTGATAGGATCTTTAAAGGCTTTAAAGAAAAGGGAAATATGAAGATCCTGTGCAGAAGAAGAATATAAACTGTGAATGATGTGATAATAAAATGAGAAAATAAAAATAATATTTAGATGTTTCATTATAGGTTTTTGGTAAAGGAACAAACAGGGTTAAAATTGCAGTGTAAATAGCATTTCACCCTATTGAGGCAATGTTACAGGATAGAACATCCGTTGCGGTACTGAAGATGTTCTTACTCCACCCTCTCCAGCACACGGGAGAGTTTTCATTCTTACATGATGTGCAACTAAACTTGAACTAATCCAGCTGAGCTTGCAGGGAAGGTTGACCTGATCTCTAGAGTAACGAGCTCTAGAAAAGCGTTAAGAAACCGGGTAAGTTCACTCTCAGAAACTGGGAAAAGTTTCTACAAAGACGGGGAGTAAGCTGGTCAGACCAGCGACCAGTGTCCAAGCTCGCCACGGACGGTGTCACCTGGGGGTGGAAAGGAAGCAGGAACAGCACCTGTCAGCCCTTCCCGGGCCTCCTACCCAAGCAAGTGAGACTTGGCCTTTGATTGCCTGAGGAGAGGATGACAGTAGCTTTCTGAAAACTACAAATAAAGAGGACTCACAATTTAAACATCTGATTATTCTGGGTGTCTGAGAAATGTTATTTAGACATCGCACAACAAAAGCTGCTGTTTGATTTCTTCAGAAAAAGTGAGTCTCCCAGTTGTAAGCCGCTATGTGTGGTAGCAGCGTTTGGTCGCAGATAAGTTTAGTGAATTTTCTTTCACCTTTTCTTAAATCCAATGGCTCTGTTGAGTGCATAATCAGTGATTATTACAGGAAGGCAAAATTTGTTTCTCAAACACTTGAAGATTGTTACGACCTCCTTCACTTTTTATTAACTTCCCAAAGTACCTGTTTTCGTAAAGTCCTGATAGTCACGACACCCTCTGCTGACTAAATTCTTAATAAATCCTGAGGCTACTTTTCTTAAATAATGAAACACTATTTGCTGGCCAGATACTCTCCCAGGAAGTAGAATTACAGTCCGTTTACGAAACCTGGGTTAGTTACAACTAGTTGTTTATCACATTATGTATGAACAACCCAAACCCATGTGTCACCCAAACAAAACAAAAACAACAGCCCCCCAAAAGCAAATTGAAGACACGATTAAGGATTTCTTTCAGACATTCTTGCCAGCATACAAACCCACTAATTTTCTCTCATACCTACCAATTTTCTTAAATGCACAGTTTATCAGTGTTGATGCCACTGTTCCTACACGCCGTGAGCCGCTGGAACACGCCCGAGGCGGGAACCCTACCTGCTCAGGGGCCTGCGCGGACGGCTGGCTTTGGTGGCGCTCTGGGTATTTATACCACGACGTGGCTCCCATTCGTCACACCCCAGTCCTTGAGCCTCAGATACCTTTTTCCACATCCAAAACTCTGATGAGAAAAAGTGAAAGAGAAGCAGCGCTCACTGCCCCTACTCGGGTGGCACAATTCAGTGCCATCAAAATGGAGCTGCAGCCCAGCTTCCACCAGCTCCTGGCGCGTTTGCAGAGGTCACAGCGTCGCCGCTGGACAGAAGAGCACGTGGGGAGGGAGTCCCTCGTCACTATCAGGGGTGTAGAAAAGGGGCAGAGCTCCCGGGCAGGCTCCATTGCTGGTCAACGCCCATAGCACCTTCCCGAGTTCCGAGAACTGTTGGGATGGGCCTGCCCGGGAGCGCGCTTGCTGTCCATGGACTGTGCTCGCAGGAGGGAAGAGCCTCCCTGTGCACGGAAGACAGGAGGAGGCAGCATGTGTGTAAAGTGTCGGTGTGCTAGTGTATCCATGACTTTCTTTCCTTAGCACATGCTGATTCGACCCATCCCTGCGGGCTGCTGCTCTGCGTCTGTGAACCCCATGCTGGTTTAGTCTGGCACGCGGTGGCCCCAAACGTTTACTTCTTTTTGCAGGTGCCTTAGGACAAAGGCAGAAATCCCTTAGCCGCCCGGGAACTTTCTCCAAAACCATCTCCCACTGCATCGGTGTTGACTGTTGTCCTGAGCTGGGATTTAGAGAACATGAGCACAGAAGGCCTCCCCACTGGGCCTGGCCCCCGAGTGGGGACACGACCGCGAGTCCCTCTCTGGCGTTTGCTCTGTGCGTCTCTCACTCGCTGTCTGGATTCTTCTGTGCCAGGATGCCAGACTCAGAAAAACAAAAACAAACAAAACTGGGTGCTCAGTTCAATGTGAAGTTCTGATCACCCCATGTTTTAGTGCAAGTATATCTCCAATGTGGCGAGATCTACGTACACTAAAACAATTTTCGTTTTTTATCACAATATCAAATTCAAGAGGGTCTTTTGGGTCGTACCTGGAAATCCGCACGTGCATTGTGTTCCTGTGACCCTAAATAATGAGCCAATCATTATAATCCTTTTGGCAGGAAGAGCAGCGTCTCCAGGGGCACACACCTGAAGCAGATTTCCCAGCAGGTGACTTCTGGGGCTGCGATATTCCCACCATCACTGTAAACTGGCCACCCAGCCACAACTCCTTGGTTAACATCTTTTATTTTTTTGTGGCTGTTGCTATCCGTGGGTTTTGTCATGAGACATCATATGTGAGGTTCCGGGAAGGCCACCCCAAGGCCTCCTCAGCTCTGGCCCTTGGGAGGCTTCTTGTGGTGCGAAGCCACATGTCCATCTTGCCCAGTCACGGATCACTGTCATGGATGCTGGTGCTGCAGCCCCGGGGCAGTGCTGCCCAAACTTCACTGCACGTTGGCACCACCTGGCGAGTTTCCCAGACCCAACATCCAGGCCACAGCCCAGACCACTGAAGTCACAACGTCCGGGGGGTGGGGGAGGCATCTTCCCAGCTCCCAGGCCATCGCCCCTGCTGGCACACAGTGCCAGGGTCCAGGCGTAGCCGTGCCAGCCTTTCGCAGGAAGGAAGGATTGTGGTTCTGCTCTGTGGCTCCAACATCCTTCCGGCCATTGCTTTCCGCGCACTGACAGATATGCTTTCTGGCTAATTATGGTGGAGAGCTGAGCACCCGGCACGCTCCTGGGACCGCAGATGGAGGAGTCCCTGATTCGTAGGTGCTTCAACTGAGCAATGAGATTAGAAATGAATTTCCACGTGGTGCAGTGAAGGAGGGACCACAGCCCCAGAGAGTGCTAGGTCTCAGTCAGCCATCACTCAGGTCCCTTGGGTACCTGCGGGTGCCCTCCAGGTGGCTGGGGAGAACCTGTCTGTATTTAAAGAACCACACACCATTCACAGCAAATCAGGAAGAAAAGCTGACTCCTGCATCCCGGCAGGTAAATAAAGTAAAGGGATCCAGCAATTAGCGCTGCTCTTCTGACCTTAAATCTAACAGAGCATCTTACATATGCTAAAAACTCATCAACAGGAAACACTGGGAAATGCAGCTAACAAAACAGAGCAGGCACTCAGGCACGGGGATTTTTATGAGAAAAAAATGGTGTTGGAGGAAATGGGGTTGCTTGAAACAACTTTCAGGTGGATGAGAAAATACGAGAAAGAGAGGGAATAAAAGAAAGAGTAAAATTGCAGCCAGGTTCTCGTTTTAACACGTGACTTGGATAACTCATAAAACACATGTCTATCGCAAATGAATCTTACCGAATATGGAATTTGAAGTGCGGCGAGTCACCCTCCCAGTGCTGGGGATTATTCTTGGCACTGAAGTTATTTAGGTACCACCTTCGAGTCACGAGCCATACTCACCATCACGTGCCTTCTCGATATTGTTCCCCAAACCCCAAGAAGTCACCCAGGCTCTTCACACCTATGTTGTCTTATTTTAAAGATCTAAAAGGCTGCTTTTGAATTACACTGAAGTTTATTTTTCCATAATGTTGCATTAAAAAGCACTTCCCAAGAGCTAAGAAATAATCCTTTACTCCCGTAACTCCTGTATGTCACTTTTTCCCCAAAGAAACGAACACAAATAAAAAATCCTCCGCCTATGACTCCACATATGTTTAAGAAAAGAAAACAGAATTAATGCAAGTTAGAAGCCTGGCCTACCCTGAAATGCCATTAGTCTACGAAGGAGTGATTTTTGACTATTTATTTTTACCTGTATGGCTAAGAAAACGTAATGTCACATGTATGTTTAAACAAAACCCTCTCTCTGGCGGCCCTGCACATACATACTCAAGGTCTAATGCAAGGTGTTGACATCATCCTTACGCCACGCTAGGCAGTCTGGATCTCAGTCTCCTCGGGGATTACTTAGCAATAACCAGCGAGATAACTTGGCTCAGGCACGGCCTCTAGCCTAAGTATGTGTCCTGAGAGCCAACGCTCAAGTGTTTGCCCCTCGCCCCACCAGGGACACTGACACTTGAGATAAAGGAGCAGCTTCCTGAAGGTGTTTTTGCGAAGGGATGCCCCACCCCCACCCCAGGCCGGGCAGAGAGCTCGTCTGCCGGTGCCAAGCTAGGGGAGCAGAGACTTGGCGTCTTGTGCTGAAGCTGTGCACCCCAAGACTCACTATGCAGGACCAGAGGGTCCCTGGGAGCCCATGGAGAAGCAGATAGGAGGCTCCCTAGCTCCCGCCGAGCCCACAGCACCAGCGTCAGAAATGGAGAGCTATCAGCTCCGGCCGCTCATACCCTCGCTCTTTGATCTCACAAATATTTACCGAACACCTGACATGTTCATCCCTGCACCGTGGCCTGGCGACGCCCTTCTCTGCCATTTTAAGGCTTCAGTGTAGAATCTCCCCATGTCACGTTTGCTAAACAGTGAGTCAGAGGTATGTTTTTAAAGTATCTCATTTTCAGAGACTTTCTTTCAAAGGCCAAAGATAATGTCAGTTACCCAGAACCTCCCTCACACTTTAGCAAGTAGACTTGGTAGGTTTGGGAGCCATTCGACCTGAGTGAAGGATTCCAGGTTGTTAAATGGTCCCTGAAGAAACTGGCTTTTACATAAGACAAATGAGCACCTGCCAGGGCCTGTGACGTCAGTCGTGCATTCTGCTTTGCCACTGGGGAGGCGAGAAGGGATCTCAAGGGCGTCCTCACACCAGCAAAGTGAGAGCCGCGTGAGACGGGGCTGGACTCAAATGGCCATCACTGCCAGCTCTTCCCAAAGGATGGATGCAAACTAAGTTGGTCAATTTGGAAGAATTGGTACAGGGAACTCTCCAGAATGTTGGGTTACCATGTATTAGTGGAGAGTGAGAAACTGATCCATTTTCTGAAACAGATCTTCAATTTAAGTGGGTTACACCCAGCTCTATGGATGATTCAAATGCATTAAGAGTTCTACATCTGGGGATGCAGAGAAGGAATTCTGCACACGTGGCCACGTCCGCGGGCCTCACACGAGCAAACAACGAACAGCCCATCAGGAGAGCGACAGTCAGTCTCGGCCCTGCGCCAGGTTATTGCAGCTCCAGCCACAAGGATTATCCTGCAGCCCCTGCCCGAAACCCAGGCCGGGAACACCTCAAGCATCTCCCGAGAACTCAGACTTGTTTGGGTGAGGAGACATCTCTTAGCAGCAAGGACTGGCAAAGCAGGCCAGCACATTTTCCCAGAGTAAAAGAAGTAGGTGGGCCAGAACGGGAAAGAGGAACTAGGAAGACAGAGACAAAGGACACGGCCCTGCCAGTGTGGCCGAGAAGCCAAGGGCAAGAGACCGGAGACTGTGATTCTGAAGACAGAGCGTGCAAATCAATCATTGTGTCTAGGGCTGGGGAGAAAAATACACTTTTTATCGAGGGTCCGTTTTCATCTATCTTGGGACATCAGTCCTCGCACTGCTCACAATAGGACAGCCTTAGCTGAGCTGGTTTTTGTTTCTTGAGAATTGAACAGTCTGCCTCTGCTAGTCTCTGCACTGTCTCTGCTAGTTGTTTATTCTATGACTTTAGCCAAAGGGTCCCACTTAACTATCTTCCATCACTAGAAATCAGTGGCGTTGGTTAGTAAAACAAAAAAAGTTCAAGGGCTTAGCAGATGAGGGTGCCGGACGGAGACCTGCTGGGGGCAGAAGCTGTGTCAGCCAAGCCCAGGCCTCTGTCCTACAAGGTCCTGGCATCTGTCCTACGAGGTCCTACTTTGTCTTGAGTTTCTCCACCGTGGTTTTCTGCTACCGACAGGTAATCTTACTCTCATCGTGAAATGCTTCTGCACCTTTTCATTTTTGATCTAAAATTGGATCAAGAAATCCCTCAGGACTGCAAGACAGGCTGGCATTTTCAAAACAATCTTTATTAAATAACAAGAGCAGAGCAAAGGGAAAAGGAAGTTGTGGAAGGTTTCCTGAGCACAGCTGTGACTCTCACACAAGTCCCTTTCTTTCCAAGGGCCAGCTTCTCTGGCTCTCGCTCGGCCTGCTGCTTCTGCTGGACAAGAGGGAACCTTCTTCCTTCCTGCAGCCTCCCGCTCTCGCCTCAAGAAATACCCAGGTTCACAGTATTTGTCTGCAAAACAGGGGCATGATCACATGGCAAGTGCTGAGGTTCTGCAGATCCTCTTAGCCACCTCCAGAACTGACCTGAGGGCACATCCTAAAAGCTGTGTTTCAGGAAGCCAAACACGAGCACTCAGTTAGTCACTGTACTCCGTGGGGTCCCTTCAGATGAGAACTGGATGCTCAATGCATTGCCCACGCTTCGCTGCTAAGGAGACCACAGCACAAACACATCTTCTCTCAGTTTGCCTATGACAGAGGAGACAATGAGCACAACCTGATGATCAGCCCTATCATAATCGCCAGAACCATAAAAAATCACCAGTTTGGCTGTGTGAAGGCTGTGTATTGAAGTGAGAATAAATCCTCCATGAATTTACAATATTAGTAATTACTCGATAATTACCTTCTGTCCAGAAAACACACCGCTGATTATAGGTGCATCCGGAGACTCTAAAGGAACTAAAATCAATATCACTGATTTAACTATAGAAAAAAAGAACATACTCTCACCTACTCCAAAGGCAATTTATTCTGAAGAGCACTTTACAGAAACAGGCTCTTTTTTAAGGAAAATGACTGAAAACAGATTTACAGTGGCTGACGAAGGGGATCCCTATTGGCGAGTGATGTCACATCTCAACTCACAACAGCGTGTGCAGTGAAGTAATCAGACGCCATAGCTCTTCCTGCCCCCCAGCCCCCAGCCTCCGGCCAGGCCATGGGCGCTCTCTGCGTTTCCTTTCATTATTTGCTTTATGTTGTGTGAACTTCCTCTGCTATTGTCGTGTTTGCAGGAAAACAATGGTGGACATGGAAGCAGAGCATACTCTGCTCTTTTCTCTTGCTCATAACCTTCACACAAAACAATCCTTTTTCAGATTCAATTTAAAGAGTTGGTCTCCATCCAAAGGTAAATGATCTTGGAGAAGCTGAAGAAATAGAACCAGATGTATTTGATTTACATGATTTTTTAAACACACCTTGTTGATTTAAAAATAATTGGAAGCACATAATACTCTGGGACACAGACAACTTAGAAATAAGGGTCTGCATTTTCATCAGATTGTGAGCATTATAATCAAAGTAGTATCAAGACAAGAAAAAGTGCTTCCAAATCCTGTGATGTCTATACTGGAAGCAAAACAAAAGTTGTTACCTGGCCCCGAAATAGCACTTGGCACATTCTGATTCCATGAAAGGAAATTAAAGAATAAATGAGTGTAAGAAGATATGATAGAATTTTCTTTTATAAGCAGTAAGTACACTAATACTTATGTATTTCAATAGTACTGTTTTTCATGAGCATTGGCTAGTTTTAGAAGCAATCATAAAGTTTGGGAAAACTGATATGATACTATGGTTATACCAATAATGCTATGATGAAATAAACCAATGAAATATATGAAAGGAACACAAAAGACTGAATAACCAGACAGGGTCCAGAGTTACAGTTTCCAACAATCAGGAGTCCAGGACCCCTATAGAGAGCCACTGGGAAGTGCTGACATAATTTAAAGCAATGCATTTTCTTTTATTGAATCTAGAACAATAAAAATTGAAATTTTTCCTCACCAACTCTTTTTTCTGCACCTTCTCTATACTGAAAAAATGATAGCATATGCTTAAAAATATAAATGAGAAATCCATATTCTGAATTCTTATTTTAATAGAGTAGGTATTTGGAACCAATGGTTTGTTGAAAAGATAGAAGCAAATTTATTCTTAAAGATGGGCTCTCCCTTATAAATGAAGCTATTTCTATGGCAAACAATGTTAATTTGTGTATTTTCTCTCTTATTGTCTTCAGGAAAATGCTGCAGGTTCAGGGAGGCACATACAGTAACTCTATACTCTTTTCACTTATTCATAAGCTTTTCCACAAAGAGATCTCTTTCAGATGAACTGCATAGACTTGGTTTCAGCCCAAAGCTAAATTATCCCAGAGAAGCAACATTCTTTCCAAACTCAGTTGCTCGATTTAGCAGGTGGCAAGGGTGAAGAGCTCCCATCCCTACTTTGCATCTGCCAACTAGCTCCTTGCATTGACTTTAAGTTTCAAATGGCTCAGGAATAAATGCCAACAACTCCGTGGAAGATTTTCAAGAGAGAGAGGAGGCCAAATAGTTCTGCTCCAAAAAATGGAATGGAGAATCAAGTGGGGAGAAGATCCATCACCTCATGTCTGTGTAAACCCCAGAGCACATGGCATTAATAAGAGATGAGGTCACATTCTGCTGAGAACCCCAAAGTAGCACAGACTTTGGTTGCTGTGGCTTGTTTTGCTGCCTTGTTGGCCTGTCTTTACTCTCTTGAGCTCATTGCATGGGGTAACCCAGGGCCTCTTTTCACCCCCATCTCCACTTATGGATCCACGTTGATGGCTTAATTTCTTCTCCCAGAGTCATTATGATGTTGGGGTGAGGAAAGAGATGTGATGATTGAGGACATTTGAAACTTCTGCCCAGTTGGTGGGTGCTATCCATTGGTGAAGCAAGTCAATGGGCGGAGAGGTCTAGGATGATGGGGCAAAGAAAGAAAGGTTGATCCCCCAGAGTGGTTGGAAGTTTCTTTAATTAACAGAGCAGTCTCTGCCACACAGATGCTGAAGCAGACAATGGTGAGAGTCTTTCCAATGAAAGGGACAAAGAGGGTACCTGGTCACCCAGACAGGAGCCCCTCGCTGGAACCCTGCAGATCCCAACCTGACCTCTTCCTGATAAGAGAGAGAATTCCGAGGCAAGTGAAAATTAACAAATCTGAGTGTTGGTTCAATAAAAAAAATATTTTACCATTTTAAATATCATGTTATTTAATATACATGACATACATATTAAAATTGAGACACTCTCAGCAAAACAATGGAGGAAAAAGAACATAAAACACAAGTGACAATATCAGGACTATAAGGGGGGAAGCTGACAAATCCAATGACATTCAAAGTATATTATGGGAATGTCATGACCAACATTTTGCCATTAAATGTGACAACCTAGATGAAAAGGACAGATATTTTGAGAGACAAAATGTATCACAATCCACAGAGAAGAAACAGAAAAGCCACAGGATGGGAGAGATCTACTCTGTCCACGAGTCAGACTCTGTAGTAATAAACATCAACTTTTCCTGAATAAATCCATAATTAATGCAATTCCAATCGAAATGCCAACTGACTTCTTTTAAAGAAAAGAACGTGCTTACTATAAAATATGAGGGAAGGTATTCTCAGCCCAAACAGATCTTGACAAAGAAGAGCAAATGTGGAAAACTCAAAACTAAGGTTAATTTCAAGACTTAGTGTAAAATTACAGGGTCAAGAGTGTGAACTTCTTGCATGAATAGAGAAACTGAACACTGTAACACAATAAATCCAGGAAAAAACAGAATCTATATGTAGAGAGAGAGAGAGAGAGAGAGAGAGAGAGAGGAAAACATGCTAAATTGTGTACAAAAGCTCTGAAAATATTCAACAGGGAAAAATGATTTTCCTAAAACAACTGGGTAAATGTTAACAAATGGATCTTGACTCCAATGCAAAAAATAATTTGAAATAAGTCATTGGCTTAAATCTAAAATTAAATGTACAAAACTTTAAGAAAAAATAGCAAAATGTGTGTGTGTGTGTGTGTGTGTGGATAAGCAGTATCTTCTTAATGGAGACACAGAAAACATTACATGTAACAAACTTTTTGATATATTGATTAAAATATGTGGACTATCAAAGTGAACAACTCCATTTAGCAATAGAAGACATTAGGAAACTATATAAACAAGCCACAGAGACACAAAGTGCTTTGAATATACATAAATATCTGGCAGAGGATTTGAGTACAGAATATAAAAAGAAGTACAAATCAATATCAAAAAGACAATTCAGTAAAAATAAAATAAGTAAAAGTCTTGAACAGATACTTCAAAAGAGAAAATATGTGCCCAAAAAGCACCAAAAATGCCCAACATTATTAGTCATCAGGGAAATTCACATTAAATCCACAATGAGATACCATTTCTCACCTTCTAGCATGGCTGACATTAAATAGAAAAACACATGAACGCATTAAATTTGTCAGGATGTGGAGTGAGGGGGAGTCTCATACATTTCCTTGCGGGAGTATGAAGTATTACAATGACTTCAGAAGAATGTTTGAAAGCTCCTTATAAAACTGAAGATAGACTGATGCTCTGATTCACAAGTCCTATTCTTTGTATTTATGCAATAGAAATAAAACTATGTTTACACAAAAGAAATGCACAAGTTCATGTCAATTCAATGAAAAATACCAAAGATTCACAATGAAATTGTGATGGAAATTACATAGCCTATTCCTAAATAATAGATGCAGAAGAAATCACAAATTAGAAAATACTTGGATGTGAATGAAATGGAAAGAAATATCAAAAATTCTAGGAAACAGATAAAATAGTTTTAATATAGACATTTGCAACTATAGTTTTCCTCCAAAATAAAAGAAATATCTATCTATACCAAAAAATGAAGTTATTAAATCAATCATATTACTCTTAACCTGAAAATGAAAAGTGCATTACATACAAGCCAAACAGCAACAAAAAAATAATAAAGACTGGAGGAGAAACTAATGTGATAGAGAATAGAAAATAAAGAAAATCAAAGAAATCAAAAGTTGCTTTTATTTAAGCATCGGCATTTTGAGAAAACTTTAGCTGAAATAAGAAAGGAGAGCAAGGGAACTCAAATTACTAAAATCAGAAATGAATTGTGACAGAGTCGACTTTATCACAGAGTAATGCTAAAATCAATGAGCCTCACACGTGTCAATAGAATAATGGGCACATTGACGTGTGAAGCTGTGCTCCTGGAATGATGTAGTTTTGTAAACAAATAGTAAATCAATAAATTGTGATTAAAATAAAGGATAATGGACACTAAGAGGTCATCACACGAGGGGCAGAAAAAGCATTTGACAAAATGCCACGCCCTTGCATCAAAAAACAACAAACTAGGAAGACAAGGCAACTTTCTCTCCCATAGGCAGTTTCTAGGGACAACGGAGCGTGCACAGCACTTTTCCTGGTGAAAGGCTGAATACAGTCGCCTGCAGTCAGGAACGAGAGAAAGATGTCTGCCTTAGCACCGCGTTCAACTTTGTGCTGAGGTTCTAGCATGGGAAATCATGCAAGAAGTTCAAAGAACAGCATCTGGTCAGGAAAGGAAGAAGTAAAACTGCATCTGTTTGCAGAGGACATGATGTGGTATACAGTTAATGTTAAATAATCTATTTTTTAAAAGATTTATTTATGCATACAACAGCTGGAAGACAGGCCACAGGTGTGGGGGGGTGGCTGTGGGGTACGGTGAGAGGAGTCAGAAGAGACAGAGTGGGGAACAGAACAGGCAGACTGACGAAATACACTGCTGAGGGGAGCAGCGGGGTGAGACAGGAGAGGTCTGCTGCACCATGCGGGTTGCTCCCTAGCTGGCCAGGAATCGAACTCATGCTGCAATGGCTGCAGACAGCTTCATAAATTGCACTTAATGCATGCACCACCAGGGAATCCCTAAATAATCTATTAAAAAAAAAAAGCAATTAGAGCTAATAAACAGCTTCAGCAAGGCTGCAGGGTATGTGATCGATATTCAATAATTCTATATACTAACAATGAACATTCTGAAAATAAAATGAAGGAAAATAATTGCATGTATAATAGTACCCAGAAGAAGAAACTGTTTAGTGAAAAAATTAACAAGTGTAAACTTTATCCTTGGACACTATGAAACACTGTTGAAAAAAATTAAAAATCTTGATAAATTTTAAGCCAGAAAACTTTTTTATAAATGACAGTACTCCCTAAATTGACCCACAGAGTCAATTGACCCACAGATCAACACAACCCTATTGATCTCTCAGTTCCCTATTTTACAGAAGTTGACAAACTTGTCCCACAATGAATATGAAAATGCAGGGCGAGGGTCCAAGATCAAACCCATCTCAAGAAAGACCAAGCTCGGGCCTCCCTGATGGTGCAGGCAGTTGAGCACAGCGCTGTGAAGCTGCCCGCAGCCTCTGCAGCTCCAGTTCAATCCCGGCCTGCCGGCGAGAATCCCACATGGAGCAGCAGGCCTCTCCTGCCTCGCCCACTGCTCCCCTCAGCAGTGTGTTTCAGTCAGTCTGCCTGTTCTGCTCCCCACTCTGTCTCTGGTGAATCCTCTCTGTACCCCGGTTCTTGTATAAATAAATCTTTACCAAAAAAAAAGCAAAATCCTTAAAATAAAAAAATGACCAAGCTCAGAGAACTCACCCCTACCAATTTCAGAACTTACTACAAAGCCTCAGTAACCAAGACAGTTTGGAACTAGCTCAAGGGCTGGCATAGATCTCAGTGGCTAGGATCTAGTCCAGAGTACACCAGTACTTTGATGGCCCATTGAGTCTAGACAAGGGTGTTAAGGATGAGAAACGTCTTAACACGCATGCATTGCAGGTAGCGGTGTAAAACGTTGCAGCCCCTTCAGTGAAGTCTCCAGCAGTTCTTCAAAATGACAGACAAGAACAGGAACCAGCAGTTCTGCTTCAGGGTACGCACCCAAGGGTAATGAAAATCTGGGTTTTCATATGAAATAAGCTCTCATGGGAGCATTATTCATAGTAGAGGAAAATATGTCCAGCGACTGCTAAGAGGATAAATTAGCAGTGGCGCGGCCGTGCGGGGAGACACTACTCCGTGGTTAAAAGGAACAAAACACCGCACGAGCCCTGACTAGGCCGAGCCCTGACAGCGAAAGCTGGGTGAAAGGAGCAGCTCGGAAAAGACGCCCCCTGCCAGGATCCCATCGATACGAAATGTCCAGAGCAGACGGTTTCATAGCAGTGGAAAGTGGGTGAATTGCCACCTCGTGCTGCTGGGGAGGAGGGAGATGAGCAATCACTGCCGACGAAAACGGGGTTTCTTAGGGGGTGGGGGGTTATGATAAAAACGTTCAGAGAGCAATAGTGGTGAGAGGGACACACCATCAACGAATATAGTGAATTGTGCACTTGTGGGTGAACGATATGGAATGTGAATTGCACCTCGGGTGTTACACACACACAATTGCTCTAGGTAGATGTTTCTGCACTGGGAATTCATCTTTCCTCGGACTGGAGCCCTGGTGGATGTGCATAATTCATCCTGTACAGAAAAATCAGTGGCACGAAGCCAGGTAGAGCAGACACCTCCGTGGCAGGGAGCGGCTTGCAGGGACGGCTTTGCTAAGTCGCATCACATGTCTGGATTTCGAGGCGTGTTTGCAGCAGACAACCTCTGGGGTTCCCTCCATCTCCAAAATCCTATGCCTTTGCCACTGAATAAATAGATTTCTGCTTTTATTACCAGAAGCCTACCCTACTCTCCGCGTGGCTCCTGGAGTTCTTTCCCATTTAATACTAAACTCCCTGAAACCTTCTCCCGGTGCTGATAGAGATGTGATCTCGCTCCTGAATCAGGACAAATAGCCAAGTGTTATTTCAATGCCCAAGACTGCTATTTGCAAGCTGCCAGTCTTCCCAGATCAAAGCGTAGCTGGAAGGAAAACAGTACGGAGCCGGGGGAGCAGAGGGCTCCCCGTCACCAGCACGGGGGGTGAATTCTGGGCTTAGCTGTTGCTGAGAAATCCAGCGCAACGCTGAGGTCTCCGAGCGCCTGGGTGTCTGTGCTGGTAACACAGGTTCCTGTCACTCACTCTCTTCTTAACACATAATACATTCCCCAGCATAAAATAACCACCTGCAACCATGTGCAATGAAATGGTTTCTGTGCGTGACTAAGACATCACGTAGCGATGGA
Organism: Talpa europaea; assembly: GCF_964194135.1. NCBI lineage: Eukaryota > Metazoa > Chordata > Mammalia > Eulipotyphla > Talpidae > Talpa > Talpa europaea. The sequence continues at coordinate 135,716,945 of NC_140072.1, forward strand.
CGAGACAGGGCTGGTTCTGGGAGAACAAGCGCACCCCCGCCGGGCTCCAGCACCTCAGCGTCCTGAGCAGCAGAGGAGGGGACAGCCACATGCCACGACTCTGCAAGTCCCCAGGCCCAGGCCCAGCCTGCGCACCTGCAGCCAACCAACCTCCACTGCCTGCTGCGAGGAAGCACAGCCCTACCCGTGGCAGCCAGGCCAGCCAGGGGATGGGGCCCAAGCGCGCGAGCAGGACACAGACGTCACAGTGAATGCAGAACAGAGGATGCGCCCCCAGAGCCTTCAGCTCAGCCCAAGGCAGGAGAGCTCTTCACCTCTGGAAGTATTGGAGACCAGGCCGCTGGGTGTCCAGCCAAGCAGCCCCCCTGGGGCTGAGCGTGCCTGTTGTCCTTCCAGTCTGGACAGACATGAGGACTGTGTTGTTTCATAGCTACTGTTCGTGCCTGTCTTCCCTGCACTCTGCACCCCCACGCAGTTCAAACGTGCTTATGCTCATGTTCTGCAAGGATCTGTACGTGGAGGTGTGAGGGCACCCTAGTCAGCACAAAGATGAGGGCAGTTGGCCAGGTGAAAAGGATGTTCTGGCTCCTGCTGCTGCTGGGCCTGAAGACCCCAGGGTGGTGTTTCTCCTGCGAACGCCGGCGCCCCTCCTCCACCATGTGCATATCTGCTGTCCCTGCCTCTGCCAGTTGCACGTGTCCAGAAGCTTCTCTGCACCTGGACACTGCAGAAACATTTAACCCTCTTTCCCAGTTAACAAAGAAAGGACACCAACGGCCCCCACAGCTCATGACACGCTCAGCAAAAATCACACAGATCACTTCATCCATTGCCCAAGCTCGAGGGGTTTGTGCATGAGAAACATCCTGTGAAGTCACTGGATAATTTATGACTAGATGAAAACATTTCATGTCACTTTATGCCAAATTTATTATGCCAGGTTGAGATCTCAGCGTTATGATAGACTTTAATTAGGACAATTTAGGGTTCACGTAGCTTACATCAAAGTGAGATAGCAGTGGCTCAACAGTTAAATTGTTTTTATCATTTTAGATAGAAAATATTTCCCTGAAATTACTTTCTAAATGTCAACAATTACCTGATTTTATAATATTTGAGGATATTTTCCTCAAAAAAACCCAGTTTTCTAGTCATGAATCACCAAGGCCAATGATTTGAAAGGAGTTGAGGGCGCAGTGTGCAGTTTTATGCAGAGGAACTATTCTCTCTTTGACCCTCAGCCCTCCAGTGGTTCAGTCAGCAGTTAGGGTTCCCACTCACCTTAGTTCATGCTTCTTCTGAATCTCTCTGCCAACGCCCACCACCGTGTCAGACCTCTTGAGTCTGGGGCCTAAGTGCAAACTGTGTCCCTGTGCAGGTCGCAGCCATCCACCCTCCCAGACATTCGCTGCCTGGAGTGAATTACTTCAGGCTCTGCCACAAACCCCAAATTGAGGCCCCAACAACCTGCAATCAGAATCACAGGCTAATTACACCTAGCACCCCTTTGAAAAGTCCCACTGAGGAAGAACCACTAAGACGTATCTCCCTGTTTGTTCCTGCAGAAGCAGCAGGTGCCAGAGCCGTCCCGAAGCTCATCGTTGACAAAAGCAAAACTGCCACTGAATCCAGCTTGGCTTTGCAAACTGTTTCGCAAAGAAGATTCTTGGCAATAAGCTTTTAATTTCTTGATGATGCACAACTTTCACGGAAACTGGGAGACTTTCCTCTTGATCGTTTCCTCGGGGCGAAGGGGGGCTGCCACTCAGGGACCCATCCACCTAGTTTCGATCTATCCCTACAGCTTTGGGCCTTCCCTCTCCCATTTAATTGCTTCCCTGCGCTGCCTGCAGCTTAGTGACTGGGAAATCTTGGCAGATCCCTCAAGGAGTCTCCTAACATAAATCAGTGCTCGCTGGAAGAGACTCTCACGACAAACACAAGTTTGCTGTGTGAAGAGACAATACTGGTGTCTGACTTATTGATCACATTTTGTGAAATATTTGCTGTATCTCAACTGAATCTTGAAAAAAACCCAGAAGCTACCCCCACCCCCTGCTTATCTAGAAATGAATGACTCACAAACATCTTCCATCATCTAAAACAGAACCACGAACTCATTCGTCCTTGGAAGAGACCTGGGAAAAGAGTAAATCAGCAGAAATGAGAGTGATTCTGTGTGTCCTTCAAAGCAGAGAACGGTTGCTTGTCCGCAGGAAGGGGCCTTGAATTAGAATTGGGGAAAAACTAGCAGGACTTAAAGCTAAACTATCAAGTGGTAGATGGAAACGCCTGCAATTCTCTGGTGATCCTGGAACTCGGATGCCACCCTGAGCCAGCTTTAGACCCAAAGGGGGTGAGGAATAGAAGGGGAGAGGGGAGAGGGGACGGGGTAGTGAGTGGGCGAGGGGCGGAAGCAGCAGCTCTAACATCCTGGTGTCACTGGCCCTGTTGTGAAAGAGCAAAGAACTCCCACAGTTCTTGCTGGCTTGGGGCTGGTATGATAAAATATTTGATGTCTATAAAATAACCTTTGTTCATCGCAGTGTGTACCCCTGGATCAAGTCAGAGAATAACTAATTCATGTAGGAAGATGACCGTGAGTTTTCTTACACAGGGGTGACGATTTAGGGGTGACACTTAGCCAGAACATCTTCGAGTTAAGAAAATTTAATTCTTGACGCTATTGCAGAGTTGGGGTCTTGTTTAATATCACGTCGTTCAGTAATTCCTGCCATTATTTTCTCCCAATGCAGGTCACGCTCAGAACTACCAGCCAGGCTGCTGTGGTAACAGAAAACATTTGAAATCTCCATATTTCAATAAAATTACACCCGCAGGAGAAACATGCATGTCACGCTGCTGTGCCCTGTTCAGCGCCCCTCACCTGTAGTAACTCGCCCAGTCCCCACGGCACCTCCCACACCTCCAGCCTCAGCGCCTGCCATTCGCCCTGTTGTAAGAGCAGGGGCTGGAGCACAGAGTGATTAAATAATTTACCCCAAACCACATCTCCTGACCATCTAATTACACTCTTTCAAATATATCTGCAAACTCCCCAGTCTTCAAAAGGAAATTTAGTAGCAGGTTGTCTGCTTTAAGCCCTATAAACATTTACAATACGGCTTAGTTTGTTATTGCCTGTGTCAAATATCTGCTTCTGTTTCCTCTGAAGAAAGAAGTTATTCTATTCAGGTATTTATTTATCCTTGACTTACTTCCAAGGGAGGCTGGGGAAAAAAATGTATTGGAAGGGAACTCAAAACCAGAACTTAGAAACAAGGCTTGCAAGGCATGGTTGCGGACCTACTGTGCGCTGAAAGGAAGCCTCAGGGCACACCCCCGCCTGGTGGTCACCTGGTGGCTACACGTTTCAGCCAGTCTGCAGCCCAGTAAAAGGCCACCGCCCCATGTTAATTTCTAGAAGAGCCCCAGTTTACCAGAACCACAGATGCAAATGTCGCTGCTGGAAGCTGCTGGTCCCGTGGATGGGAAAGCAGCATCCGTGTGGATTTGGAAGCTGGGGGACAAAACATACTTAGAAATTGTAGGTGGCAACTTGCTAAGTGTCCCTTTATTAACCTGCCATCCAGCCCTGATAAGTTCACTTGTTATTGAACAAACGAGATAATTATTTGTTCAAACGTAGGTACGTTCATTCATCTGCCAAGGCTTGTGTTTGACATGTGTGATTCCAGCAAATGGTGAGGTGAGTCTCCACTGAGAAGAAAAAATGGGACATTTCAGAGCTCAGCATCCCTGCTTTCTTCTGATGTGAAATATACTTTGTCCCCGCCGGGCCATGTGGAAGCAGCCTGTGAGGTCTAGTAATAGGAAAAGTACATGTGTGTGCATGCACATACATAGTCACACATGTGTATACACACTCATGCACACACACCTACACACACTCACATACATGTACACTCACACATGTGCATACACATTTACTATAGTTGTGAAGTTTGCAGGGCTAGAAATTGCTTTTAAAATGCGTGGCTTTGTAAGTAGGAGGCCTATGTCCGCGGTGATATTGTATCATTTCTTCAAAACAGCATTTACCCACAATTTTGAAAAACCACCACCCTTCACATAAAAAAATGGAAATCTTGGGAATAATGCCATTGCTTGACAGAAGTTTACTTTGTAGCCAAGTCTGATGTAAATTATTTCATTACGATATTTCATTAAAAATACCTACCAAGGGCCTCCCCGGTGGCACAGCAGTTGAGCGCTGGGTTGGGAAGCTGCCCGCGGCCTCTGCAGCACCGGTTCTATCCCCGGCTGCTCCCCGGCCACCGGAGGAGGGTCCCACATGGTGCGCAGACCTCTCCTGCCGCCCGCTGCTCCCCTTAGCAGTGTACTTCGGTCCTTCTGCCTGCTCTGCTCCCCGCTCTGGCTCTGGCGAATTCTCTCACCCTCCTGCGCTTCTGACTACCCAGTGCTCGTATAAACAAAACAAAAACATGCCTCTATTTAAAAAAAAAAAATACCTACCAAAAGGTATTTCTATCTCTGGAATTAGAGGACTTAATTTACGGGTTAAATTGATTTGCATGTGTATTTTTATAATAATGTCATTTATAATTTGCAGATGAAATAGTTATTCTAGCCCTTGAGAGGTCTATGCACAACATTTTAAATCACTCGCATGAGCAGACTTTTCATGTCACATCTTAAAATAACCGTGGAAAGGAGCTGGGCCCGCAGACCAGGGTCATTCCGCAGGGAGGGGAGCAGCAACCGAGGCGCAGTCAGCCAACGCTGCACCAGGGCTGTCGGACCATGCAAATCCTCGACACCGGTGCATCCCTCACCCCACTGGCTGAGTGACAGAGGATTTAAGATGGGCAAAGGGAGACAGACAGCAGCTCTCAACTGCATGCAGGCCGGCATAGGTTAGAGGCTCGCCACGAGGTCCTCCTGGGCGAGTGTCAACATAAGGCAAACACTCAGCATCTCTGTGAGCAACATTTGCCTGCAGGGGAAACAGGAGTAAATATGGGTGTGGGCATCAGGCTGTCAGGAGAGCCTTGTTGAGACCAGTCTGCCTACCTGCTGAGAGGCAGGTGGCTGGTTATCCTCTAGATGCTTGATGACTCCTATGTGAATGACGCTCTGACAGAGAGCAAAGGCTTCTCCCCTGATTCACAAGAACAGCCCTTCCAACGTGACCTGGCCTTCCTGGTCCCAGGCTGCTATTCAACCCCCTAGAAGCACTGGTGAAGAAGGCAGTGAGAACAGGCTGGGAATGGCACAGGAGGGCCTCGGGAGAAGAGGGAAGTGGGTCTCCAGTGAAATAGGGTGCCGACCTGTACAATACCTGCCACTGTCCCCTTCTCAACTGTCACGGGCCATAATACATCCACTGAGCCATTCAACACACACTCCAGGGTGTCTATAGCTAGGGCATGGGGACTCAGGTGGTGTCTGCCTGCACAGTTCCCAGAATCTAGACTTGCAAGGGTTGGAAGGTGCATTCTTGCCCAATTACCCTGCAAAAACATGGGTTCCTTCTAGAAAATCCCCCCCAAATCTTTATATTACCACTTGAGAGTTAGCGTGATTAGCTAAGATGTATTTGTTCTTTGCCAAATCGTGCTGCTAAGCCACGTTACTTCCTGGTGATATTTATGCTGTAGATTTTATTTCCTTACATTTAGTGCACAATCTAACATTTACCCCATAATAAACCAACTCTTAAAGAATTAAGCCATTGTTCTAACATAGTAAGAGCTCGGAGCCAGAGTATTCATTTCCCCTCCCAACATGGGGCTATTGGCACATGAGACAAGCTGGTCCATCGTAACTTCTAACTCCTCATAAAAATAGTTCTTCCTTAGAGGATCATCATTGCAAAGCTGCCGGCCAAGACAGAGTCCTCTTCTGAAATGCAAACTTGCCAGCCAGGCTGGACTTCCCCTACCAGCATCCTGGGCTGGGCCTGTCAGTCTCACCACCGCCTCTTAACATATTCTCTTAGAAATGTACTCAGCAGCAGTCAGGTTGGAAAACAAGGGACCGTCAGCCTGCCTGCAATCACATGAAGGTAAATTATGCAGAAGAGTAACTCTTTAGTTAACCCCTAGACTAGACAACAGGTACAGAGACCCTGACTGCGGGGCTAACAGGCTCAAGGAGCCTGATCCACTCAGGGCATCCTGAAGTGCACAGCAAGATACATCTCTGTGGCCAGATTTAAGTCTGAATTCTGTAACCGCCTCCCTTAGACCGCCCTCAAGCAGGTATGGGGAAGCAGTTTCCTCTCCTTGTAACCTCTCCCATGAGTGCTTAGCTGCCTTTGCCAACACAGAGCAGGACATATTTGAGGGCCGGGATCCATTGTCATTTTAGTCCTGACAGCTAACATAGTGCCTGAACCTACAGGCCCTCATTATATATTTTTGAGTGAAAATTGAGCTATTGGATGCTTGGCTTATTCAACAGTTTCACCTGCCGGAGTGGTTCTATGATTGATGGGTATCTTCTCCGGCCCATGAGGACACGGGGGTGTGCGTGGGTATTTTGGTGCCCATCGGCCCATGTCTGCCTCGGGGTTCACTGAATAACAGGGCCACATCACCCAGAAAGCTCCTCCTATTCCAGTCTGCACACCAGCCCTCCGGGTAACCAGCGGGATAGCCTCTGGAGAGTTCCAGCGCTGGAGCCCCTAGCAAAGGTTGTGGGCACACAGCAAGCTGGCAGGACCGTGCCTTCACACCTGTCCCTCCCTCCCCACCACCGTGTGAAGGAGGAAAGCATCCGGGGTCTGCGACAGACCCAGACACAAGGCGTCCACCAGAGGAGAAGGCTCTTTGTCTCTGGTCACTCATGTTGTCTGCTAAATTTTTCACAATCTGTAGCATCTCATTTTGCTTGTTCCTCATGATATAAGCTAATCTGCAGAAAAGCCAACAAATATTAAATGTGCTCATTTTAACATCAAAGATAAGTGCCTGTTTGTTCTCTTTGCATGGGAATGGACATTAGAGGCCGGACCTAATTGTCATCTGACGACTTTCAGACATTTCGTTAACTTAATTAAAAATGCATTATTGGTTTACAGCGCTGCAAGCCAATGTTACATCAATCACTTGTTTAAAGATCACAGAAAAAATAATCTTTAAAAACACAGTTGAGTCCCTACTGCATATAACACGTATATTTTTCTATACTTCCTGAACAATAGAAAAAAAGAAATATTCAAATGGCATGGTGTTTTTCTCTAAAAGGGAGAACCTTATGAGATGAAATCTTTGTACACTGGCTAGCAGATGCCAGGAATACAACTTATTTTTAGAATAATTTGAGGCTCAGTGCAGAAAACAGTCGAGTGCATTTTCATAAAGTCCTCCGGTTTCCATAGCAAATGGGGCCATTATTTCTTCTGAAACGGAAGGCTTTTACTTACACTTTCCAAATGCTTTTCATATTGTGCCAAAAATTCAAGTCAGTCCAGAAACAAGTACACTAGTGGCTGATTGTTAAAAGCAGTTCTTAAGGAAAAATGGGCAGCAGGTCAAAGTGACCTTCATTCAGGCCTGTGAAAAGCAGAGAAATGGCACCCGTCAAACGGCCACGTGCCTGCGCCCGAGAGTGGACACTGGGCACCGGACAGTCCCGGCGACCTTCTTCATGTGAGACAGAATAAGCAGCCGCCTCAACATTCTCCAACCAACCCATCGTTATTTCTTAAGCTACAAGATACAGGCTCTAAAACTCACATTCAAATCCATTTAATAGCTAATATGCATTGTGCATATTAAAACATAAAATATAAAACTAATTTTGTAGGCTCTGCTTCATTTCATGATAGGTGATATTTCTTCCTTAGAGGAGGAACGTGGGATTTTTAATATTGAATATTAAATGAATTTCGGAAATGCAACTAATTAGACTAATAAATATCAAGATTATATTTATATTGTTTACCGGCTTTTTGCTTATAAAAAATTACACAATTGCACTGGGGAATCAGTGACAAATTAAATCCTCCAGATAAAACCTGAGTTGAATCACCTTTTGCTTTCAGCATGGAATTTAACCAATGACGTGAATTTTAAAATTAAGAGCTAAATCTAAAATAATTTTAACTGATACTTTTCCACTTCATATCAATATTTATTAGCCAGCTGGCTACCTGCCTATTTCACTATCTCTATCGATTGTGGTGTATCTCTATGGGAGATCTACAGCCACTAACACAAGACTAATATTTAGATATAACTACCCTGTAGGCACGCGGGGAGAGACTGTTCAAACGGCAGATCCGATGTGAGCTAGTTGGTCAAGTGAAGAGGGCAGAATCTTTTGTCTGCTCTGACCGCAGTCCATGGCCTTCAATAGCGTCATGAGCGCCTTCTCAACCAGACTTAGGATTTTATTCTACAGTCGGTTTCCCACTTACAATGGTCTAAACTACAGTTTTATCCCATGCTGATGTGAAAGCAACGTGTGCTCAGTAGAGGCCACACAGGGGATCCTGAATCCTGGCCACTCCCTGGGCCGGTTGGTGTGTAGTAGGCTCCTCTGCCGTGATGCTGGGGAGAGGGAGCAAGTGGAAGCTTCCAGTCAACCGAGCCATCTGATATCCTAAGAGTGGTTTTCACTTTCCTTACTGCAGTCAATAAATTATGTGAGATATTCAACACTCTGCTCTAAAGTAGACTTTGATCGATGATTATCCAACTGGAGCTGATGTCAGTGTTCCGAGCACTTGTAAGGCAGGCGAGGCTAAGCTACGGTGTTTGCTAGGTCAGTGGCATGGAGTTCATTTTCCAGTTATTTTCAACTGACATAACCCCATCACTTACCTGCATCTGTAACCACAACCACTTAAGGTCCTTTTTCTTTTATCGGCTGGTGTCTCTCAAAGCACCTCTATCCTACACTTTGGAGCCCACAAGCTTCCTCTCCTTGGAGACTCCTTTTCTATACTAGTGTAAGCAGCTCCGCTCTCTTTCAAGATCACAAACCATGCTTGATGGTAAACTGAAACTCAGTTTGTCTTTTTCAGTTTTGTATACATGGAATTATTTCGGATGTATTCTTAAACCATGACCGACCCAATATGGATGTGTAGGCTACACAGGGCAAATGAATGATAAAGATCTCACAATTTCAAAGTGTGATTCTCAGGCACACTGTTTACTACAGAGCCCAGAACACAAAACACCACAAAAGGTAATGCAATCTCCCCGTGTAGGAAATCTATATTCGTTGGAATAGTTTTATAGTTCGAATGCCCCTTCTATGCCACCCATTTTCTCCACTGTATTCCCTTAATGACATCTGATCAAAGTTTCTACTTTTAGTCATTGTGAATCTTTGAAGAGTGTCATTTTGGTATCGCACACTGGGTCCTTTTTCTCTCATTGGTTGGTCTCCGTTTGACTCAGAGCCCCGTGCCTCCCTTTCCCCCAAGGATGAAAGAACTGACTCCACGGGACCCTCTCCCCCAGCCCTTTTTCAGCTCCTTCATCCGTGGAGAGGGGAGGAAAAGGAAACAAAATCCTCCCTGTGTCAGCCTTCTGAAACCCCGCTGTCAGCAGTGTCCGCCTGGCTTGCCCTGAGAGCTGGCCCTCTTCTCCTGGAGGTCAGAGTGCCCTGGGAAGTCTTGGGGCATCCTCTGTAACGCACATTAAAACGTGAGCTCAGTCCCTGGCTGCTTCTTTCACCCTTGTCCTTGGTCCCTGCCACAGCTGGAGCGACCTAAAGCTGCCTGTCCTTTGGGGCATTGACAACATGAGCCAAGTCCAGTCCTGTGGTGCTCAGTGAGAAATGTGTGTTCACCAACCTCACGCCATACGAAATTCATACTAAGATGTGTGACTAGTAGCAGCTTAAGAACCTACTATTTACCTTCATGCCACAATGGCACCCAAAGGGAAATACCTTTGAGAGAGGCATGGTTCAAAGAGACGGGGACAGGCTTCCTCATCTCCATCACGATTCCAGTCTTACGTGAGGATGTCTCTCCTGTTACTACACATCTGTGTCTCAAGAGTCCTCTGACCCTTACCAAGTCAAAAAAAAAAAAAAATGCTCGAATGTATTCCAGTTTTCCTCCATGCGAATTGGTAATGGCCCTTTCTAAGGCGGCTCTTCTCAGTTTAAAAACAATTCAGAACAGCTGGTCCCGGCAGTGCTTGGCTCAGGCTGCAGGTTGGGTAAAGGTCCGTTAGGGGCACTGTCACCAGGTGGTCTTGCTAGAGGAAATGGATAGTGATTAACAAGCAGCTCTGATAGCCCAAATCCAGGGCTGAAAAAGAGGGCGGCACGTCCGCGCGTGGAGGAAAGACGGGCCGCGAACTCCCAGGAACTGGGAGAGATGAGAGGGGCAGGTGACGTCTCTTGAAACTGCATTACCTGAGTAAACTCAGTGTTGGGATTCTGATACTAGAAAAAGTGCTGATCCTGCATATCAATTCCTTTTAATACACACCCATTCCAATGATTATTTCCCCCAGTTGAAAAACCAAGACTGATTTTTTCAAAACCCCAAAGCTTTTTAAAAAATAGAACATTCAGGTTTGGAAAGATAAAAGACAGATTGTCATTCATCCCACAGATGAAATTTGGAGCATGGGCTGCATCTGAGTCAAAATGAAATGGGCGGCTCGGGGACGGTTTGCCTTTCATCAGCGGTGATGCTGTTCTTTGGATGAAGAAGAGTGGGGGATATTTGTTTGAAAGCCAAATTTTAATGAATCCTTGTTAGTGTTTATTGCTTTTAGTCCTCATTCACGGGGTACAGTATATTTACTTGGAAAAGCTCATTAACCTTGCCAAGTTCTCTGCATTGAGGCACAGGGAGAGTCTGGCAGAAAACACGAGGTGCTTTTAGCACTTCAGAGAAAAGGCCTCGCTGCACCGCACACCTTGGCAGAAGTGACTGGTGATTTCATACTATCGAGCCCAAGAACTACCGAGTCGATCAGATGGGCGGGGGAAAGTAAAAATAAAAACTCCAAGTATTTAATGATTCTACTTCAACTGAAGGGAAGCATTAAAATCAACTGAGCAATTTGCGGTAGTTTCAAGATGCCACTGAAAGATGACAAACAAATTAGAAATGAACTTGGGCTGCCCTAATCTTATCTCCACTTGCTAATTTGGCTGCATAGAGTATAACTTCAAAATCAAAGAAGGCAATTAATTCAGCTGCCATAGGAAAAAAATATATGCACATCTTCTCATGTGAAAAAAACCTACAATGGATGTTTTCAAGTCCATATTTGTCTTCAAGTTTTAGAAGCTTTACTCTAGGATTTTTGGAGTCTGCTGGTGGCGATCAGAGAGCCTTCCAAGGTCGAGCTTCCCACTCTTCAGCTTTCCTAATGGGGAAAGAATTTCATCTAAGTCTTATCCCCATTAACAATCCTTGACAACCTACCCAATAAGGTACTGATCTGACTTGCTCACAGATCACTCCTTTACTCCCTAGCAAGGGCCCTGTGATAATCAGCTGTTTTAACACCCAAGGCCCTGAAAAATGATACCGCACATATGACATCTTACATGTTTGAAATATAAGGGGACTTATAAGCAGAGAGGAAATTTTGCTTGATTTTCAAGGGCCTTTGGAATCCATATACCCAATCAACTTGACGGGCATTCAGAGCTGGCTATCACATTCAATTTCACTCTTTTCAAAGAGAGGGGAAGAGTCTCTCAACTCTTAAAAGGATTGAAACATTAAACAGTGTGTGCTCACGGATTTTAAAATGGTGAATAAAATTCCTATAAAAAAAGCAATTTTCAGAGTTCCTATGTTATAATGCAAGATTGTTAGCAACTGCATATTGAAGGACATCTATATGGAAGACACCTGTTTTGGTTAACTGTCCTTGATATTTACACCATCTTCCTATTAACCTGATTTGAATAATTTCAAAACAGACAACATGGAGTAGTGTTTTAGAATCTTTGCTTAGTACCAGACCAGTCCTGAGTTCCCTTACAAAGTCCATAACTCATGACTTTCAGTTAGTTATCAATACAAATAAATAGCTATTACAAAAAGATTTTCTAAGGATTTAGTATAAAGATGTTCGAAAGTGCTGAGCAGTTCCTGATATCAATTGAGGGCAAATATGAAATATTGAATTTTTTAATGTATACATGCATAGTCGGAAGTGATTTAAGTTCCTTACAGTGACCATGACAAAATTACATTAGGAATATTCTAGAAGAATGCTTTGGATGTTTATGGGCAGCAGAACAAATTGAAAAACTAATGCAGGCCCCTGAGTTGATCTCCAAATAGTGAGCAGCACCGGAGCTGTGCTCAGCGCCTTGGGTAAGTGCTGTGAGTAAACAGGAATTCCTCCCGCTGGGGCTGCACTCGTCACTAAGAAAATGAAAGAAAACAATTTCAGAAAGTACTGGAATGTAGTGATTAAAAGTATAGGCTCTAATGGCGAGTGCATGTCTGTACACACACAGATATTCTGATGATTCAAACATACGACAGAATACACCTTGAAAGGAATTCACTGACGGTGTCATAAAGCCAGGTCTTCTCATCCCATTATTTTCATCATGGGGGTAATTACTTTTTATGTTGCTGGAGACATTTATTACTTCTGAAAATTATCAGATCTGAATACAAGATGGTTCACTCTAATTCCAAACTGCACAAGATTTTCTGGAGAAATGTTTTCTGCCATCTTCCAATTTTTTTTAATACATTATATTTTGCTGAACACCAATTCTGATAGTGAATTTCCTTGTGGAAAAATTTCTGCATGTCCTCACCATTCTACAATGAAATGGGCAGCTTGGGGACGGTTTGCCTTTCATAAGCATTATAGGACGAATACCTATTATCATTTTTCAGTTAAAATTTCACTGTCAAATTTACTTTAAAAAACACTAGTTATTACAGCTTTGATAAGCCATGAACTGACAGATGATTCCGTTACTTTCTCTGTGCTCCTCTCTGTAGCTTGTGCGCGCACACAAACACGCGCAGAGAGTTTTATAAACACACTCAGCTGTGACCCTCCCTGGGCGAACCCGGAAGAATGCTGTGAGTCATTACAAACCCCTTCCTGGGGCTCCTTGATGCGTCTAAAATTAGAGAAATCCAAACTGAATGCCAGCTACCTCCTGCCGAGACCCACATAAAGGTACTTGAGCAGGGGCAGTCATCTGCCTGCCGTGCAGTCCACTCAGTGACGCTATTTGTGGAGAACTTTAAGCGAGAGGCTCTAAACGTGGAGGTCGTGGTCTGCCACATATGCAAAAAACTTGACTCTTCAGCACACGCAAAATCTACAGAGCTCCCGGGTCGTGGCCTCGGGTCCCTCCTTGGTGACAGCCACTGTGGCCCCTGGTCTTGCAGGCCAGAAGTGAAGCCCGGGCTCCTCCACAGGCTGACTGGTCATCTGCAGCCGCGTCCCTTTGTCTTCCAATGAACACGTGTGTGGCACTGACCCTGGCACCTGGCCCAGCCTCGGCGCCCTGCAGGGATGGCCGAGGGGACAGAGGGCCAAGCCCTGAGCTCCATGATCTAGGAGACCCCAGCCTGGCTGCCCCACGCTGACCACCCCTACCCAGCCCCTTGCTTCTCGTGGTCTGTTCTGACCAGAGATGAGCGTGTCTCAGGTTTTCTGCTGTGGCCCCCGCAATGGCTTTCTTAGGTTCCCTCCAGAAACCATCAGTGCGGGGAGGTCGCGTCCCCCAGGGCCCCTTCCACGGGCCCTTGCAGTTCACGCTGCAGACCAGCCCTGCTGCCACCTCACCCTCCCAGCGAGGGCCGACCATCTGCCCTTCCTGCCACTTGGGCCCAGGGATGCGCCCATCCCCACGGCACGGCTCACGCCAGCATCTACCTCAGCCCTGTCTGTCCCGAGGCCTCCTGCCTGATTTCATGCAACGGTGCATTCAAGAAAAACGAGGTGGACATACAAGGTGGGCAGCATCACTATCCTGCTCCTTCAGTGGCGGCAGCAGACACAGGATGAAGTGGTTCGCACAAGCTGTCTGCCCGGGTGAGGTCCTTGCTCTAGCGTGTGGGGAGCTGCCCGCAGCCTCGTGCTCAGTGCCCTCCTGGGCCTGTGATGGGCACGAGCTGACCTCTCGGCTCACGCTGCTCGGCACGGATGGGGCAGGGAAACGTGGAGGTTATGTCAAAGGACAGAACCCAGGGGGGGCGATGGCCTGGCTGTGCAGTGACCTTAGAGCGGCTGAGGCCTGAGCAGCGGTGGGCACAGCCTCCTAGGAAAGCTGCCCTCTCCCTGCCTTTCACCACCCAGGGCGGCTGACGGCAGGGGCAGTGCAGGCGACGGCAGCGCGACCTGCCCAGGACTTGGGAGGCTTCCCAGCCCGCTGCCCAGGCCCTCGGCACCGAGATCCCACTCAGCCCCGGCCCCAGCCTGTGAAGAGGCAAGATCTATTTTAGAAATGAGGAAGCGGAGACTCCCGGGCAGTGTCATCGCCCAGAGAGCGAAGCTCATAAATCACCCAGGGTGATTCAGACCCAGGTCTCGGTGACGGTGACGGCGGGTGACGGCGGAGGGTCTGCCATTGTTCTCATGGCCGGGGCCCCTGCCCCGATAAGAGGCACAGAGCGGCTTTGTCACGCTGCCCTTTCACCCGCACACTCCCTGCCCTGACTCATCGCTGCAGCGGCTGCTGGAGGGCTGGGCTGGCCCGCTGGGCCGTGCAGAGGCTTCCTGGGAGGCCCGAGGCCCTGCACACGCGGGGGGAGGCTGCACGCAGCACCTCCCCCTCCAGACCCACCCAGGGCCCCACACCCCCAGAAGCCAGCTTTCCACAACTTCCACAAGAGCTCCCTGGCCCTGGTGGCCGCATTGCCAGATCCACAGAAACACTGAGTCGAACACCCACCCGTCCCCGCAGCGCTGCCCTGGGCGCCTGGCCGCCCCACCCGGCACCATCTGTCTCACCTTGGGGCCAGAGACAAGGAAGTTCTGAAGGTGGGAGATCTGTTCCCATTTTTAGAACTACAACCATGAGTGCAGAAAAACAACACCGTCATGCTCCTGAAACAGCAAATAGCCAGTTTGTAGCCCTGATCTGTTACCAGCTAACTGGTCACGGTTGTTTCTGTGGGTTGTGAAACAAGTAAATTGTCTATAAAATCAGCACACATTTCATAATACCACATGGAAAATTGACTTTTTTCTAGCAAAGTGATGTCTGTTCCTTTGGAGTAGCTACCATAATATCTACCAATTTTGGATAAAATATAAAACTTAATCGAAACCATGTTTTAAAAACATGATTGAATATTATGGAATTCTTACAGTTTATACATTTTCTTAACAAATACCTGATGGGGACCTTCTCATTGGAACGTAGATCAATGGATCCTAAATCACTGACATTATTGTAAATTCAAGAATGCACGCAGATTAAACTTATGAATCAACTTTACACATGTATATACTGAGACTTCTCAAATTTATGCTTATCAAATGAATTTCCAGTGTACCAAATGCAAGCCAATAGGTACTTGAAGTTGTACTCACGGTAGTTCTTGTTCTTGATTATCTGTTTAATTGACTCATTCTGAAAGTGCAACTTCTTGCTCAATACTCAATATGGCAGACTAAGCTTCCACTGTAGCGTGGGGCTGGGGTGGTGATGGGTGTGGGTGTAACGTGCCTCTGAAGAGGCGTGAACCTGCCCCCGAAATCACATGCAGTGTTGAAAGTCAACATGACCTCAATAAAAATACTTGAATTTTTTTTTTAAAGATTCTAGAATGAAAAAAGCATGACCAAGTAGTCTTGCATTCTGAGGACCTGGCCCCCATGCGCTCAGATCATTGTCTTGGGCCTGTCACCCACTGAGTCATCGACTGTGAAGCTTTGCACAGTTGTGAAAATTTCTTCCTGGGCACAAAAGGGTTGCATCTGACTCAGCCTGGGAGCTTTTTGCTTTTCCTTCAATTTTATCACTACAAATCAGCATTGCAAAGGCGTTTCCAGTAGGTTCAAAGGCAGAACCGGACAAAGGTCACTTCCTCCTAGGAGCTGCCAATGGAGCCGCCTGTCCCCAGGCTGAGCTTCTCCATGCTCCTCACACTGGGAGTAGTGCAGTTCTCACATGTGCTGGCAGCTCTCCCTCCAAGGGGGCCCTGGCAGAGGCCGCCAGGCTCGGGGAGGGCCGTGCGGGCTGAGGCAGCTGCAACTGAGGTGAAGGTGGTGATGTCCACCGCAGAGGTGGCTTCTCTTGACAGCACTTCCTCACTGGGGCTTGGTGACAAGACATGGAGATACAGTGAAGTGAGAGTGTGACCCTCAGCCTGGCACTGGGGCTCAGAGGCGGCCAGGCAGGGCTGCCCTAGGAGCAGAGAGAAGGAAGGAGACACGGCTTAAATGCTGAGAAGACTGCAGGCAAGTCAGAGGGGCACTGACCACAGCAGCCCACCCTCATGGGGTGCTCCTGCCAGCACCAACTTCCTCAGCCCTCTGAAAACCCAGTGAGCTGTGTGGTTGGTGGCCCTACCTCAGACGAGTACGTCCAGCATCGTGAGGCTAAATGACTTATCCCAAGGCCCAGCCACAGATGGTGAGTGCAGCTGGGGCCTGGCCAGGTGAGCCTGGCTTTCTGCATGCACCATGAGCCACACAGTGGAATTGGGTTTCTCCAGCCCCCCGCATCGCCCCCTGTTCCCTGCCATATCCTAAGTCTGGGATGAAGGACAAACATCAAGAGGGGAATTATTTGGGAGGCACTTATCCTAAAACACGGTAGCCCAATCCCTATGGCAGCCCGAGTGGAAAGGTCTTACCATGATCCTTTATTTAAAAATAATGGAGGGCCTCCCTGGTGGCGCAGCGGTTGAGCGCTGGGTTGTGAAGCTGCCCGCAGCCTCTGAGGCGCTGGTTTGATCCCCGGCTGCTCCCCGGCCACCGGAGGAGGGTCCCGCATGGCGCGCAGACCTCTCCTGCCGCCCGCTGCTCCCCTCAGCAGTGTCCTTCGGTCCTTCTGCCTGCTCTGCTCCCCGCTCTGGCTCTGGTGAATCCTCTCACCCTCCTGCGCTTCTGACTGTACCCAGTGCATGTATAAATAAATAAATCTTTAAAAAAAAATAAACTTATGGTAAAACAATTCCTTGAAATCAAACAAAATGCAAAAAGTGCCAGGGATACATAATATAGAAGCTTCCTGGGCGCTGACACTTGTGCCACCACTGAGTCAGGAGGGGAGGTGAGGACACAGCAGAGGGGAACATTCTATACTGAGGAACAAGGCCCGACCCTGAGCGATACAGAAACACCAGCGGCCCTGAGCAGGGGCAGGGTGAGCTCGGAGGGGGAAGGGTCAGCGATGCCACCGGACTGCAGTCGCCAAGACTGATGAGACTCACACTGGAGCTGAGTGATCAGGTCTCTCGGAGGGTCGCTAGTGTGTCGTCTGCCCGGCCCATCCTGCGCTGCAGACCCCCGTGCTGCCTCGAACTGTGACACACCTCCGGGACCCTCCGCTGCCGGCCCCGGCTCCTCCAGCCGCTTTCTTAATCTCCTGCCTACGCAGCCTTGTTCTTTGCAGATCATTTTTCAACAGGAAAATGTTCCTTGTTTCCTATTTCCCATGATCTTCTCATGTAGCAAACACTCAGGTGCCTACACTTACCTCTTCTTCCTTTTAATTTAAAAAGGCATCTGAGTTTCTCTGTCGGGCATAATGTCAAAACCTAAAAAAAAAAAAAAAAAGGAAATTGTCAGGCACTGCTCTTAAATTCCTCCAGGGAGTCAGTGATAACTCACTTTCTTGGATTTCATTGCCCTGAACTGGTAAAGGGAATTTCATTTTCTCATAAGAGATGATTGTATTATTTCAATGTTTTGAATGGGATATCCCTAGGCTGATATTGTCTTTCTTGCTTGGCCTGTTTTATGTTTTGTTTTTTTTTTTCCCCCTGAATTCACCTTTTTTTGGAACTGTTTTTGAGCACTCAGCGTGCGGATTTCTCATCAGCATGGAAAGTTAACTAGACTGACTGTCTAAGACTGAGACACCAATGTTTGTTTTAGATCCACCTTCAGCTCGTAACCTGGCGTGAAATCCTCACAAGCAGACAGACTTAGGGGATGCCATTTACTAGCGCATTTCTCCACTCCATGGTGATTTCACTCAAAAAACAAAGATTTAACTCAAAGACCCCGAGGCCATAAAGATGCCAACTGTCAATTATGATCATCTTGTCTACATTTTGATATTGGGTGGCTGGGAAATCCCTTCTGGGTGACGCTTTTAACAGGACCTTGACACAATAATTTATAGCAACCAGCATCCCAGGTAAAAGGGGTGTGTGTGTGAAATGCCAGTGAAACAAATAAGATTAATAACTTGCAGTCCTTAAACCAAATATCTAAATGTCACCCCAAAGTGTCAAAGGAAATGCAGGGAGCCCATCCTTGCAAAGGATTTTGATGTCAGAAAGTAGCTTTCATATTTCAACAGCTCAGGGATTAACACAATCTGGAACAACAAGTTGTGGTCTCTCCAGAGAGCTTTGTCCTGACAGTTTCTAAGGCAGAAAGTTCTGGGCTGGTAAAGGATCTGAACTAATCATGAGGCCAATGAATGTATATATTGGGGTGCTTTGGGTCAATCACAATGGCATTTCTGCTGATGCTCCAGCTTTGAGTTCCTGATGCTTGGAGAGCATGGTGACAGGTGCTAACTATGCCAGTGCCTTTCAGAGCAGAGGTTCTCACCCCCAGGAGTTTTACTCCTTCTCTTTCCTTCCCAGGGGACACTGGGCAAATGTCTGAGATGCTGTGGTATGTCGCAAGTGGAGGGGGGTTCCTGGCATCTAGAAGGGCAAGATGAGAGATGCTAACACCCCTCACTGCACAGCCCAGTCCCCAACACATAGAATTCTCCCAGAAAAATGTCAATAGAAACCCACCATGAGGCCACAGAACACACAATTATATTTTTAGCTTCATGACAGGCAGCGATAAATGCATAAATTAATCATCAAAAATCATGCTCCATCATTTCAAGAACCGCTTCGACGGAAGTCCTGAGCCCTGGTTTCCATTTCAGTGGCTCTTCAGCTCATGCTCACTTCAATCAACGCAAGCAAGCAGGAGCCTGTGATGCAGAATGACTCCACCAGACAGCATTTGCGTTCACCCATCAGGCTGAGAGCAAAACTAACGTTTGTGTCGTTTTATTTCTCTATCGGTTTGAGTCATTTTTATGTTCACTGAAATCAAAACAATGTGTATAATTGTTGATTTTCCTCCTAAAATATAATTACAAATTGATTATTCATTCTCAGCAGCACCAAATGACCGAAGCAATGAAAATAAGCCATCGCGGTCGTTCTAACTGACACAACAGGGGCAGGTATGTGTCCCTAATGGGAGTCCTGAAAATGAAGCCTGAGGCATTGAAACGAGTGGGTTGTAAATTACCAGGTTTTCATATTCCAGAGCATTTCCTTATCCTAGCATCAGTAATGACCATCAATCTTTGTGGAGTGATGAAAATGTGCATTCTCTCCTCAGTTCTGAAAATCTCTAAATTGGTTACTTGCTAACTATGGTTTTCATGTCTTTGGCCATTAAATGGATGGAACAATGTGGGTATTGAAATTTCTAAATTACACTGTATCCTGTTTCTGGAAGGGTATGGTTGCATGTCAGAGAAGCACATTGTCTCGCTCAAATCCACCCCAATATTAGCCCTTGATGTTATGACTTCAAGGCTAGAGGCTGTGTGGACATGGTTTTCGCCGCAGTCCCTCCACAGTGGGTGTTTGTTGCCCAAGAAACCCCCTTCAAAGCCCAAAGCAAACCTGGGAGAAACACCCATGGTGGGCACCACACAGGGAGGCACACTGGGCCCCTAGTACACACTGCACAGGGAGCTTCGCTCCGTGATAGCTGATGGCCCTTTAATATCCAAGGGGTCTTCTAGATGTTACTAAAATCATTGAAACAATTTTATTAAATTCATTTTCTTGTGATTGGTCTGTAAGAAAATTAGGTTCTATTTTCTACCACCTGAAATCATTTTGGGGGCAACTTTTTATTGAACGAAAACCCCTACCAATGTGACAGGATCAAGCCCTTAGAATTGATCATCAGAAACACAAGTCTATCTTTTCCTTGTGCCAAACGTATGAGGAACCTTACAAATGAAGTAGCAGCTCATATGCACCACCTTTCCTCAGAAGGCTGGCTTCTGGCAGACGCTTCATTGGGACCATGGTAGCTCCCCTCAGAATCTGCACTTCACACCACGCTGCAAATCATAATTCATTTTTTGGTTTGCACACTTGACTATATAATTCACAAAAGCAAAGACTATTGTTTTTCACCAAGTGTGGGTGCTGGAAACATTTGCTTCATAGGTAAACAAGGTGACAGAAGTATGAAGGCCACGTCACATACACGCGGCCTGGCAGGCGGAGGACGAGACACAGGCTTAAGTAACAGACCAGCAGATCCATCACCACGATTATCATAGTCTACACCAAGCACAGGGCCTGGCGTCTCTGGGCTGGAGAAGGGACCTCCATGGACCCCAAAGTCTCCAGTCTCAGAGCCTGTTATTCTCCACTGTACTAGCCATGTTCACATGTGCTTGACATTCGATGAAAGTCAACATTGATTGGAATTCCTTGACAGACTGAGGGGCATATGTAGATAGAGGAAATGCTTCTACAGATGACTCCCAGTAGGAAAACTTCCTGCAAACTCTCTTCCCAAATTAAGAAGGGAATTTAGACATCCCTCCATGCAAAAGTCTGAGCAAGTTCTTTCTGGTTTCCTGGGAGGTTTCTGTAGTAGCCACCTCAATTTAGTTTCTCTAGGTTTTTACCCTGCTAGCCAATGAATAGGTTAGGGCACAATTATTACAAATTGGAATCAGTATATTTTATGTCTTGAGTTGTACTGATCTGAATTCAACAGATTTATGTTTATGTTATTCTTCAACTTTTAAGAGTGAGCTTATTAAACACATTTGGCAATTAAAGAATTTCATGAAGCTGATGTAGTGACAATGTACAGTAGTAACTTAAAAGGGCCAGTGATTCTGTATTCCATTTACCATCTAACCATACCGGTAACATTTAAAGACAAAACTCATCTTTTTCCACATAACTCTGCAGCCCGTGCTTCCACTTACTCTTTAAAGAATCATTTAAAAAATGTGTTTTTAGAAAGTAAATACAAAATTATGTATTTGAATCATCTTTGTATCATTTTTGATTGTATCATTTTTGGTTTAGATATTGAACCCATGCACATGCATGCATTTTAAACAGACTGAAATTTAACTATAATTATAATACCAAGTGTTTTCATAAACTGATGTTTAAAACCATTTTTCTGGAAAAGGGTGTTTTTTGTAGTTTTTGTGTGCTGTTTCTAAATTAGGGGATGGGAGTTTTCAAACAGTTCTTTCCAATCTCTTCTAAAAATACACTGAGAACATGGAAAGTCTGTTCACAAAAAAAAAAAAAAAATGGATATAATCACATTTTCTCAACATTTTTTTGTGAAGAGTTGGAGACACCCCGAGATGCCAGATAAGAATTTGAATTAAATAAATGCAATTCATTGACCTGCTGATCAACAACTCGTCGTGAGGCAAATTTGCACAATTAGTATCATTTTTATACAGTTCAATGCTTGTTCTAATTGACCATCAATGTTTTTAAATACACACAAAATGGAGACTGCCCGTGGTGTGTATTAACAGCAGTCGCCTGTGTGCTGACTCAGTGATACCCACCTGGTCCCCACCACACACCCCCGCCCAGCAGCCCGGGCTGTCTCATAGACCATTATTTTAACTTTATAAAGCAGACGTTGAGACTGACAATAGCATTACCCTCAACAAGAGGAAACTTTGGAAGTTGGCGACTCACATTTGGGAAGATCTTCCAGAACTTTCTTCCTCTGAGTGCAGTGTCACAGGGCGGCCCAGTCCTGTTCAAACTAAGATGACAAACGAGAGAGGGCTTTGCAGGGATCCCAGTGATTTTATTCTTGAAAGTCTAGTTCTAACCAGAAGTCCAATAGTTCCTTTTACTAAGGTAGTACTAATTTATAACTGTGTAGTTGCAGGTGTAGAATTCCTCACCTCATCACCTGTCATACCACACCCACCACCAAACGTTCAATTACATCTACCCCCACTGCCCAACCAGCCTCCTGAACCTACCCCTTACCCCACGCCCTTCCATTGTCACTCGATGGGCTTCTTCAGGTTTCTTTATTGAATTCCCATTCATTCTTTATAATCAACAAATAAAACTGCATGGTAATTTCTGACTTACCATTATCTCACGGTCCATTTATGTTGTTGCAAACAGCAAGATTTCATCATTTTGATAGCTGAGGAGCATGCCACTGTGCGCGTATACCACATCTTATCAATTCATCTGTGCTCACACACGGGCTGGTTCCCTGCCTTAGCCATTGTGACTAGTGCTGCAATTAACATATAGGCACATGTGGTTTTTTTTTCCCAATTGGCGTTTTCATATTCTTTGGGTAAACTCCCATAAGTGGGGTTACTGGGTCATAGGGGAGACCTGCTTTTAATTTGAGGCATTCCCATGCTGTTTCCCATGATAGTTGCACCAATTTATATCCCCAGCAGTGCACAAGGGTCCCTTTTACTCCACATCCTCATAAACACTAATTTGACTTTTTGATAAGTATTCTAACCATTGTGGGGTAAAATCTCACTGTGGTTTTCACATTTCCCTGATGATCTCTGATGTAAGACATCTCGTGTCACTGACATCTATACAACTTCTTTGGTGAGATGCTTATTTGGATCCTCTGCCTTTTTAAAATAAGGCTACATTTTTTTTGTTGTTGAGTTGTGGGAGTTGTTCATATATTTTGGCTCTTACCGCCGTGTCAGATACATGGTTGGCAAATCTCTTCCCCATTCGGCAGGCTCCTTTTGCAGTCAGATGGTTTCTTTAGCTGTGCAGCAGCTTTCAAGTTTGACACAGCCCCATGTGTCTATAGGCTCTCGTGTCTATCTGGTTGTTGGAGACAAGTCTACAAAGTCATCACTAAGACTGATGTCAAAGAGCAGCAACTCCTTGGTACATAGCCCCGCACCCTCCACTACCTCCAGAGCCTTCCGGGCACTAGACTGAGAACCAGAAAGTCACATCACTGCTCTGACTGCTCCCTCTTGCCAGTGCAAAGGGACCCCCACAGCGAAGCCTCAGCTCCACATGTCCCAGCTTATTCAGAGTGCAGCCTCTGAGATGACAAGAACAAGGATTTCCATGGAATAAAAAACGAAGTTAAGGCATAAAGACCCCTCGGTTTTTTCACGGGAGTTTGGGTTTTCCCCAATGGCCCTGAAGACAGCAACATGTTCCATTTCATGATGGAAACTGGGAGCTTTGGTTTCTCTGGAGTGAGCTGTGAAGAGTGTGTTTTTGCAAGTTGGTGTTTATTTGAACGGGAACCCAGGTTACTGGAGATATGTTGCACAAATGAATGTCTGTACAAATGCCTAATTCTTCAGAGGACTATTCTGCGGGTAAATGAGGAACAGGAGCAGAGAGACATCGGGCAGCACTTCTCAGGGAACCGCGTTGGCTACTGAAAATACACAGAAGACAGCTGTCTTTCCCCACCCTCGCCGAGCCTCCAGGGAAGCAAAGCAAAAATCACTTCCAACTTCACTGTTCTTTGTTCACACCTGCACCCCAAAACATGGCACAGCAAAAATGACTGGCCCATAATATGGCTTCCAAACTAAACATCACCCTGAAAAAGTCAGTTCTTCCCCCAAACACATAGGTCCAAAGTCACGCTGCCAGCTGCCGTGACCTGGGGCCGAGTCTTCCTCTGTTCCTGTGAGGTCCCTTTGAGAAAATAAAATCCTCTTCCATCAGCAGCCTCTGGTGAGGACTTACTCAGGTCTACAGTTAAGTGTTCTGTTTCTGAGGGCTCCTTCTCAGCATTGGTTCTCCCCACCTGACCTCCCCTCCCCCTGCTGGCAACAGCTGGAGCATCTGGCTGTGTGGACCAAAGTCTGGGCCCTGTTCCCCGAGGCAGGACTCCTAACTGGAAGGGAAAACCACTGGGAAATTTTCCAAAACAGGGAAGCACATCTTGCCTTGGGAAGAGCAGCAGCTGCCATTTCACCTCACCCAGCTCCTGGGGACACCCTAGTTTTGATACACAGGGTCCTGCAGACATTACCCATGTGGTGTTCTCCCTCTTCCTAAAGCCTGCAAGTCAGCACTGGAGGACTCACCTAGTCCTGTGGGTTTTATCCCAAACCTGACAGTCACAGAGGCAATGTCTGTAGCACAGTGGGAAGGGCATGAAGAGGGTTCTAGAACCACTCGCCAATTTACTGACTTATAACCACAGCTAATTGATGCTATTTTCCAATGGTTTCTCCTTGGCACATTTTCGCCTGCAGGGCATATTTGCCAATTGTCAGATTCCTTGATACTTGCTCACTACTGAAGCCTCTGCAAGCAGAGTTTAAAAACACACAGGTCTGATCTGTATTTTCACTGCGTAGACAGTCCCTTGGAGCACTGTTGACTCAATTTCATAGACTCTGATATTCAGGTCACACCCCTCCCACCCCAGACAGGCACCTGAGGAAGCTGCCTGGCCACCCCCTGTGGTGGAAGGCATTTCAAACACCAGAAATCACCACTGAATAAGCTCCCCCAGCCTACTCCCAGCTCACCCTAAATACAAGTGCACGGAGGCCAGGCTGCCAGGGTCAAGACCGCCCACTGCCATGTGCTCAGGATGCAGACCTGAGCCTGGGTCAGAAACACCCCAGCCTTTGAAGCTCCACCTGCAGCGTTTATCCCCTGCCGCCCTACTTTGTGCCATCTCTACAGTCTGTACTCCCTGCACTGCTGCAAATGAGGAACTGAGCTTAGAGCTGGAACAAAACTGAATCAGAAACCCATCCAGGCTTTCCTGGTCCACGCACCTGATTATCACGTGGCCTCCTCTAGGCAGGAGCATCATTTTTCACGGGGACATCCCGCTGACTCAGCGCGCCATGGTCCACAGACACCACTGCTGCCTTGAAGTGGAAACAGACCTGCAGGCATGTCGTGTTGGTGGGGAAATACACGGAGGTGACGCTGTGAGGTGCATGTTATTTTGCTTTTCATTTCGCCTCAAAAGCCTCATTTTCACTGACTTACCAGGAAGCACAGTGAGTGCGCGCCTGGTTCACGCTGGGCCATGACCCCTCTGGCAGCCCCGGCGGCGGGGGATCCCCACACAGCACATCAGACAGGGCGAGCAGAGCAAGGCCGAGGAAGAAAGGGAAGGTGTCTCGGGGGGTCGGGGGGGGATCCCCAACTGGAATCAGGGGTTTTATGAAAAATTGAAATGCAACCATTGCTGGCTGGGGGGGAGTTAAAAGCAGAGAAACATAGGATCTTTTTTTAACACAGGCAAAGCTGAGCCAGTAAAAATTCAGTTTTGGTCTCCCAAACAGTTTATTATTTGTTGTTAGATCAAAGATGGGAAGGCAGTGAGCAGTGTTGGATAAGTGGAGACAGCGTGAGTCAGAGTCAAGAACAAAGGCTGAGGGGCTGGCACGGGCCGGCTGGGAGCTGCGAGGCCGAGCTCTCCGCCAGGCAGGGCCGAGCACGGGCCGGCAGGTGCTAAGTGTCTCGCTCGCCCGGGAGACCAGAGCTGTTGGCAGCAAAGCCTCGCCGCAAAGGTCATTCTCAGCATCCAAACCATCGGCTACAACGAAACAGCCCAAGCCCCCACCCTCTCAGGTCCCAGAAGACACGAAAGCTCCCTCTGATGTAACTCAGGCGGAGACTGCCCGCCGGCATGAGATCGAAGAAGATCCAATAAGATTTCAAATGCCTCGAGGGTAACATGCTATAAAGTTCATGTTCCAATTAAATTAAGAATATTAAAGATTTTTGTATGATGCAAAAAAACTGGAGATCCCAAAATAATCAAAAGATGAGGAACCAGGGACGGGATCCGGTGAGCAGGAAGCTGGGGCACACGGACGCCTGCTGGTTTGGGAAACTGACCTCACTTGACACGAGCGAGGGTTTGACGATCACGAAGGACCCATTCACAGCAAGGACCTACTACCCGCCCAACCTGCTCAAGTCTGACGCATGCAGACCCCCCCCCAACCCAATGAGGGAGCCCCCGAGCTCACACCCTGTCACTCAGTGCAGCAGGGGGCATGGATGAGGTGCCCTGAACGCCAGGGGCTGGGCCTTCCCCGGGGCGTGGACTGTAGCTCTGCTTCCTCTTTCTCGGCAAAATGCTCCCTCCCGTTTCCAGCTCTGCCACCTCACAGCCCAGCACGTTCATAAATTGTCAGGTAAGGAAAGGGTGATAAGGACAGTCCCTCGGCACCCACTTTCTCGTTCTCAAACTCTTGGTCAAATGCTGCTCCCATCAAGGAATCCTCCTCAGTTGTCCCTTAGGATATGACTTTGCTCAGTTTCCCCTTAAGAAGCTGGGTGTGGCGCCCCTGGGCTGGGCTTGGGGTTCTCCTGGCACAGGATGTATCTCCAGGGGAGGAAATCCGTGCAGAGCTGATGCTCAGCCGAGCACAAAGGTTGAGGGGTGAGAGCTGAAGAGCAGGGCTGGCCCCCAGCACAGTCCCACTCACCGTTCACTGCTTAGCAACATTCTGTACGACATCCCCCAGTCACTGCCCCTTTCTTACTGTTCACTTGTTTCTGAGACTATGGACATGAGGAAAACCCCCCTGGCATCTTCCCCTTTCTGCAGGGACTGCAGCATCCAACTGATGCGCATCCTGCCAACTGCCAATGAACTCATGCACGCCCGTCTTCAGGCGCACACCCTGTCTCTCCTCAGAAACAGCCATCAGCACCCCTTTCTGCCAGGTTTTTCTACTACTCCCATCTACCTGTGAAACAAGCAGACAGCACTGGAATAATGAGCATCTTATAGAATCATTTTTACACAGAAACCAGACTACTTAATTATTTGAAATTTCATAACTCACACCACTATGGGTGCTTCATGAGCTGGGGTTTATAGGTCTTATTAGCTCAACAACTCAGGAGCACCAGCACCGTTCCCAGGCACGGGCCTTCCCTGCCCAAGCCGGGGAATGGGGTGTAATAAGGTGGATAAGAATGTCCTGGGCGTCTTGCAACTTGTTAATGTCAAAAGCGAAAAATCCAGTTTTTCCCCTTTCCACCCAGCCCTGCTTCTCCACAGGAAGCAACGCTTTGTCCTTGGCATTACCTGAGCTGAGGCTTCATGAGAAAGAGCACCCAACACAGGCCAGAATGGCGCAGGGAGGAGCCATCCCAGCCCGCATCCATGCCCTTCAGGCCGAGCACAAGACTCTGGAAAGCAATAAATACACCCCGAGGCCCTGCACCCCAGGAGCTCCCGAATACCAGGACAGAGGAAAATGCTCCTTCTTTGATTGAATGGGAAAGCAGAGGCGTTTCCTCACCTGCTTCCAGGGTATTGCAATTACTGCATTTCCATGGTGTCCAAAGTCCTTTGAGCTCTGAAGCGCTGTGCACCTCCTCGCATGTTAGTGTGAAGTTGCTCTTAAACCATTTTTTATTAAGGAACAATTTATTCAAATGAGCTTTTATGGGAAATTATTAAAAAAAATTAAAGTCAGTACTGTTGAGGTTTCAGAGGGGGTTTTCCCGCCCACTTGTGAACTAGTTCAGGAAGAATGAGAGAAAAACAGCAAATGTTTTAGTATGTATAGCTAGAGCTGGAGGGCATGGTTGCGACTCTCGGTGCCACATGCCTCACTAATATAGTGCTTACCTCACACTGGGCAGCGCTGACCTGGAAGCTTCAAGTGATGGAGAGATGGACACAAACCAGTGCTTAGTCTTTCCTTTGATATCCTGATGTCATCTAAGACTAAAAATAAGAACAAGACATTGCAATCACTTGGATCCTAAATGGCCTGAGACCCATGCTCCAGGCCCCAGTGTGTGTACCTGTAAGCAATCGTCACTTCTTTTTCTCCAAAGAAAAGGCACCTATAAATCTAGTGAGAAAAATCCCAGGTTCTGTGTCACAATGTGTGAGGATGTGTTTTTATTCTTAGAAATCATCTACATTTGGGGCTTGAGATGAGAGTGTTTCCTTAAAGATGGCATAGCAATAGTCAGTCCAAAAATTAATTTTTGTGGGGTTTTTTGGTGTAAAATTGTTGCAAAGCCTCATTTTGCATCTTATGATTTTTAGGACACAAACATTTCCCTTGACATACAGAGCAACTTACAATTTCGAAAAAGCATGTATGTGTAAAGATCAATAAAAATGGGTTACAGGAGTAGTTGTGATTTTCTACTAAATTTTAATTAAGCATCAATTCAAAACTGAGATAACTTGAGGTAAGTAAAGCACTTTCTTCTTGTTCATGAAAGAAACAATACTAATAAATTAATAATCAGTCTTTCCTGACCAACCCAGAAACATTATTCCAAAGGATAAACTCTTAACAAGCTGGATCAGATTATCTCTTTTCCTGGATTAAAATACTTGAAAATGTGTTAAAAAAAAAAAAAAAGATGTCAAGTAGCATATTATAGCAAGTCAGGAATCTTCAAAAACTGCCCAATTACAAATTTGGGTAATATACATAAACGGCTCAATTGAACTTTTGAATTCCTCCACCAAATGAATTCTATGCCAACAAGATTGACCATTTACTAAATTTATAATCCTAAAGTGACTCATCTTTGACAGTTTAAGAATTTGACAGAAGACAGAGCAGTGAATGAAAAGTCACAACAGGGCCTCCCCGGTGGCGCAGTGGTTGAGCGCTGGGTTGTGAAGCTACCCGCAGCCTCTGCAGCGCCGGTTCCATCCCCGGCTGCTCCCCGGCCACCGGAGGAGGGTCCCACATGGCGCGCAGACCTCTCCTGCCGCCCGCTGCTCCCCTCAGCAGTGTCCTTCGGTCCTTCTGCCTGCTCTGCTCCCCGCTCTGGCTCTGGTGAATTCTCTCACCCTCCCGCGCTTCTGACTGTACCCAGTGCATGTATAAATAAATAAATCTTTTTTTAAAAAAAAAAGTCACAACAGGAAATTTAGGGATGAAATTAATAAACAAGGGGGCACATGCAGCGATGACCGTACTCACCTGACATCCAACTCGCAAATGCATTTGTTCAGTAGTCTGAGCTTATCACTTACATTAAATAATAAGCAGGTATTTTTCTGTGTGGTTGGTATAAAAGCCCAAGAATGCAAATGACAGAGTTTGAGTATTTGCTGTGACAATTGATCACAGTCAATTCCATGCCACCTTCAAAGCAGCCTTGGCCTTAAAATTGCAAGAAGTGTACTGAGAAATAAAGAACATTATCTCTAAAAATGGCTAAGAGGAAGGAAATGCAGGTAAACTAAAAGCCATGATCGAATTGTTCAGGTCCAAGAGCGACAGTCTCCACTCTCTCCAGGGAACTCCCAGTGCCTGGCACAGGCAAGGCTTTCACTGAAGCATCGGAACGACTAAGTGACTCCAGGTATTAATTAGTTCACAACCAGACATAGTGACAGTCATGCTGTGTTTGGGGGGGGGGGGCTGTGGTGAGGGGGAGGGGGAAGGTGGAGGGGGCAGACCCTTAGAACACAGTATCTGGAGAAAGAGGAAATATCAGAGGAGGTAACAAGGGTGCAGAGCGGGCTGTACCATCTGGAGGGACAGACACACACCGTGAGCTCCTGGGACACTGACGCGTGTTCTCAGGAGAGAACTATGGACGACTACGATGCTGCCGCCACAGCAGTGCTTCCCGAGGCCGGCAGGCCCGTGTTTCCAGGCCGAGGACTAGGCCGCGGAGATGTGCTGAGACAAGGAAGCCCCCCCACCCCACCCCTAGCCTTTCCAAACCCAAGTAGCAGACAAGACAATACAAATGCATTTAGGCCTCTTTAAAACTGGTTTTGAAAGTTGTAAAATGTTCTCCATTTGTTTTCCATAAGAAGAATCAGAATCACAAGAATAAAACCAAAAAAATGCACATAAAAGTAAAATATCCAAATACAAGCCAGGGACTTTCTCACATAGACTCAGTTTCAAAGAAAAAGCCCTTCATCCAAAGGAAGTTTCAAAAATTGAATCAGGACTCGAGGCTCTTGGACATTAAAAGGGGCCTGAGTCACAGGCTGCCGGGAAGCCCGGGGCGCCTTCTCCCCTCCCCCAGTTCTGTCCACCGGGCCGACTCCCTGCCACTGACTCGGGCAAGCGCCTTCCTCCACACCCCAGGGCTGCTCTCCTTCCCACAACTGCTTCAAGAAAGCCCAGGAATATTCTGGAAAACACTGGTCCTCTGCATACAAAGGCAGGCAAGACCAAATAATCCGACTTTTGGCACCTTCACGCGAATATGAGTTACACTTCCACCTGGGAATCCCTGCCAACTCAAGGGTGCCCTGAGCGATCCATGCCTTCAAGGCTTATATGGACAAGAAAAATCCAGCTTACTTTCTCCTCTGCTCACATTCCTTCACTGCTCTCCGGAGGAGGAGAAAACTATGGTCCAGGAGGAAAAGAATAAATATGAATGGAAAGGAACATACGACTAATAATAAATCAGCTCATTCCTCTTCCTTGGCTGATGTGTGCAGATGTATGTGTGACATGTGTGCAGATGTTTGTGTGCATGCACACATGTGAGAGTTAATTCCAGCAAGTGTGTCTGCGGGACCAGCAAGTAAACACCGTCTCTCCACTGATATCAGGGCAACATAAACCTCCTCTACTCCACTCCATCAGCTCGAGGATCACACATCCTCGCTCCTGAAAGTTGATCTTAATGACAATTTCCTGTGGATAAATCTGTTATGCAATTCTAATTAACCTCTACGATGTACAATTAACCAAGAGACATTTGTAATGACCATCAAATTAATATTTGAAAGTAAACTGAAGTTCTCACATTCAAAACCATGCAGAATGCCTACTCCATAGGACTAAAACTGGCCAAATCTCACCGTAAGTGAATTAAACAGCCAACAAAAGTGCATTCCCATCCTTCAAACAACAGTTAAACCATAAACAGAACCATCTGAGGTCACAACAAAACAGACATTTTGTTACATTTCATAATAGCTTTTCACCATAGATGAGCTCACGCGTCTAGGACACTGAACACAAGGAAAGATTGTTTGGGAATAACATGGCATGGTGGTCAGTTTTGCAGCAGTGATGTGGACAACCGTGGACAAATCTTCCCTGGCCAAGATGAACACCCAGTTCTCCATGCCCAGCACACAAAGGGCCTCAGACGCGAGGAAAAGCGCCTTCCGTGGCCCCCAGTCCTTTCCTCGCCTGTCCACGCCTCTGCTCCCCGCCCCTCCACATTGGAAAAAGAACACGGCTGCCACTGACCAGCGGGACTTTCGTCTCCCGCCACGGCCGATACCCCCGTCATAACCAACCTGCCCGCAGCTTTTGGGGACACTAGGTGCGGGCGCCTTGGGATGCTTTCCTTCTGTTGTGTCAAAGGAAAGGCAGAGGTTGAGGTGCTTGGATTCGCTTCACGTCAGCAGCATCACGGAGAAGCGCTGGCCACTGTGACCTCATCGGCCACGACACTCCAACACCGAACTGCATTTCTGAGACCGTCCCATTCCCTGCGTCAGAGGAGCCGGTCGCACACCGCCCACGCAACAGCGGTCCCCAGGTAAGCCCCACTGCGCTGGTGGAAATGAAGTGGGGCCTCTCCTCTCGCGGGGGAGGGTGAAGAGGAAGCCAGGAAAGTGCAGGTGCATATTAATGGCCACAAGCTCGGAGGCCACTAGACAGGGCGTGGGGGCCAGCGCAGGTCCTGCCCTCAAGTCCACCCTGGAAGGCGGCCACTCGCGGGGCCTGACCTATCTCTGGGGCGCTCGAGTGTGGCATCCTCCCTGGGCTGCATGTGGCTGACTTCTAGAACTAGATTTCAAGAGGTGCGTGGAGACAAGAAGGTCGTAAGAAAAAAATTCTGTAAAACTGAGGATTTTGGAAAACATGCAATTTGTGACTTGGTGCAGCCAGTTACATCAGCTACCTTCTGCTCAGCGGCTGGCCCAACGATGGCATCGACCAAACGATGCCTTAGAAACTTTTAATGTGATTGTCACAAAGCGGAAGCCACTTCCTGTAGGGAGTTACTGATCTATGCAGAAAAGTAAAACGTTTTGAAAGTCTTGATTACAAATACAAGTTTTTCCCAGAGCAGCAAATGGCCTGACAATAGCATCCACAGGCCTTGCGTTAGAAGTTTTCACGTCTTTTAGGAGTACGCCGTTGAGAGAGAATAAATGCAGAGACTAATGACTCTGGCAAAAGGCTCTTGTGTATCGATCCCTACACCAGGGCCGGATTTTTGGATGTGGGTCCTGGTAGACATTCAGACTGCCAAGAGTCAAACTATGCAAAACACATCGAGCAAAAAAATCCTCTGAAATTAAAAAGGCAATAAATTTAGAATCAGTAAAACCAAAGTGCTTCTTTGTATAGTACACTTTGTGTATTTTTCAGAGCCAGACAGTCTGATGAAGGCTGAGGCAGGGAAAAAAAACAGCGAGGGGTTTACCTGGAGAATGCAGAGTCACCCGCTCAAAGGGAGAGCTGCACGCCCATGCTCTCTGCAGCACGATTTACGATGGCCCCACTGTGGAGACAGCCCAAGGGCCTAAGGTCGGGGGAGTGGATCAGGAAGATGTGGTCTACACACGGTGGAACACTACTCAGCTGTGAAACAAGATGAGCTCTTGCCATTTGCAGCAACACGGATGGAACTGGAAGGGTGACACTGGAATAAGTCAAATGGAGAAGACAGCTGCTAATGTCAGTCAGAGGTGGGCTTACGAGAAACAAAGCAAAGGTCAGACAAAAACATAAAACCCTAGAAATCTGTACAATTGCAGCTACTGGAGGGGGATGGAGAGGAGAGATTGAGTGTGGGGTGGGCATCTTGGTGGTGGGCGTGGTGTGGGGGATACTCACCTGCAGACACGTGACCATCTCTGAGTCATGTCCAGGGCTGTAAGCCACCATAGCCTAAACAGAAACAAACTTACAATAAAAAGCCGAGTCCTTTATCCATGGTGACTCCCACCGTGTGGAAGCCAGAACAAAAAGCCCCTGACAACCCTTTGAAAAGAAGTTTGACTGAATCCACTAGGCGAACGGGAAAGCAAGTTGCCACATCAGGTAAATTGTTCTCACAAATTGAACCTGCTCCACAACTGGAGGGAGGCGTGCCTTCCAGAGGGAAACAAAGACTCAAACTGTGAGGGGACAGGCCGGCCACGCTGCCCACAGGCCCTGTCCCTCCTGAGTGAGGGGGGCAGGATGCGGGACAGCTGGGGACCGACTGGAATCAAAGGGTGTCCTGGAGGCCAGTCGGGGGTCGACAGGGGGCCTGCTCAATCTCCAGCCACGCTGGCCTACCCCGCCCTGGAATAGAGAAGGAAGCAGCTGGGCTCAGCCATGTCTCTGTTCCGCCTCAGGACCAGCCATAGCTCATTTGTTCCCTAATGAGAGCCAGAGCGGACACTTTTATAGTGAGAGTCCTCGATAATCTCCTGCCCAACGCATAAAAGCCCACATCTGGCCCAGAAAGCAGCGGGCGCATCATCTGTCACCAGACGGTTGCTGCAAGGGCCGTCGCAGGCAAGAGGTGCTTTCAGACCCTCCCACAGTCCAAGAGCAGCTGTGCTGAGAAGAGCCCTAGAACCTGAGAAGGGGGCTTGCTTTACTCGTGAACCCCCTTTTTTTTTTTTTTTGCATAACTCACACAGACTTTGCTCTGCAGCCAGAACAGTATTTTCTCAGGATTTGAAGGAATGCAGAGCAGGTTCCTCAACTGCCCCATGTAGGCGCTGCATGCCTGCTCTGGGCGCCAGTGAGGGTGTGCACCTTCCAGTTACTGCCGGGCCAGCGAGGGTCTCTCTGGGTGCATTTTCCGCTGCTAACAGAACCAGGCACCACAGTTCGAGGATGAAAAGCCACACACGTTTGCTCTCCCGCAGATCTGTGGGTCAGATGTGGGGAGCTTTCTCTGACAAGCCCAAAGGCAGGGTGTTGGCGGCCTTTCTGCAGGTGTGGGAGAAACCTCTCTCCTCTGGTGTGTCGGGGGGTGGCTGGAGCCCGGGCCCGAGGCTAGAGGGGTTGCATCTTGGATTCTGCAGGACCTATTTGAAGGCGCAGGGCCTTTTCTAGACCCTTCCCCCACCCCTCCACCGGACCTCATCAGCGAGGGCACCTGCATGCCATCTTCCTGGAAATGCCACGGCCCCCTCCCCCACCTCCAGCTGGAAAGTGCATTCTCCTCTAAGGACGCAGGTGATTTGATTAAATGCACCTGAGAAATCCAGGCGTCTCTCCCTATCTTAAGGGGCCTCATTTAGACGCCACCTGTCGTGTGTTTTGCCTCCTAATAGGGTACTTTGTGGGGAGGAGGCAGGCATTTAACAACTACTAAACCTTTTTCCTGGCTTCTCCTTCCTCTAATTGACAGAGGAGGGGCATAGGACCTATGACAGGGGATTTCTCGCCAACTGTACCGCATGCATCTGATTCAAATACTGGTGAGTGGACAAACCCACCTTGGCTACTGCAGGTGCCCCAAGCACAGTGTTCCCCACGACCTGGCCGGAGGCGCACCGACAGGCACTTCTGCAAAGGACATGCTGCAAATGAGGCTTTACCTTACTGCATCTTTTTAATAGTATCCCTGTCCTGATGGAAAGCAGACTAGATGCACTTTTAGGGGACACAGACCTGCACACCCCATGAGGCACTGATGCTGGGTGAGAAGTTGTTACTAACAGTACAGTGAGCTCTGCACTGAGTGTGTGTCTCACACAATCAGACATCACACACAGTCCCAAATACAATAGGGTATGTGTCTTCTAAACTACTTTTAGGTTAAAAAGCAGCCCGTCCTAAGTGTTTTAATGGCTGTACGTAATTTAACAAGAACTGGAGTAAGTGAGCTCCAGTGAATGGAGAGTTAATAACTTTGCAGTGAAACTGGCAAAGTTTGGCACAAGGAGATCTGAAACAGAATAGAGACCCGGCCACCTAGCTCAGCCCAAGCCCCGAGTGTCTTACCTGATGAGAGCAGGTTGAAAAACAAGGTCCAATTGTCCAACAATGTCACTCTGGTTACAATTTTAAGCCTCAAACCACGCAGACATGACTCTGGCAAGCACAGGGCTCGCTGGTCTGAGTTCATCTGCGTGTGTCTCCGAGGAAGGGGCTGTCCGCATGTCGCTCAGCTCTGCTGGCAGGATGGACCCTCAGATGGGAAGGAACTGGCTTCTCCCCGGCATCGAGGCGGCCAACACACCTGACACGTGACAGGCCAGGCAATAAAAATCAAACAAGAAAATTTCAGAACCTAGAAGTGGTCTGGAAAGTTCTCTCTACTTCCTGCTCCCCTTCCCCTGTGACACCAGCTTGTCATGAACTATTAAGACAGTCACTAAGTTTCCCTGGGACAGAACCCCAGAGGCAGCCTGCAGGAGCGCACCGAGGGGAAATAGGGCATTTCCACGACTGTTGTGGTTAAAAACAGGACATTTTACATTTTTATTTTGTAACAGCAACATTGTAGGATATCACTTTTTTAAAAGGATTAGGTACCTAGTTTTTTTTCCTTGATTTCCAAACACCACTGTGGACCATCTGCATCACCAGCTCAGACCTCACGCAGCGTGGGCATAGCCATGTGAGGTAAGAACACAAAGTCTAAGTTTCAAATGACCACAGAGTATTAGGTGGAGTGAATGTTTATACTAGAGCCTCTTAACCCACAGTCAAGGAACTAATGACCCTCTTAGCATTCCCTTCACAAACCTGGGTTCTCCACTAGCTGCTCGTGGGTGACTTGCTGATAGTTTTTTCTCTGGTGCCCCCACCTTCCCTCGCTGTCTACCAAGAATTAGACGTGTTGGGTATAAGGCAGATCATATTTGTCATCCATGAATATGGATTATGTTATGTTAATCATTACATATGTTAATCATGAATATGAAAGATCTATTTCTACAAAAACTTGATTTCATGCATTGG
Source organism: Talpa europaea (assembly GCF_964194135.1). NCBI lineage: Eukaryota > Metazoa > Chordata > Mammalia > Eulipotyphla > Talpidae > Talpa > Talpa europaea. The sequence continues at coordinate 135,752,981 of NC_140072.1, forward strand.
GAAAATTCTAGTAAGATGATCACAAGCCTGCAAAGAAAATAGAAATCCAGTGTGACGGGACAGATTGGAGCAGAAACCTGCTTCTAAGGCTCTGCAAGTTTTCTTTCACAACCGTTACATCTTCCTGTCAGTCTTAGTTATGCACAATCTCTAGCCAAAGATACTGGCGTGTCCCTGGCTCAAAGTACACAGTGGGTGCCCACTCCAGCCCTGTCCATTCCGGATTGACGGACTTTTCCGAGTTCTCAGTGTCCAGAGTAGCCAGAGCATCTGCCACGGGGAGTGTGGGCTCTCAGCACGGGGGAGAAACGGAAGATTGTCAGCACCTCCACTGCGTGTGTCCCCTGGGAAGTGACATGTTTCACATCCACCTCCAATACACTGAGCAAACAAATCAGGGACTAATCTGATTATAACACAGGCATACAGTGCTTCCCTCAGGCCCGAGGAGGTGGCAGCCGGTCCTGGGAAACTAAATGATGCAAGCTCACTAGCCTGTTCTGGACATTGAAGATAAAACCTTCAGGACGACCTGATGCACAGGTATGAAAGGTGGCATCTAGGCTTAGCCAAAGGAACAGGCTTGGCACAAATCCTTTCCAGTTTCTTGAAGTGTATCCTCTAGTAGATACTGATGGAAAATGTTACTCATGGGAAATATATTTCCTGTATCCCTGTCAACATTCAAAAATACCTTTTTAGGGGCCTCCCCTGGTGGCACAGTGGTTAAAGTCTTACCACAATCAAGCCATCGCCAGCCTGCGGCACAAGTTCCATCCCCAGCCAGGGAGCTACCCACATGGCACAAAAGACATCTCCTGTCTCCCCGCTGCTCCCCTGAGCAGTGTATTTCAGTAGATCTACTTTTTCTGCTCCCCTCTGTCACTGGTGAATCCTCTCACCCATGCACCTCCGTCTACACCCCAGTTCTTGTATGCATAAATAAATCTTTAAAAAAAAACTTTCCCATTGCCTTTCTACTTAAAAATTGTTTGGCTTGGTAGAAAGACCTTGGGTCTGTTTCCAGAGTGTTTTATTGGTGAAGTTCTAGTGACTTTCATTACCGATGACTGTAGTGGAGATTCTCCCAGCATCTGAATTTTCTTCTTTGTAGATGACAATCTGGATGCCCTAAGGAATTTTAATATTCATAAACTTATGCAGATACAGCTATGAGCATTATTTCAACTGTTTTCCCACACACAGGAGGATGTACCTTCAGTGTGCCGAGTCAGGTAATCTTTTACTTTGTGAAAGTATTTTAGAGTATCTATAAATTTTTTATTCACTTTTTTTGCTTTGGAAATAAGTGTATGTGGTATTTTTCTTGACTAACTCTGTACTTGACATTTTGTGTCTACTTAACAATGTTCACAAGTCTGTTTTCAACACAATTTTCCTTTCTGTAGAATAGCTTCAGGACCTACGATATACATGCTGAACTCAGGCTACCTATATTGAAATCTTAGTTTTTAATTTTTAGTAAAGCTGCACGATTGACAACACTTTCAGGGCTACAGTCTCACACCCTTCCAATGAGCGTCATCATTCCACACCCACCACCAAAGACCCAAGCATCCAGGTTTTTAACTTTGCAAAGTTATTTAACTGCTTTTATGTCCTCCTCATAGCTGTGTTTAACAGCAGCACCTCTGGGCTAGCCAATGAGATGTGAGTATGAAATGCTGACAGAAATTCCAGGTACATAAGCCTTTCATCTTTGGATCCAGAAAATAACATTATCAGCGATCTTCCTACTTATTACAGTATTTCCAGCAATACTACTCATTCTGCTTGTTGATGCTTCCAGTGTGGTCTTCGAGTTATTTTGCTATCCCAGTATTTCATGATACTGCCACTGAGGTCTCCTGGCTCGCCATCTTGCCATGACTTTAGCCCTGCACTGAGACCTGCTTTCTAGAAGTATGTGGCTCACCTTCTGCCAGTAGCTCTGCCTGCATCCCTGGAGGGCATTTTCCTCCTTACCCTTTATTTTTACAGGAGGTTAGCTCTTCCAGAAGAAGTTATCAGCTAGAGCTGTATGTGCCACAAGACAAGGTCATCTGGGCCCAGGGGTGTGCATGTGAATCTCAACAACTGGTAATTAATGCTGTAGTTTCTTGTGTAGAGGGAAACAGCATTTCATGTAACAGTGACCATGCAGTTATGCAAGATTTGGGATCTCATTTCCTGAAGAAGCAGGTAGATCTTTGAGATGATTGTTGGTGAGGAACAGGGACAAGAGATTTTATTAGCAAAGTTAGAAAGGCCAACACCACTGTGTTGAAAGAATATGGAAGAGAAAAGAATGAAACTTCACTGCATCTTAAACACCAGTTTCCCCACAACATGCTCAAGAAAGATGTAACTTTCAGGATTTCTCAAAAATCACAGCAATTTTTGACAGCGCTGAGACGGAAAGGCCTTTAAAGCTTCCTGCCAGCTGTGTCATAACCTCTGAATCATATGTAAGTTCAGGTGATTCTCCTGGTAGCTGATGTCAGTTCTCTGAATTATGACTTTTTTTTTTTAAGATTTTGTTTGTTTATACAAGAGCTGGGATACAGACCAGAGGCGCAGGATGGTGAGAGGATTCACCAGGGAGAGTGGGGAGCAGAACAGGCAGACAACGAAAACACTGCTGAGGGGAGCAGTGGGGACACAGGAGAGGTCTGCTGCACCATGTGGGTATCTCCCTGGCCAGCTGGGAATCAAACCAGTGCTGTAGAGGCTGTGGACAGCTTCACAGCGCTGCACTCAACCTGCTGAGCCACCAGGTAGGCCCTTAATTATGACTTTTAAAAGACTTGATTCCCTGTGAAATAATGGAATCTTTTACAGCCTTTTTCAGATTTGCTGTTACATGCTAGTCATTTTATAGTTTTGAATCCTGCGATTACCTATCTTTGATAGATCATAAAAGATTACAAAATCATTTGAGACATAACCACCCTATAAAATCAGCATTTACTTTATTGTACTTAGAGCTGTAGCAGATATATTCTGGATTAGTGTATAAAAATCAATGACTGTCGTGCAGTTGTGTTCATTTTGTTCAGCCTGAACCTGAGAATGCATGTGGCCTGAAGCATCAATGATCTCTATCTGAAAAACCAACTAACGTGTAAAATTTATATACATGAAACAAGCACTTAAATTTTGTGATGAAACTACGAGTAACAGTTACGGTCATTGCAAAGTTGTGTAAGACCGTCAAAGCAACCATCATGACCCAAAGCAGATGGACTTCACGCCAAGCTAATGTCTGGTCATACTTTTCAAGATCAGATCGAGAGTTTCATAGGGAAATGCAGACACACGCTAGGGAAGGGTTGATTCACCTTGCTTCCTTTTCTGTTTCATTCCACAGTTATTTTATTCCAAGTATATGTAGAAGAGTATAAGCTACAGCCCCTGCTGACAAGAAGTGAGTGTAGATACGCCCATAAATGTCAGCAAGTGATGAGGATAAAATCAAGAGTATCAAAAGTGATGGAAACAGTTGATCGGTGAAACTTCACGGATGAACCTTGAGAAAGTTTAAAGGACAGACAGGAGGCCATATGGGAGAAAAGGGCATCGGGCAAAGATTACCATGTGAAGTCAAGCCAGGAAATTGGGAGCACTGTTCCCCCTTGATCCTGGAGAGAAGGGAGGAGATGGTGGTCCCACCTGAAGAGTGTCATTTGAGAAGGCATCTAGTTGATTAATGGGGGCATAAACACTAGGGGGACTTTTCCTCCCATTCAAGCCACATGGGAGTCAGCACATGGCTGGTGCTAGTTAGCGGCATCATGGTTTAGACCTGGCATGCTGACCTCTGCCTTTCCCTGCCACTGCAATGTGGTTCCAGGACTTCAAACATGGTGTCCTCAAGCCATTGTATTCAAAAGCTGTGATGAAAGAGGCTATGGATCCAGAGTGGTAAAGCTCTGCCAGAAAGTTCCAGAGGACATTTCCAAGTATATCCCATGACAGAAGAGGGAGACACGCCAGCCCTGAAGCAGCAGGGTCAAGGGGAAACCCCAGACACTCGCAACCTCAGGTTTTGACAAGGGAGAAGGGGCTAATAATGGGTAGTCAATGAACAATGCTTGACACATGGAGTTTGGGGGCCAGATCCCAGAACCACTTTTCGGCACGTTGCGTGAGTTTTATTCAGGGAGTGGAGGAATAACCATTAAAACGTGGGTAGGAATCGCCCATCGAGACCTGTAATCTAGCGAGAAGGTAGCGCTGCTGGCAGAGCAGAACGCAAAGGGCAGGGAAGGACGACACCGAGGAAGAGCTCATGGCAGCTCAGGTCAGAGACGAGGAGGGCCCGAGGCAGCCAGGATCAAGGATGAGGGCAACAAACCGCTCATGATGATGGGGAAGCTCCGTGCAGTGCAAGAATCCAAATCAGCTGGAGTCGTTTTATTTCTTAGCTTTGCTTGTTGTGTTCATTTGTTTGTTTTTTTACATTGCCAGGTACTGCTGAGAACTTTGGAAAGCAAACGCTCCAGATGGAAGAGCTTCTCTAGCTGGTAGCGGGAGGGATTTGGACCTGGGTTGGACGTGGATGGGGAGCACCAGAAGCAAAGGCTTGCAGTCTGGATCTCGGGCAGCCACTGACCCCTGAAGCTAGATATTTAGTAGCCGTTAGTGACATCTAAGTATTTTTTGCTCTAGAGGAGCTTTAAGCAGACAGACAGGAGGACGCAGGGCGCAATCTGGGGACAACAGAGCAGCGGCATTTACATGTTAAGGGGAAAGAGCAGAGCAAAGGGATTTCAGATGGGAAGTGAACGGGTGGAATCTGGTATCACGAAAACCAAGGAGGCTGAGCATTCAGGGCACGCATCACTCGACAGTATCCAACAGCAGAGAGGTCAGAGGGCGAGAACCAGGAAAAGAAGGTGGAGACACAGGCCAAGAGAGCCTCAGTGATGCTGACAGACACCAGGCACCTGGGTTGCAGCAGAGGGATGGAGAAGGGAGAAGGAAAGACGTTGCCATTTCAAAATGCTCACAAGAGGGGGAACTGAAAAGGCATTCAACGAGCCAGCAAGGGCAGATGACGGTGCGGAGGGAGCTGGTCGCGCGGTTACATCCACGCACAGGAGAGACCATGCAGAGAACGGTCTGAAAGGCAAAACCGCACAACTTGAGTGAAATGGGAAGTCCCTGGAAAGGGATTAAACTTGGGAAAAGCTGGCGGCACGCACATTTTTAACTAAAATATTTTCATTGAAATAACATCGTGAACTGCAGAGACCCGACTTAAATACACAGTGCACAGAGTTTTGACAAATGTGTTTCTCATGTGACCCCAATCAAGTTATAGAAATTCTATCACCCCAGATGTTTCTCTCACACTCTCCCCTGCTCCCCCAGAGAGGAAACCGCTATTCTCAACTTGCTTTTACTGCAGTTTGGTTTAGCTTGTTCTAGAGCTTCCTACAGTCCGCTCCTGGTCTGCTTCCTTTGCGCCAACGCAACGTGCTGGAGACCCACTCTCTCCGCGTCCAGACTTCCAGCGCACTGTGTTGTGAGCCGTCTGTCCATCCCTTGTTTCTAACTTTAGACAATGAATAAAGTTACTGAGAACATTTGTGTACAAATCTTATTCTCAGATATATTTTTCTGAAGTGAACTCAGAGAAATACTATTGCTGGATGATAAATAGGTGAATAATTTATTAATCAACTGTCAAGGGGTTCTCAAAAGCAGCTGTGCCCACACTCTGAGGCCTATTCTCGATCCTCACCCACATTTGGGGTGCTCGGTCTTTTACAAAGATCAGGCTTTCCAGTGGGTGTGGAGAGGCGCTCCCTGCTGCTGTCATTTACTTTCAAGTGAGCACACTCGTGGTGGGTTTTTTTTTTTTTCCCCCCAGCTAGAAGCAAGACTGGGAAGAGAATAGTTGGGTTGATATTAACATTCATCTTTGGAAGTCTGATAATATAAAAGGGGATGAAAATATTGGATATTCTGACCAATGTGCTATTCAAGTTATTTTCTAAGCTGTCCAGGGGAGAGAAACTGAAGGAACCGGGAAGAGAACACACAGACCAGGGCTGAGTCACCAGATTAGGAAGCTTGAAACTAAAGACTCCGTTTCGAGAAGGGAGGAGACAGACAAGCAGAGATGCAAACGGTGGCCGGGAGCTCCAGGTCCCAACAGTCGCAGACTACTCTGAATGTTAGTGTGGAAACAGTTTGCTCAGAAAGGCAATGTGAAGAGCAGGAAGCCAGGCTGGTGCCCGACAGCACATGTCTGCAGCACGAGTGACCAGCAGATGACCACGTGGGTGACTGCATCTCTGTGGTTCTCATTTTCACTTTGTGGTGGGTGTAGATCTATGCATAGAATTGCAGCATTACAAGCGTCAGCTTCCAGGAAAGCAAGGACTCCACGTGGGCCTGGCCCCAGGTGTGCATGAGGGAGGGGCCAAAGGGAAGAGCAGGTGAGCTCTGGCCCGGCCAAGGGGTGCAAATCGGACAGCGGCGAGGGGCTGGCACCAGCACTGGCAGCAGAAGGCCCTTTCCTGGTGGTAACAGCCTGAGAGGCCTTTAAGACTCAGCAGACAAGCAGCGTCATCCTCCTGGGCCCCGCCTCCAGCTGATGGGAGGCACTAATGTATTCAACACACGCCCAGAACCTGCTGGAAGAGCCTCTCCCTGCTCTTATCCCCTTAAATGGAACCCTAGAAATGATTTTTCATTTTATCCATTTACTTGAAGTAGCTTATTGAATTGTCCAAAATGAATGAGGTAGAAATTAATATCTCAATTTCTTGAGGCTGGGAAGTGCTTAGGACACATTACAGGAGCTGGCTTGGTCTGTAAGCTGCCGTTTTACTGAGTCCAGCATCCAAACGCCTTCCTGTATTATTTTTTTTTTTTTAAGATTTATACAAGAGCTGGGTTACAGGTCACAGGCATGGGAGGATGAGAGGCTTCACCAGAGACAGAGCAGGGAGCAGAACAGGCAGACCTACAGAAATACACTGCTGAGGGGAGCAGCAGGCAAGACAGGAGAGGTCTGCCACACCATGTGGGTATCTCCCTGGCCAGCTGGAGATGGAACCCGCGCTGCAGAGGCTGCAGACAACTCCATTGCCCTGCACTCAACCTGCTGAGCCACCAGGGAGGCCCGTGTTTGGTTTAATTCTAATGTTAAATGGTCGATGTCGCCACTCTGGATGTGACCCTCAGGGGAGGTAACCTGGACAGACGTTTAACTTGCAAATACTGAAAATCTGAACACGCCTTCATGCAGTGGGCTCTGGCGACAACAGGATCACACAGCAGAAACACTTCTATAAAATACGTTTACTGCACCAGGCTATACGATTTTGACATTATACTTTGTAAGACATTATACTTTGTTTTGATCACTGTCTTGAAGTTTGTTTTTAAAAAGGCCTTCCAGAGCATTTTATTTTGAAGGTTGAGATAATTCTTCATGTGCGAATCTGCAGACAGTGGCCAGTGCCAGGCCTGGCACTCCGGGGGGAGGGGGGCGCTGTGCTGGGGCTCCCCGCTGCAGGGCGCTGGCCGGGGACTGGAGGTAACAGGATCAAGTTGGTCAGACTTCACTTTAAATCATGATGGAAATGGAACAGGGTTCAAGTCAATCCACCACAGTAACTTCCAGGTCCTGAGGTCCCTCCCCTGCCCGGTAGGAAGTCCCCTGGAGCTTGGGGGTGCTGCCGGGGACTCAGGTGTAAAAGGCGCTCGGCCACGATGCCCCAGATGCTCGCCCAGAGCCTTGTCCAATGCGGTGCCCGCCACTCTGGTCCCTGCCGTGCCAGGTCTGTGTCTCATCCCCACGTAATTAGGGAGCAGCGCTCCAGCCAAACAGCTGATGAATGCTGGCACACCGGGACCACCCTCCTACGCGTTAAGTCAGGATCCCCTCTTCTGCCACTGAGGTCTGATCTGCGGGAGGGATAGGCTCCCCCAAATGCGTGAACAAGGCAATTGTCCAGCAGCAGCAGAGCAGAAAACTATCGGGGTGCACTGAGAGCACCGCTCAGCACCAACACAGCTTCACCAAACGCTCACAGAACAGAGTAGCGGTTGTGATACTCCCTTCAGGTAAAACCCAGCGGACACACAGGGACAAGGCAGGTGCGGCTGCCTGGAGGCGGCATGCAAATGACGAGGGGGGCACTGAAAGAGGCATGGGGGAGTCTTGGGGGTAATGGGAGAACCTTATGGAGTCATCGGGAGCTCTGGGGGATGACCAGGCTGTCTTGAGCAGGACAGTGTCCATATGGATTTCTACAGCTGCCAAAATTGACCTTTTCATGCACTTTAGGTGTTTTTTTTAACCTTTTTAACTTTTTTATTGTATTTTATATATTTTTTAGACCATTTTTCATTTTTGCACAATATATGCCTTTTCATCTTGGTTATAGTCCCCATACAATTGCCACCCCCCCTTATTTTGACCCTACTCCCTCCTCGCCCCCCACCCCAGTGTGTTTAGAGTTGCTTGTTTTTGATTTTGATTTTTACCCAAACTCAAACTCACCACATAAAAGGTGTTTAAAAGGGCGAAGGACCCTGTGCAGGGCAGCCAAATAGTTTCAGGCACTTTAGATGGCAACTGCTAAGGTTTGTGTATCCTGCATATTTGAAAATTAGTTTAAAACCTGAACGAGAATGATCCGCATCTCCTCCTCACATCGCGTCCCGAGTCCCCGCTCCCATCATTTTTACCCGCTGTCACCCCGCCCAGCCCACGGCCCCGGGCGCCCCGCGCCAACTGTGCTCACGTCCTAGACAGGCAATGCCACCTGCCCGCCCTCCCTTTACAACTCAGCTTTCTCCAACTGTTTTCTGCTGTGAATAAGGCTCAGAGCCGCTCTGCATCCCTTCTGGTAACTTCCCAGACTGTAATTTCATCTTGGCTCTGGTTGCCCTTAGTACCTGGGTGTTCGCAGTGAAGATTTTCAGCTGAGCAGTGTTTTCACTCACCCCGGCCACCCGGGCAAGCGGCGGGGTTCACGGTACGGACGCTCCAACAGGCCACAAACAAAACAGCAAACAAATGGGTGATCTCACTGGGGACGGACAGAAATGTCTTCTGGGGGAAAAATTTCAAACAGTGTCTAAATGTCACACTGTTTCCCACAAAATAGGGGTTGTCGTGAACCTTCTATAAAGCAATCGAGGCTGGGGCAGAGGCTGGGGCAGAGGCATGCTTTTCTGCGGCTACAGAGCAAATGTATGGCTGAGTTAGAGGGAAACCAGGTTTGCGCCTGGTCCAGTGCCCACAGTCACCAGATGCCCTTCAGGACCCTTCCCAGCAGCGTTCCCTCGGCCACCCCATCACTGCACTTGCTGCACACATGGCTGACCTGCAAGGTTTCCTCTCTCCAGCTCCTGCCTTTCACACCTCTCAGGTTTGATCAGCCAGGTGTGTCCTGGCCCTCACCTCCACCCTGGGGCCTCAGGACACCGCTGTGCCAGCCATTTCCTCGCTAGCACCACCGTTTGTGTTCTGAGCAAAGGACGTGAAGATACTCGATAGAAAGGCGGGGCCTCGGCCAAGGCACCTGGCCCTTCCTCCTCCGGGAGTGTGGAATGGGGAGTGGAGCCCTCTCGGAGCACAGGTGCTGGGGGAGATGGTTCCTGGAGGTTTTCACAGGAGTACAGTAACTTTGTGTGGAAGAGAAATGCAAAGGATCTAAAACAACGACCTCACAGGACCTGCCAGTGAGAGCAGGCCTCAGCCTCTGTCCTTCCAGTTTGAGAGCAGAACCCAGGTGGGCCCTCCTCTCCCTGCAGCCCCAGCGCCTCCTGCAGGATGCCTGGCCGAGCCCGACCGCTCCCCATGCAAAGCCACGACAAGCTGCAGACTGTCACCTGGAGCCATGGCCTCCTAGCCGGTCTCCACACACTGCCCCCAACTCCTTCCCTTCTACTCCCGACCTGCAGGTCACAGCCTGACTTTCAAGCTGCCCGCCAGACGGTGCTCCCACCTGTTTATACTTCCAGGGGTGCCCCCAGATGTGGAATGAAAGGCAAAATCTTCACCCCATTACACAAAGTCCTGTGTGACCTGGTCACTGGTCTCTGGCTCCTCCTCAGGGCCGGGCAGTGCCACTGGGGTGCCACCCAGTGGACCCCAAAGCAGGTGTCCATCTAGCTTGCAGCAGAGGTAGGTCAGCCCTCTCCTTACCCCTGCCCGCTGGCTCTGAATGGTCCACTTCACCTTCCAGTCACTGGGACTTTATCTTGGCCTAGTTGGTTTTAAAATTTGTGTGGACACCGCATCCATACGTTGCCTTCCACCACTCATAGGGCTGACCCCCTCAAGATCAGGCCCAGCCCAGCATCTGGGGGATGAGGACAGAACCAAGGGCTTCCACCTGCCAGGACCTGCCTGCCAGGAGACTTCCACCTCCACCCCGAGTTCTGATTCCTGTCCAGCCTGAGGCGCCCACATGCAGGGAGATTCCTTAACACTGACCCTGAACCTCCAAATGCTAGAGACCCTGCTCTCCATTGGATCCCCTCAAGAAGCCGCGGTCCTTAAACGCATCCTTTTTTTGGATAATAGGTTGTTCAAATATTCTTAGATATACTTTGCACTAAGAGTAATTTTACTAAGAGTAAATTTACTTCAACACTTAAAAGTTATTGTTGTAATTAAGTCTAGACATACTCTACTCAATTACAAAAAACATGTAATTATGTTTTGCAACCAACGTGAGAGTGAACCATCTTAAAAGCAGGCTGTTTTGTTTCCTATGGACAAAATAACTTAGTACTACATTTCTGATGTTAAGGTAGTAAGTACGAAGTAACACTGAGGTCGTATTAGCTTCCACTTCCAAATTAAAACATTGATTCCCGTGTCTACTTTTGAAGCCAGATGTGAGTAACAAAACAACGAAACTAACCTGTGGGTTAACTTCAAAATATGTGCATTAACAGTTCATGCAACAACCCAAAGTTAATGATGCATTTAAAAACAGAAAATTCCTACCATCTTTTTTTTGGACAATGGTTTAATAGTAATACTTACAATTTTAAAACGTAACAAATCACAAAGCCAGAAAGGTGGGACTGTCTGAAGACTTTGGTAACAGTCGCCCAAGAGCTGCACTACTGAAATGGTTTGGCTTTGTTTTATCTACGCTGAGTTTAATCTTTTCTACCTGTGAAACCCGATGCCAAGTTCAGACGTGGCCAGCACTGGCCCAGCCATCTCCTGCCGGTGTGACATCTCCATTAAGATTATAAATTCCCCAAGGACAGTATCCCCTGAGGTAATTTATTCCAATATATTCTCAAGTTTGATCTCAGCTGTCACTCAGAGAGACCAAGATTTCCAAAATTAAAAATTAGAACCCAATTAATCTTCAGCATAACGTCAACACGTTTCATATTTCCTTCACTGAGCCAAGAAATTTTGGAAGGTGACATCATGTCTGCGGAAATGTCACACCCGGCAGGAAAGATTCTTTGACTAATTAGAGTGGCCCTTTGAGGTAGTGCCGTGCGGGGAAAGTGTTGAAAACGTCTCGTTGTCCAAAAAGGGATAAAACCATTCACTTTCCCTTCTGCCCGCACGGTGTTTGAGATGCGTTGCTCAAGAAGGCACAATCTCATGAGATTGTAGTTAGAGGGGGGTAGACACCACACTGACCAGGATAAGGGTCATCCCGCTGCTTTCCGGTACATTCTATCCATGAGGACAGAGTGAAACGAGAAATGAACCACCACAAATCCAGGGCAGTGAAAATTAAATGTAGCACATAGTTATTATCATTGTTGGAAAGACCCATAAATCCAGATCCATCCCAGCTACAGAGCACGGAGCAAAAATCAGCTTTGCCTTTCATGTTAATTGTTCCTGAGAGAAGACTGAAGAGATAATTGTTGCTTAAATGCAGTGAACAAGGCATGCTTCTTGAATCCCGATAAAATACTATTGTATATTGTGGTTTATTAAAAAATTTATCCCTCTTTGGCTGCAAACTAGGATAAGTTTATCAGAACGATATTAAACAGCATAAATATTTTGTTAAAGACCTGCCTTAATGTTCATTTCATTGCTAAAATAAACATGAAATAAGACGAGGGTGTGTAGAGGAAATCATTTTTTCTTTTAGAACCAATTCATTCTTACAGGAATATCGCCAAGAAACAATGAGCTCCGATCACTGGGCCCATCTCATTCTTTTAAGGAAATAAATATACATTTAAAAATAGCATGTGTTTGTATTTTGAAAAGTTTAAATAATTCATGAACTAGACACCGCACCCTCCCTTGGTTATCTCATCCTTTTATAATATAAACAGACTTCTTTGTGGATCGCTCCCAAATTTATTTCTACACATGCACACATCACTCTCCAAAAGTGGGACCCAAATTTCCAACTGCCTAAATGCATTTAAGTCTGGCGCCACCAACCCCTTTCCTGGATCAGCCTGTCACCCCAGAGCACACCACCTTCTTCCTCAGCCTGCTTCAAGATTTTTTTTTACATTCCCCATAAAATTGCACCCCCCTTATTTTGACCTCTTTCTCTGAAGTTCTGGTCATGTTAAACTGAGGTTCACGGTTCATTAACAAATTCCGACTTCAAAATCTCTCACACACTGTCCTCTCCCTGCCCGTATCTCTACACTAGAGTCCAAGCTTTCTTCTCTCCATTAGGAACATATTTTCCTAGACAGTTGCACTGATTCCATTCCTTTCCTATGTCAATCAGTCCTACCCATCCATCCCAACTCACCCTCAAAGTGTCAAATTTTTGTCCATTATCCACTCACAGCACTATGAACTGGGTACCAATCACAACCCCAGGTCACTACTATGAACTTACCAATCTACAGCCCAAGTGGTTGCTATGAACTACCAATCACAACCCAGGTACTCACTATTAACTACCAATCACAGATCCAGTTTATTACTGTAGCTTCTCAGGCCATGCCTAAGTTTTGTTTCCCATGATTTCCCTTCATGTATCAGCCTTTAAGTCACAGCCGCTCCCGTCTGCTGTGCAGCCGCTTCTGCTCAGTCTCCGTGCAGTGGTTTTGCTGTCATAGCTGCTGAGATCATCTTTGTCATCTGTGGATACCCAAATTCTACACATCCTCAGGCCTTGCTCTGTTGCCCCACCCTGTTCTCTTGACCTTCCAATGGAGGGAATCTCTATTCTGAACCAAGAAAGCAAGTTCATGGAATCACTTCCTCAACTTGAATCCATCTTCCTCCTTCCAGAAACTAAACTAATTGAAAGATCGTATCTCAATTTTTATGGCAATGTCTTAGACATCACCTGAAATAAATTATCAAACTAAAGACTATTTTTCTATTACACAGAATGCATCGTTTTTATTTTTAGCTGTAAGAAAAAATTACAAATTAAATGATTTTCATCAAGCAAGTCGATCCTTCAATGTTTGTCTTATTGTTAGAAATATGCAGCCAATTCAACTAAAAACACCTACAGCTCCTTTACTGATCAGTTTAGGGGAGACAAATAGAAAACTGGTCCACACTTCACCTCAACTGAGCGCATTCTGGGGCTTGACTTGTATTCCACACCAGCCCGTTAAGTGTGTGTACAAAGCGTGACCTTCAAATTATGAGGCTGATTCCACAAGTCAAATAGGAAAATTGGAATCATTTAATGGGCATATATCAAATGATAACAAAACATAACGGCTGTGATTAAGAGCATTATATGAAGGATGAGAATATATTGAAGCGAAACACTTAGCCATATGGGAAGGAAATGAAGTACTAATACATGTGGGTTAAAATAAATCAAGTCATAATAGAAGTGAAGTGGATGCTAACCATCATTAACAATCCTCCTCAGTTTGAGACTGCGTCCCCCAAACCCGAGGAGCACTCATCCAGCCTCTTCTGACTTATTTTTAATGGTAAGAAGCAAATAACCTTTGCAGCAAAGCTTTGCATTACTCACACAACTCAACACTTGCAAATGCCCTTCCATATTAGCAATTCGCCAAGCTGTGTGTCTGGTCTCCTACATTCTAGACAAAAGGACATTTTAAGGTTCTTCCACTGAATACTTTCAGGACTATCAAGGCAGTGATTCTGTTTACCCTAATTCTTGCACAAGCAAGAAACGTACCTTCTCCCATACATTAGGGCGGCCCCGTGCCCCACCTCCCTCCTGTCCCGCCCCCAGATCCCCACCCCTCCCCGGCCCAGGCAGCACACCCTCCAGGGCCGCTCCTTTCCTTCTTATCCCTCATTCAGTGAGGATTTGGGATTTGGCAAGCGTCAGGCTCTCGCCTGAGGAGGATGCAAACATGGACAGCGTGACGGACTTACTTGCAGAGGAGGCTTCTCAGCCCCCTGTCATGATTCCTTTCCATTTCCCTGGGAATCTCAGCTCATCTGTTTCTAGCCAGACAACTGCAGGTGTGACAGCCAACTTTGAATTATGAGGGTCTGAAAATGTCTCTCCCAAAACGTGCCACTGGCCTAAAGTTCCAAGAAAAACTAATATTCTATGAATAATCCCAGTAAAGGGCTTAAGCTTGTCCTACATCCTCCAACAAAGGATCTATTTCGTGCTATACGCGTGTGGCCTGCATGGGAAGCGGACACACAAAGGCTATCTTTGAATATTCGTCCTACATATGATAAGGTTAAAAAAAGCCCCATGCCATGTGTTCATTCCTGATTTTGATCTGGCCACCTGGACTGTGAGTGTGAGTCCAGCAGTTGGCAGAGAGTCCATTCGAGCTAAGAAAATATCCAAGTGTGACTGGATTTTGCAGAGGAAGGAACTTTTTCCAAGGATCACATAATATGATATGTGTACATACTCTTGGGGCTGGAGGCCAGTTATATATTCTCGCTTTTACTATTTTCTTAAGCCGAAGCAGAAATGTGATGAGTCCAACTCATAAAAATTCAGGAGAAAAAAATATCGATCTATTTTTTTTTTTTTTTTTTGACAGATGTGGTGGCCTGGTCTTTCCAACAGCTGAAGTCGAGTCTCTTGGAAGCAGAAACCCAGCTCCCTGGCTGCCTGTCTGAAGCCAGTCACAGAAACGGCCGCCATCATCCCTACCTACGTGGAAGGAGGGGTGTCGCCTGCTTTTCAGCTGCCTCGATCAGCTCTACACACAGGTAGATGGTTGGTGAGGTCTGGACCCTGGCGTGTTCCCTGACCTGACGGCTCAGGTCTGCCCTGCGGGCCAGCCTCTGGCCTGCACCCGCAGCTCTAAGTGGGCGCCACACCCTCGACCAGCACGCGCGGAGGGGAGGCCCTCAGTCGTCAACGGTCCCCGTGATTCACTGCCCCTCCCAGCACTGCCTGCATCTCTGCAGGGGCAGACACATCACGGCCTACTCTCCAGTGGAAACGCAGGCATGATCGGCAGAGCAGATTCCATCTCAGCCCAATGTCCCCAGCACCCCAGGCAGCGCTCCAGACCGCCTTCCAGCGGGGGCGCTTCACAAGCACTTCGCCCCGCAGGAGTCACAGATGAGCGCAGTCGTCATGCGTGCTCAGGGCGAATGAACGGACATAGACGACGTTGCTCCCCAGGGTCCGCATCCCCAAAAGGCCCCTCCCCCTCAGAAATGGGCCAGACTTCTCACTCCTGGTCGACGTACCACCCACTCCCTCTCCGGAAGGAATGGCCGGGTCATCCGTGGGGCTGTGTGTTTGGGCCAGTCAGGGATGCTGCCCGTGGCCTCTGGGATGCTGAGGCTCTGCAGATGAATCTAAGCCACAGACAGACCAGGAACCCCCAGGAGCCACGTTCCCCTCAGACACCGTTTGCGGTCAGCGTGGTTGGTTGGATCTGACCTTGACTGAAGTTCTACCTTAGAGTGGCTAAGATCCAAATGCTCCCCTGACCCTTCTGGCCACGGGCTGCCCCCAGCCGCTCCTTTCCAGCCACACACAAGCACACTGCTCCCCTGACGGAAGAAACTCACTGGCATCCAAAGCTTCTGAAACAGAGGGTGCCAGTCACCACCCCGTAAGGGAGACGTCACCACTTTAATGTGAAACAGTGACAAGAAACAGGTGAAGACACAGTTAACAGGATCGAGACTAGAACAGTGACTTCCAGGGAACCGGGGTGCGGGTGGCTGTGTTGCTCCTGCTCTGTGGCAAAGCACTTTCCTTTCCCCAGCTCCTTCTCATTCCCTCTTGAAGTCCACTCTCCAAGTGAGGCCCCCAGATCATCTTACCTTTGCCCGCACACAGCTCAGACTGGACGGCAGGTCTCCACAATGACCGCGCAGGCCTCCGTGACCTGGCTCCGGTGTCCCTGCCTGTCTGCTCCCTCTGCCCCTCAGGCCCTGGACTCCAGCACAGGGACCTCCCAACTCATTCACAGCTTTCCGGAGGCCTCCCGCCTCAGGACCTGCGCATCTCCCCTCCCTCTGCCTGGAACAGCTTCAAGGCTTCATCGGCCACTAAATTGAGGCTTTGGTTCAAAAGTCACCCATTATCAGTTTTTTTAAAGGTTTATTTATTTATGCTTTTCTGAAAGAGCACAGGCCCTCCATCCCTGCACTGCTCCTCCCTGGGGCCGTGGGTCCCAGAGCATGGCCTGTCTCTCCTCAGCAGAGCTCAACAGCAGCGCCCAGGCCCACGGCCCCTTTATTTTTGAAGGCCCACCAGGGTTTCCACCCCAGCAGAGGTGTCTGGGAACAGTTAATCCGAAAAGATGAATGAGAGGACCATGCCCAAAGGGAGAACTCCCTTGTAATTTGGGGGTTTTTAATCCTTGTGATGATCCCGTGAGGAGCTGTCATTAGGCTCATGCTCAGAGAGGTTAGGAACATTGTCCAAGATCATAAACAAGCTCATGATGCAACAGTGACGGAGGCAGGGCCCCTGCGAGTCCTGCTCCCACCCGCCCAGCTGCTGACTCATGCCCAGAAAAATCCCCCGATGATCCTGCAAACTCAGATGTCTCTCGGTAAAATTAAAACAACCTTCTGTTGATGAGATTTCGGTAGAGGAAACTCCAAAGAGAGATGAAAATCTGAGGTTGGCGCTCTCTGTGCTGTGCAGAGAATTTTGGATCTCAGTCTCTCATCCTCGAGTAAGAGAAAGATTGCTTGAATGAAGGCGCCGTAAGAGCTCACTTTTGTGAGTGTGTTTTTGGAAAGGGAGCAAATAAAACAGCAAAAGAGAAAATGAAAGAAGGGAAAAAACAAACGTCCCCTACCAGATACACTGAAAGAGAACTGTCAAAAGCAGGAAAATCTTGTAAAATGCTCCTCTGCTGTAGGCCATAGAATAGAACCGTAATAAACTCTGACCCATAAAAAGCCATGTAAACATTATAACCTGTTTTTACTAGCCCTTTAAGCACAGGAGCAATTGATCTGAAACAGCTTGGCTCAGTCCGGAGCCGCCACAGAACCCGGCCCATCATGGGTGTTCAGGTGCCTCGGGCACTGAAAGCCAAAAATAGGAAAGAGCTAGAAAATTGCAGCGATTTAGCTACTTGCCCTGGGCAGGTGTTTGATATTTCCAAGAGCAAAACATCCCAAAGGAAAACTCCCTAGGAAAAGCTACTTTGCAACCCCTATTGCCAGGGAATTGTTTAATCTGTGGTCTGCTGCTGAGATCAGTAGCCACGGGGTCCTCAGCCGCTGGTTTCAGCTGTCCCCCCAAACACACAAAGTTTTGGGGGTTGTAAAAGGAGCCGGCCCTTGCTTCGGTGGGATCAGTGCAGATGGCCCCCAACGGCGAGCAGCTTTACCGTGTCAAAGCCCATGTGGAAGCATTCAAGAGAGATTTTACAGGTGTCAACACGAACACTCATTCCATCACCCATTTGCGGAATGCTCATTAAGCCTGCCTTGGAAATGTCTTTTCCTCCTACTTTCCTAGAGTCCAAGACGAGCCTGGGCGTGGAACAGGGGCTGAGCAGGAAGCCCAGAGGCTCATCGGCAGACCCTCCACCGCATGGCCCTTCCCCAGGACTTCGTGTCTGCTGGCCTGTGGGCTCTGGGCGACGCGTAGCTGGGGGAGTGGGAGGTCTAGGACAGGGCTCAGGAACGGGATGGGCACTCTGACATGACCCAGGGGGGACCCAGAGACCCAACAGTGAAGGGAAAAACCCCATCTCGCCCCGTTCTATAAGGGCCTGGCCGTCCAGCACGCACAAAGGCAAAGCAAGACTCTTAGTGGCTGAAAGATCTTTAACTAGTGTGGAAATTCAAAGGGTGAAGAGAGGGCCTGGGAAGAAGGGATTCCCAAGAGACTGAGTAAACTCAACGGTTACCATGCACCCCTCACGGGGTAAGGCCCCTCCACACAGGCTGGACCCAAAGCTGGTGACTGAGGCTTGAGAGCATCAGCGCAAGTCCAAGGTGCCTACTGGCAGGAACCACAGGGAAGGGGTCAGCAGAGCCTGGCAAGACTGGACAGAGGGAGCACCCCACTCTTCAAACTGCGGCATAAAGTCCACCACAGGGTCATGGTAACAGCTGCCAAAGTGCTGAGCCCCAGTCCAGAGGCCAGGAGCCCCTCCTTCCGCCGCTCGCCTGTCTCTCCCCGGCCCCTCCTCGACCCTCCCGCTAGCTGGCCAGCCTCCTCCTTCCTCGTTCCCAGCTGCCCGCTGAGACGCAGGAGTCTGCGCGTGTAAGCGGGGGTGGAAACTGGCCGCTCGCTCACTGCGGTGCTCCCGGCCTCCGCCGAGGCGCAGTCTCCGACCACCCCAGGGCAGCAGGTCACTGCTTTCTGCGTGGTGGCCGCTTTGTCAGTCGCAAACACCCAGGGCGGGTTGAGGGATGCGGGCAGCCTCCTTCCACGCACGCGCTGCCGCTACCCACCATCCACAGCAAGGGCAGCCCAGGGCACTGGAGGAGGACAGGGGCTCACAAATCCCGGGGGTGCCCCCATTCAGACCCTCGGGGTGTGCTGGGCAAAGGCGGTGCCTCTACCCCGGGGCCGGACGTGAGGCACAGGAGCTGTGCTTGCAGGGGCTCTGCATGGGGCCGAGGCAGACACGAGCACGGAGACCAGAGCCCCTGCGATGTGAAGGTTCTGAAACACTGAGATTAAATTACTTGCTTTGTGCACACAGTTGACTTAAATTCCTGTATGAACACCTTGCTGGATTGGGATGGCAGCTTTCCTGCAGGAGGATGTATGCTCTCGATTTTTCCAAAAAATTAGAAACCCGAGTGACTTTTTCTTAGCACATGGAAGTGCGGTATTTCCTGGGTCCGAAGGGGGAACAAGCACGCACCTTCTGGACCCCCATAAGCACCCCTGGGTTCACCGAGAAAATCATGACAGGCACACTTGGCCTCCAAGATGGTGCAACAGACCTCCGCCACTCACCTTCAAGGTGACCTTGGGAGGCTGGCGTTTGAGGCTTCACCTCCACTTTTTAAATACGCAAGCTGCAGGCAAGTCACTTCACCAAGAGCACAGAGCAGAGGCAGCTCCCCACTCTGCCATTCCTCAAAGCATGGGTCCTTCTTCTCTGGCCCCGGGGTGGAAGTGTCCCCAGGGCTCCCAACCCAGAGGGCAGGTGGGCTGGGGAGAGCCCGCCTTCGAGGAGGCGGCTGGAGCGCAGCCCCACCCAGGCCTGGCAGAGAGATCCCTTCTAGTTTCTCAGAAGAAACTAATGTGTGTGTCCTCACTTTTGGATACTGATGAGATTGAGGAGTTAGCAGGAGGTCAGATGACAACAATCACAGCGAGTTGGCTGTGTGCAGGCACAAGGCAAAGCGCTTCCCATGAACTCCATGGAGGCCTCGTGACACAGCACAGAGGTACAGAGCATCGCCACCGGGCAGCCCTGGGAAGCAGGCTGGAGGGTGAGGCTGAGGGTGCCCCCAACTCCAGTTCCTGTCCCTGATGGTGCTCACAGCAGCTGCTGTCAAGGGACACCTGATGGGGACAGTACTAGAAGGCAGACCCCTGGGAGGTGCCCAGGGCCTGAGGAAATTAACATCCTTCTAAGAGGCCTGGAAGGGCCTTCCTTATCCTTCCGCCAGGGAGAGGGCCCAGAAGATGCCTGTCCCTGCCCTCACCAGACCAGGAGCCCACCCCACCCTGATACTGGGGGGCCAGCCTCCAGGTTGTGGGAAGTAAATCTGTTCTTTAGACAGCAACCAAGTCTGTGATCCTTCTGGTAGAGCCGCCAAATGGACTGAAAAACCCAGGTTACAGCCAATTTCTATTAGGACACGTCAATACATTCAAGCCTATCAGGTTGAGCCACAGCCAGGAACCTTGGGGAGGACCCCAATTAATACAAATGAGTGAGTCCCGCTCTCTACCTGGGGACTATGGCCCTGGGGCATTTGGGGCCAAGCAAGTCTGTCCTTTGCCATCCACACCTCACATGAGAACAAGACAGAGGCGGTGGGACAATAAGCACCAGATGAGGTCTGAGGAGTGGGCAGGGGTGAGCCCAGGAGATGCAGAATCCCCCTTTGTGATGTTCTTTCAGGCACCATGGGGAAGGTTCTGGTAATGGTTCCAGAGCAGAATCTGGGCTCAGCACCCACAAGGGCACTGCTACCTGCCTGGATCTAGACCTTGGTCAAGAGAACAGAGAAGGGGCCTCTCCCATCCCAGGGAGTGGCTCCTCCTCAGCACGGAATCAGCACCGTGGCGTCCACCCCCACGTACACTTGGCACCGGGATGCTGAGGGACGGAGCTTGCCCACTGGGCACCACTTAGGTTCTCAGAGAAGCCTGTCATTATCGCTGCCAAACAAAGAAGTGACTAAGAGGCTTGAGAGTAAACATCTTAAATGGCTGTGACTCCTCCCACGAGCACCGCGGATCACCCACCGCGCGTCCTTGCAGGACCCAAACATGGCACGTCTTAAAATGAAATAACAGTCCAGGCTCCAAGTTCCGAGCTTCTGCAGAGATCATTAGCCTCTCAGTCGTCAGAGCCAGTGAAACGGACAAACTCTTCTGTGGAAAGCAGTAGAGGGGGTCCAGGTGTGTTTCCGCCCAAACCCAGGGGGACGCAGGAGCACACCAGCAGCTCGACTCCCCTGGGATGCTCATTCGCCGTCTAGAGGACAGGGCAGGAGAGAGACTCGGGAGCAAGGTCCCCCGGCTCCTCACACGCCACCGGCTGATTGGTACTAGAGCAACGCCCCAATCAGTTGTCCTGAGCACCCCTGGGTGTCGGGCATTTGAGAGGCTTGAAGTGAGCTGGGATTTATACAAACTCTTTCCACACACTCGGTGTGTCCAATACACAGGGCCACCTGCATTGTGTCCAAGGTCACTGGGCTGACCTTGGCTGACGACGAACGCTCCGTGCCTGTCCCTGCAGAGCTGGCCCCTGACTGTCCCCATTGCTGCCGTGGCTGCACGTCCCTCAGCACGAGGACAGCTGCCGGTCCCCGCTCAGCTGGACCTGGGGTCTCATGCCCCCAAGGTGGGGAGGGGGTCGCGCATGAACAAGCTCTGGAGGGCAAAAGCGGTGGCCCCGCGGGAGGTGCAGCGGCGGTCTCGCCGGCCCCTTCCAGGACACCTGCTCCTCCTCTCCCAGCGAGAAGGGGAAACTCCAGCGCCCACACCGGGCTGTGCTAACACCAGGCCCTGCCCAACCCCTCTAAAGGCATCTGGGTCTTCTCAGGCAATTCCAGGTCATGTTCAAGTTCCTGGGCCCAATGGGTGTGCGGACAGGGGAGCGATCCCGTCAGTGGTAGCAGGCTGCCTCGCTCCAGATGGTTCCAGAAAGCACTTAGGAATTCCTAATTGGAGGCAAAGGCAGATGTCGATCTCAGCTTAACGTGAAATGACCACCTCCACCCTAGCAAACAACTGAGGAGAGACAGACCCTGGCTGGGTGGAAGGCGTGCCGCGAGCCAGGGGCTCTGGCCGAGTCGAGACAGCCTTTCCACGGTGGATGGCCAATTTGGAAGACTCCAGAAATTTCGTGCCCCATGAAATGTGTGGGAGCCTCAAGTCCCCCCCAGCCAGTCTTTCTTACATAAACAGGCACTGGCTCTGCCATCGTGTCCACTGCCCAGCAGCCTCAGCCTCCTGGGAGGTCTGGATTCACGGAACTCCCTCCTCCTGCATGGCGTCCTTGATCTTCAGTTCTGGACCCGATGACCAATTCACAGGGGACTTTGCAGCCACAAGACACTGTCAACCTGGAGGTGGCCAGTGCAGTCCCTGGACAGGGGGTTTGTGAGGGTGCAGTCCCCGGTGCCTGCAAGCACCACCCCTGGGGGCATGGAGAATGGACACTGGGCGCCGCTGGCCTCTCCAGGAGGCCCAGGGCTGCCGAAGCCTGGACTCACCGCCCACGTGTTTACTCGCCCTCCGCAAGCGCAGCCCGTAATCAGGGTGGCTGGAAGCCATCTCGCTTACATAACGCCATGGGTCACCCACACCCCCAAGCTTCCCAGCCGGCCCTTTCATCTCTCAATTACCTTCCCTTAGTTTCAGCAGCTTCGCAAGCCGCGTCCGGGTGGCACGGAGCCGCTTTAGCCGAGTGAGGCCCAGTGGGGGCGCAGCCCCAGCTCCCCCAGTCCCCGCACCCGGCCCCATCCCGGGAAGCCTGCGGGCCTGGCCCGGGCTTGTCCAGGGAACTCCTTCTTGGACAGGGGCTGCCGCCTCCCACCCAGACACTCAATCAGGAGAGCACAGTCCTCCCAGCAATAAATCTCTGGAACAAAAGCGAGTTGGGAAACCTCGACGGCTTTCTGTGCTTTATGTAGCAGCCCATTATTTGGGAGGACTGAATTAGGTGGGGTGAAAACCGAGGCAGTCCTGTCCCACGGGCTTTCCTGTGCCCGTGCTAGAAACAAATGTCTTTGATTTTTTGCCACTGCTTTCTTGTGTTTCTCTGGGAGTGCTGGAGAGTTATTAAACTTTGGAAGCAAAAATCTGACCTATCGGGTTTTACAGTGTCAAATCTGGCAGACCCACGGCCAGGGGCTTTGGTGTTTTAGGGAACACGAGGTGCCCAGGTGTTTGGGGAGTATGTGGCCAGTTTCAGGGACAGTTCAATCTGAATTTTTTCCATTGCCAAGCATTTCCTGGCGATCCCATCCATTATCACGCCCCTCCCCAGGAACCCTGAGGACACAGGCCTTGGGATTCTCAGGGACCCTGTAAAGGTGGGGGGTGCGGGGGCCGCGTACCCTCCCACCTCCATCACAGTGGTCATCCGGGAGGGAGGACACAGGAGGTGACCGCGTAAAGCTACAGCAGGGCAGAATGAAGACAGAATTGGCTCCTCAAACGGCAGTGTCAGCCTAAAGGTGGACAGAGACGTGTCTGGACAGGGGTGTGTGGGAAGGCAGGAGTTCCCCGCCGACGCAAGGACGTGGGTGAGCCCTTTGGCCCTCCCTTCATCTGAAGTCCCTGCGTCCAACAAGCATGCCCCAGGCATCTTTGCAGAAACCAACCTCTCCATTCTGAGAGTCCGGCTTAGAAGCCTTTATTAGCCAATCTGCCTTTCTAGGAACCGATTAATACCATATAAAAAGTAAATCTTTAGAAAAAGCAGCATCTAAGCCTTCCGGTCAAATAAGAATGTTAATACCTATTCCACCACTTTTTAAATATTTTATTCCCACTCGATTGCTTTTCAAGCCATATAATTCAGCAGTAAAATACAATTGGCTGCAGAACAGTTTCCATAGATGCCGTTGACACATACTGCACCAAAATGATCATAATAAAAGATGGTATTTTAAGCTTTTATTGTAAACTTGAATTAAGTTTAGCTTGGCTTTCGTATAAAAGGTATGTGAAATATTAACTGCATTTATCATGCATTTTTCACATTAAATATTATTTCGTGAGAAATAATATCACATTAGGTCAAACCAATGGTTTTTACTCCACTGGTGTTCTATTTGGACACGTATTGAAATATTTATAGAGCCTAATAGAAAAGGATAATATAACAGGTCTTGAAAAGCTACACCCTATCAGAGATTCCATCTCTGCTAACACCTTGGGTGGCCTGGCATGAAATACAAATTGTGCTATTAAATCCTGAAAGGTTTGAAGAAAATCCGGAATGAATTCTAGGTATTCAGACCAGCTTCAAATTACTTTTAGAATCAAACGTTTAAACAAGTTAAATATCATCTGGGTGATGTACTGGTGTTATGCAAATATATCAGAAAAAAATCTGAAATCATAAAGTTTATCACCATTTAAGACAAATCACGTGCGCACTGGGAAGATGCATGTGATACTGATGGGGAGTTTTACCAACTTTAATTAAAATTGGATGCACCTAAGCTCACTGACCAAGATATCCTATAACGATCTGTTACACCAAATGACCCAGGGATTCTTCCAGTGGTTACACAATACACTTAAAGGTCTTTAGTAGTAAGAGAGAAAACTCACGGGAAAATAGATTTTTCCCAGTCATTCTCATTTGGGGTGCTAAGATGAAAGTTTTCTTGTTTTAGGACTTCACTAAGTTCTCAGTATTAAAAAAAAAAAAAAAACCCAGCCTACTCTTACATTTTTTAAAGAAAATTTTAAACTTGTCTATAATTCCTGGACTTCACTCGGGTCTTGGAGAACTGAAGTTTTCTCTGCACTTTCTCTACCCATGACAAGTTCTGAAACTGTGATTTTAAGAGGCCACAGAGTGACAGGCTTCCCCCCCGCCCCCCCAGGCCCGGCACAGACACAGGCAGACTGGGACAAATCCCAAGGCGAGACAGCTCACGGGGTTGCCTCCACTACCCTCCCTCCCTTCAATGATCTGTGCACATTGTAAGAAGTAAAAAAAAAAAAAAAAAATAGCTTCCCCACCCCTGAGCCCCGCCTTCACTGGGTCTCCACCCCTGCCCACCCTTTTCACCTCTGGGTCCTCAGGTCCGTTCTCAGCATCTGCTAGCTTTAAATTTGCTTTGTCTGTTCATCTGCTTTGTTTGCTTCTATTCTTTATATAGTCTCCACACACGTGAAGCCATCCGATGATTGTCTCCTGGCTAACTTCACAATCACTCCAGGGCCTCCATCTTGCTGCAAATGGCAGCATCCGCCCCCTCCTTCCTACAGCTGAGCATGTGCCACTGTGCGGCTCCACCCGCTCTTCTGGGCCCGGCCTGCCATGGCACCAGGGCGGCTCTCAGGCCTCGGTCATCACAAGCAGCTGCGGGAGACACCGTGGTGCACGCGGGCTCCTGAGTGGTTGGTGCATGTCCTCCAGAGCTACCCAGAGCGCCTGGCTGGATGGGATGGTATTTCTATTTTTAGTTTTTAAAGAAAGATCCAAACCACTTTCCAAAATGACTGCTCCACTGAACCCCCAGCAGTGAAGGCTTCCTTGTTCCCCACCTCGCGCTGCTTCATACGCCCCCGAACTGCAGGCCCTAGTTATTTTTCCCGCTGAAGAATAAACTAGAGACAACACACTTATGACAAAGACTCAAGAGGAGACACTTCCCAGCAATACCGACACTTGAATGACTTGGCTTTGGGACAAAAGAATGACAGGCCCTCTGTTGCAGTCGAGGGGGGTATGAGGGTTCCCATTTCCCTGAAGTTAGTGGCAACAGCTAGGACTGTGCACCACAGAGTCCCTGACACAGAAGCCACCCAGGGGAGACAAGAGCGCTCGAGACCTCGGGAACTTAAGAGTCAACCAAAAATAGGCCGACTTTGCATCTCTTACCTGTTGGACTTTGGCCTGAGATTTCCCTTGAACCACAAGTTCCACAGTGAACATCAACAGGAAACCAAACGTCCTCTGAAGGCCCCAGAGAAAGTGGGGGGGGGGCAGTTGAGGAGGCTGTGGGGGTCCAGGGTGGGGGTTCCCACTTCCAAGCAGTTAGTGCCACTACAAGGAGCGGGGGGTAGTTTGGCTCAGATGCACCTGAGCCAAGTGGCTGCGGGGCATCTGCATCCGGTCTGCAGACTGCCGCCCTGCCTGTGCACGCGGATGGGAGGGCAAAGGCCAGAGACGGGGCCTGAGCTGTCCATCTGCTCAGCAGTGCAGCCCTCCCCAGATGGGCGCTCAGTGGGCGCTGGGCTTGAGGTGCTGCAGACGAGGGGAGCCTGCGGGACCCACCCGTGCTGACGTGTCATGTCTGGGTCTCGTTAGCAGGCTGGAAATCTCTCAAGTAAATGTTTGGGGCAGTCATTTTTCCACTAGGCCAACCCACAAAGATACCCACCCAAAAATTGCATAAATGAAGGAACAGTTAAATGGGAAGCCTGCAATGTGATCCCTCGGCCAGTTGACATGCGCAGAGGAAGACGCCTGAGTTGACACAGATGCAGACATGTCCCTCAGATGGACACAGGCAACAGCAGCACCTGTGCCCAGGCATCCCTGGCGTGGGGTCCTGCAGGACCAGCCTCATTTCAGGACAGGGACTGTTGTCTACGGCCCCTAAAGTCACATGATTTCAAAGTTGATCTATTTCTTATTCATCAGATTGAACTTACTGCACCGGAGGAACGTCCAGACAGCAGCATCGACAGGCCAGCAGACAAGGCTGCAGAGCGAATGGTCACTAGCCCAGGAATGATTTAAATATGCAGACACCACACGCACAACAAATTGGAGGCAAAGTATCATCTACTCTGTCCAAACTCACTTTTCATGTGCTGTGACATAAACACACAATGATTAAGAGAATTTCCATTGATCCATAATGAGCTTTAAGTTCATTGCTAGAGGCTTTTAAAAGATAAGCAGAGATTAGTTTTGAGTCCTTAGTTGAAAAACAAAATGTAAATAGTTCCAATATGGAAATTTAAGACAAAGAACAAGAAGAGGATTTCCAAGAGCCAAAGATGGGAGATTCAATAAAAAAGCCAGCATCAGTTATCAATAACACCCTGGAATTAAAGCTTGGCTCTGCCTGCGTGGCTCTTGCATGTTTTATTCATATCACGTGCTGGGATATTATCTTCCCTTAGCAGCTGAGCTATATTTGCCAATTCATTCTTAAGCTGTGGATGACCACAATTCCGCAATTTGGAGAGTTTGGGTTTGCCTGTATCGCTACAACCCAGTCAGGTCGGTGGCTGTTGAAATGTCTTTATATGTGCTTCTGGCTCTTGGAAAGCTCCAAGTGTTTTAAATGCCTGTGGTAGGATGATGGAGAGCGAAGCCTTCCAGCCCTGACTATTAAGTTCGGCCCTATAGTAACCCGGTTGATCACACCCCGATCTTGACAGAGAAGAAAGTTTCTGAACGCAGTGTCTGTGCCGCCTCCTCACCGGCTCACCGGAACCGTGTTGTGTGTCTGTCACCAGGGCTCAGAAAGGTTTCGGGGTGAGTCTAAGACTCCCGTCTCGTGAAGTGGTTCCTCTCGCTGCAAATAACCTTGGCTTTGACATAAGGGGACTTGGAGGCCAAAGTAAACACATTTCTGATAATGGTGTCGAGCTCCACTCCCATCTGAATGGAAATTTCAGAAAATCCAAGCCAAAGGCCCTCAACTTTTCTGGGGGGAGCTTGAACATGAGCTCATTCAGCCCCGGAACAAGCCTCAACAGAATCAATGTGGTTTTTGTCTCCCTCCATGGCTACTTGGCTTCCCGCTACTCCCCGCTCACCCGTCGCTACGTCCCCGCCTCTGTGGGCCACCTTGTAGATCCGCAGCAAAAAGCCTGCTTTAACCGAGAACCGAGCCACAGAAGCCAGCGGTCAGGCCGTGGGCCTCGCCAGACCAGACGAGCGGCTGAGGTCTGGACACTGGCTCCCGAGCCCCATGTCCATCACTCAGCCCACCGCCTACGAAGAATCGGGGCTCCTGGTCCTGCGTGATTAAGTACCAACACCGGGTGTGAGGCAGAGCAGCTCTGCTGCCAAAAACGTTTGGAAACTTCGAGGGGCAATTGCCAATTGTGCTGCCGTCTGGCCGGCTCGCAGGGACCTGGCTCTCTGGCTCATCCAGCCGCACGCGAGGGAGCTAGTCTGTCTTCGTAAGGACATCCCTGCTGCAGAGCACCCCACCTTCCTGTTGGACCCCAGTGACCTCAGCTGAAGCAACTGGGCTCTGCCTCACAACAGTGGTCATGGTGGCTTCCCTTGTCACCCTCTGGGTGTGCTTTTCACCAAGACATGTTGGGTCACCACTGGCAACACGGCGACAGTGGGCTTATGTCACAGCCCGGTCTCAGCCAGAGCATGTACGTGATCAGCACTTTATTAAAAAACTGAAAAACCGCTTTGATCTGGGAAGTCCAGGGGCAACACCAGCTCGAGTTTTCCTACAGATTTCCTCGGAAGAGGATAAAGAATTGTGTTCCCATAGCCTACACATCACCAAACCCCACCTCGTGTTCCTAAATTCCTATAGCAAAATGGCGACACGCGCTTGGCCCAACTGGTGGACCTCCAGTCCGTGTCTTCACTGCCTGAGCCCAGGTGCTACCTCTATTAATGGGGGAAGTGATTAAGCTGGAAAACAAATACTAGACATCAGATAACAAGTCCCTGCTGGAGTCTCCGAAGGGACCAGTCCCACTCACACCTTGACATCTTGTGAAACCGATTCTGGCCTGAGAATCACAATAAAAATGTGCTGTTTTAGGCGAGAGGTAATTTGTTTCAGGAGGAAGCCAGCACACACACCACTACGCCGCTCAAGACAGTGCCTATTAATTTGTCCTCTTGCTCACATCTGATCTCCTGCCTTTTTGTTTCAGTCCTTCATAAGCAGGCGTGCCCCTTTCTGAATTTCATTCTTCATCAGGGAAATTCATTGTCACTGGCTTTTAGGTCTAACTTGCAAATTCTATGCACAAATTTTTCCTGGAGATGTAAGTGTGCTTGTAGATTGGGATGTGGATCTTGACGCAGACACAGCGTTGCCTCTAAATACACAGCTAAGCTCTTTCTTCGTGTCTGTTTTGATGAAGAGGGATTGTCCTGTCTTTTAATCAATCTGTTCTTAATGATTTTTAATCATCTTGAGACTGACGATACTTCTATATTTTGGAAGCCTTATGGTTTAATGGATGCTGAGCAGACAACTGTACCTGATCTTGGTTATGTTGTGAATTGATTTCATTTTACTTTATCACCATTTGTTGAAAATCATGATTTCCTATCACTGTAGCACGGTGTGTGTGAATGTGTATGTTTCCCCTTTGACCTATTTATATATTTCTGTCCTTACTCTACATTGTCTTCATTAGTTTTATAATTCTATAGTTTTATAATTCACAGTATTTGTTAGATTGAGTTCTATTTGAGTACCTGAGCTATTCTTAGCCTTTTGCAGATTCATGTAAATTTTAGATTGGGTTTATTAAGTTCTACCAAAACTGGAATGTTCAATTCCAACTGAGAAATTTGGTATCTTTAAAACACTGAACCTATCAACTTGTATAGCTGTGGGTTATTTTTCCATGTATTTAAGTCATCATTTATGATGGTCAGTGAGGTTGTTTTATAAGTAATAATTTTCATTTCAGTTGCTGAATTTATTCCTATGTGTGTGTATGCATATATATATGCTACAATAAATTTTATCTTTGGAAAATATTAACTTTATACTTTTTTTTTTTTTTTTACTATAACTCCCACCATGATCCTCTAGGTGGGTTCCAGAACTATACCATCACCTCCAACGTGAAGTCACAGTACTAGAGGCTAATCAAATGACTGATGGATCCAACCAACCGTTCTGCAGGCCCAAGACCCAGAATCAGCAGCCACCTGCTTGCTGCATGATAGCCAGAGCTGCACTAGGCTTGAGACCCACTGTTCTCACCAAAACACTGCAAAGGTTTGTGCAAATCACTTAACAAATGGGCACCAGCTCATGTTAACTCAAAATAAACTGGTGATTCTGAATTCCAATTTCCATACATAAAGAAATGTAAGTTGAAAAAACAATGGGGTTCTATTTTTCACCTGACAATGATAAATGGTGGCCAGAGTGTAGAAAAGAAAACCCTTTCTCATACTGCTACCAGTTTTTGTGAATTGGAGAGCAATTTAACAATTCCTATCACAATTTAATATGCTTGTATCTGCTGTCCCAGAAATTATGTTACTGCAAAGTTAAACCACAGGAAAGAAATCTCATAGGTAAACAAAGTCTGTGTATGAAGATGCTTAGTGCAGTTAAAGTGACCGTCAGTAGACACAGGTGATCCGCAGCCACATGACTCACATGCCACTGAAAGGCCAAAGTAGTAGCAATGATTGCGGTAGACGCCTGGGAACGTTTTTGTAAAGATTAGACAGTAGCTGACAGTGTGTTAGTCACGGTTCTTCAGAGAAACAGCAACAATAGTCTGATGGTGATGGACGGACAGATGGATAGGTAGGTGGGTAGGTGGGTGGGTGGAATAAAATGCCAGTACATTCATGGGACATTTCTATAATGAAACACAAACTTTAACGACTGACTGACAAGTAGGGAAAACTAGGGCAAATGGTTGATTTTATTTTCTCATTAACTCTTGTGATATTATAAATTTCTAACCACTTATCACCGGAATAATTAAAATGTTAAACCCCCTTAAATAAGTGATTAAAAAAATAAGTGAAATTGCTCTCATGAGCCCCGTCTTCCTCTGCTCCATCCCTGCCACATTTCAGTACTTGAGCATCTCCGTGCATGTCTCTTCCAAACTCAGAGAACTTCCATTCTATTCTCCAACTCATTTCTTCATATTTTCCCTCTACCTGGCTGAGACTGCACCTCCCCAGGACACTCTACACCTCTGCACAGTTTCTTCTGAGTGTGTTCTGTTCCCTCTTCTACAGGTGAATTATTTCATTCTTCAAAACTTTACCAGCTCAGAGTTTCCAATTGTTCACTTATTTAAACTTCCCTATTCCTTTGCATCTAGATTTTCGCAGAAGGAGTTATTTGGGCTGGCAACTTTTTCACAATTTTTAAATATTGCACTATAAAGTTCACTGCACATTATTATCAATCAACATCTGTCTATGCTACATCACGTTCACCCCTGAAATCCAACCCTATACACTTCACAATTGTCCCCTTGTCTGCACCTCTCCTGTGCAACCTGGACACTGACCTCCTTTTGTTCTTTGAGTATCTGCCCCAGCATCTACCAAGAGGCTCTAGATGACTCTAGTTGAACATAAACAGATCTGTAAGTGCCTAAAAGTACAAAATTCTGGCCATGTGTGGCCCAGAAATTCATACTTTCAAAAACATCATTGCTCATTAGTGCCCCGTCTTAGGACTCCATTCAGTTAGCACCTAAGCTGAAAGTGGACCACACTGTTCCAGCCCCACTGCTACTCTTACACCTATTGTTACAGTCTGCTCACCAGCAGCCTCCGTTTGTTCCTTCCTCAAAACTATCATTTATCGAGCACCTACTAGGTGGCCACCACCTGCAAGAAGCCTTACCTGAAAGGCTCAGTGCACAGCCCGGCAGGGACTATCGTGCTGTTGTTGAGATGGGGAAGCAGGGCCAGAAGCTCGGTCATCAGCCCAAGCCGGGCAGCTGGGGGGAAGCCACAGGGGAAGTGTCTGACCAACTCCTGGATTCCACGTGTTCTTCCCACTCGCCCCCCGCTGCCTCCAGGAGCTGCCCCACCTCCCGCAGCTCTACAGCAGCCACCGCCTGGTCCCCTTGATGTGTCCGGCTATCTTCTATGTCAGTTTTTCTTGTCTACCACCTCTAACGTGGAGCACCCAAGGGTGGAGTCCCTCGCAAGTCACCCCTTCTGTCCTGCTGCAGTGACTGCTCCTGGTAGGCAGCACTAGGGGCTGCTTGCAGAACATGCATCCTGTTGTGAATAAGAGACTCCCGAAACCCTCACTTTCCTGAGTGCATTTCCATCTTTGAGCTGAACTATCCAGCTCAGCCTTGCTCAGCTTCAGTTCTCACGACATTTGGATGAGATGCTCTTTTATCAGAGGATCCTTTCCCACTAGATGCCAGCAGCACTCTCTGCCATCAGCTATGACAAATTATCCCCAGACATTCCAGAACATCCCCGGGGGGATGTCAAAGTGCCCACTTGAAAACCACTCAGCTCTACTGGCTGTTCCGCCAGCCCTGACAACCCCATTCAACTACATCAATCCCAAGGCCTTCCTCCAAACACCCTCTCCTCGTCACATCCGAACTGCTACCAGCGGGTCTATGTTTCCTCCGTCACCAGGTGTACCGTCCCACACCACCCTGCTTCAGCCCCGCCCCAGCCTCCCCCACCAAGGCAAGCAGCCCGCAGATGCCCCTTCCTGAGCCTCTCCCATCCAGCTGCCGGAGGAGTTGTAAACCAAGGAAGCTCATTCTATGCCTTCTTTTACCCCTCAGCACCTCCTCTCAGACCCAGTGAAGTAGGAGTTGCTCAGCTTTGCAAGTCCGGGCCTCCTCCGGACACCCACCCCCTGCATCAGCTCTCCCCTGCTCCCCTTCTCTGCCCCATCGGACCACACATGGGAAACAACTGCCCCCACACCTGGAACAGCACCCCACAACATGGAGCTCGGAGAGCCGTCTCGCCAGCTGAAGAGATAAGCCCAGACCAGAAACTCCACCTAGTAATCGACTAGGAGGGCGAGGACGTCTGAAACGCCACGACCAGAGCAACTGTATTTGAAGACACCGGCTCACCCGACATCGAGTGAAGAGCTGATCAGAGCCAGTGGGTTCCCCAGCTCGTCTTTGTTTTGTGTTCCAAACTACGTTGTAGATTTCCCTGGTTTAGGCAACAGAAAAGCTAAGAAATAATTCCACCCCTTTCTATATTGGAGTCATCAGTACGAAAATAGACAATGGAGTTTGGCAAATTTATAGCCACAGAAGCTAAAGGAGAATAACCCTCCCTGAGGCACCAGGAGCTTCCTTTTCCTTTTCCTGCTTCCTGCTTTGCCAACAGCTACTGCTTCCCAAATCCTAGGGCATCTACTGAAGGCCTCCTCCCTCCCCTCCCTACAGGACCCCCATCCCAGGGCGTTAGTAGCACCAGAAATTAATGTGAGAAAATGCACCTATGCATGATTGTAGAGGGGGTAAGAATATGGGTTTTATTTGCATGACTAAAAGGGGCAGCCTCTGGCCCTCAGGACTGCAGGCCCACGTCTGTGCAGGGGGCTGTGATTCAGGATGGACTGGACCCCACAAGTCACCTGGCCAGGAGGGTGGGGCATTTTGTGGAAGGGATGGGAGGCAGCTTGAGATGGGTGTAAGGGTGGATGCAGGCATTCACAGCTCTTACATTCCAAATGATACTTCTTGTTCCTGTTTTCCCGTGTTGAGGTATAAACTGCAAGTATTTAAAGTGTATGTGATAAACAGAGCTGGGTGTGTATATATGAAGATTTGCTTGAAGAAGGGATCCCCTACACCACCCCCAATGAAATCTGCATTGGATTTTGAGTTGGAAAAGGCTTGAAAGTTGCACAATGTAAACAGATTTCCTACCACCAAGAAGCACACATTGGAGCTTCTAGGACATGCTAATGAAAATGCATCTTACAAATCATACAGCCCTTTAGAAATCTGAAGATTTGTTCGCAACAGCAGAGCCCACTGTCTCTCTTGAAAGAATAAGACAAGTCAGCTAAGCCCTGAGCACCTTCTATCCCAAGGATTTACACGCCTTGGACGGAAGTAAGGTAACTTGGCAAATACAGCCACGAAAGGTGTCACTGCCACTTGTCACTCCCACTACTGGCACCAGTGTCCGAGGCTTTGGTGTTCCCTTGCAGGTAGAGGCTACACAGGCAGGCAGAGTCTTCCTTCCCGGACGGGGCAGACCTGCTGTCCGGAGAGCACTGGGTGCACCCGGGACCAGGCTTGGGTGCTCCCAGGACCAGGCTTGGGCCCGTGGCTGGCCTGTCCCAGGCACCTGTCCCCACACACCCCTGGTCGGTCCTCAGGCGCTCACCAGCCTGCACCGGAATAGCAAGGCCTAACCCTTTTTGAATGATTTGGCATTTTACCCACATCTTATTTAACCCTCCCAACCACCCCTCTGGAAGCCATTCCCACGAGTGCAATTCCAGCAATGAACGGAGGTTTCCAGACACGGAATAACGGCCCGGTCACTCACTGTGGGGTGGCAGAGCCTGCCTTCAAGGGGGCAACACCCCCAGTTCCCTTCCTAGGGAGACAGACCAATGAGTCAAGGAGATTCTACTCCTGGGGACTGTTTTGTAGTCACTCTGCACTTTATAGTCGGGCAAACTCCTGCTGGAGCAGAGTCCTGAGACCCGGGGTCATGGCACTGCCAGGGGACGTCTGGGAGCCCCCAGACTAGGTAACTGTGTCCATCGCCAAGTTTCAGGGTCTTCCCTGAGACCAACGAGGCCTGAAGCCAATGAAAGCACTTTGCAAAGTGCAGAGCGAGGCCAGTGGCCACACTGACATCCCCGTGAGGGTCTCAGAACCACAGGGTCGCCGTGCCCTGCAGGACACACGGCCAGCTTCCATCTCTTGCCCCCAGTGATTCTTCCCTCAGCCCCCACCCCCATCCATGAGAAGATACCGCTTTCCTTCCCGCCACCCGTCTAAACCCGACGCAAGTAGTCAGTGACGGGATGCAGCAGTTCTGGGCCCAGCAGCGAACTGAGCCCATCCACGGCCGTGATTGGTTTCCGGCAGTTATTAGGGCTCCCGGGGTGGAGGCATTCTGCGCCATCGTCTCCCCTGAAGCTGCCTTGTCTAGGCCCTGGCTCTGCACTGCTCTCCAACCCGGGCGCAAGCGTCCCCGCCCTCCGAGGAGCGGGCTGGCCGGCTCTCCTGCCCAGGGCGCGGCTTCTTCAGCTCTGACAGCCTCAGGACACCCGTGGGCGTCGGGGCCCCTGGGAGGAGTGACCGGCTCTCTCGTGGTTCCAAGCACTGCTAGGGCTTTCCACCTGCGGCTGCGTGAAGTCTTTCTGGGAAAGTGCCAGGGCGGTAAGGCCCTCAGGGTTTCCTCGACGCTCCCGGCCCAGGGGCCACCCAGGCATCCGCGCGGGCTGTTCGCGGCCCTCCCAGAACAATGGAGCCGCGGTGCCGTCGGCCGCCACGTCCAGCTGCAGCGGCATGTGGGAGTCATGATTGGATGACATCCAGGGGGAGGAAAAGGCTTTCAGGGAGGATGTGAGCCTGGGGCTAGAGGCCCCCAGAGGACGGAGCCCAACCCGCTGGGGCGGCCCCCTTCCCAGGCGCGGCAGCTCCTAGCGGCCCCGCCAGGTGCCAGCGGCAGGTTCCAGCAGGCCCAGGCCCACCGCGGGCTGGCCAGCGTCTGCTTTCCCCCATGGGGGCAGCCTGGGAGCAAGTCTGCTTTCCCGGGGACCCCAAACTAGCCAGGCCTGCCCCAACCCCAGGGAGCTTTGATGCTTTGTCTCGGGGGCACAGCCCGGCGGGTGCAGGGCCAGGCGCAGTCACCCTGCAAGGGCATTACACACGATCACCATCCCTCCCCTGTACTGCTCTCGGGTTCTGCAGACAATGGGGGGACTTAGGGGAGCCCCCAATAAAGGAGGGTTTTCCCCACTCAGCTCTGCAGAGCTGGGTCCGCTTTATAACCAGCTGGGGAGTAAAATCCCCAAGGTTCAAAAGTCATCCCACCAGCTTCTAAGTTTTACGTGGGGGCCCAACCCATCCTCCCCAGTTCACAGCTTACACATGTCAGTGTTCAAGAGCGTGTGTGTGTGTGTGTGGCGTGCCGATGTTGTGTGCATGCCTGTGCTAGTGCACGCAAGGATGAGTGATGGTATGTTGTGTGTGGTGTGTTCTGTGTAATTGTGTTTGTATAAGCACAGCATTGTGTGCTGCACATGTCCATGTATATGCTGTGTATGCTGTGGTGTGTATTTTGCGAGGAGGCCTAGGCATGTGTCCTGTGTGTATACATTTATGTGTGCATGTGTAGTTGTGTCTTGCAGGTGGACGGTCTCGTATATACAGGTGTGTGTGCTGGGTGATTTCAGTTGTGTTGTGTCCGCGTGGTGTGTGTCTACCATATCATGCCGTGTGCATTCTGTTGTGTGGACTTGTGTGCGCATGTTGAATTGTATTGGTGTGTATGTGTGTGTTGTGTACATGTGTTGGGTATATTATGCTGTGCTGCATGTGTGTTGCTGTGTGCTGTGTCTATGTGTGTGTAACTGTGTGCTTTGCGACATGTGGTCTTTACAAGCAGCAGGGAGGACTCCGGTCCAGGCTGCGCTGCAGCAGAGCTGGGCACCAGCCTCGGGACGGGCACGAGGCAGACTGGACAACGCATCAGTGGCAGGAGGCAATCTGGAGGGTGCTCGGCCATCCTAACCGGGGAGTGGGGGCCACGACACCGAGTGCACTGGCTCCATCACGCACTCGGCAGGGCACGGCTGGACACGGAGGAACACGAAACACCATGCCAAGGCCCTGCCCAGGGCTTCGACCAGCAGAACAGCTGCAGGCAGTGGAGACAGCACAGTGTAGCTGGGTTCCAACATAGAAGATTCTGGAAGTCCTGGGAGGTGTGCTCTTCTGCCACAGGGTAAAGGCTAACTGTCTCCTCATAGCCTGAAGATCTGTCCCTAAATCAGGCCTCAACGCAGCACCACTGGCATTTGGGGGCCATATGGTGAGGCAGCCCCAACCAGGGACACAGGCGAGACCTGCACGCCCCGCAGTCGGGAGCCGTGATGAAGGCGCTGGCAGGAGGGGCTGCTTTTGGCCCTGCCACTTGGCCGATGGTCCCCACGTGCCCGCATAGCAGACTAAGCTCAGTGCCCTCCTCACACCTCCTTCAGGAGGGTCTACCCACAGGGCAAATTATCTTCAACACTCAGGACCTGACCCACCAATCCATCCTGTTGGGACGGAAGCTTCAACATAGGGATTTGGGGGAAAGTCCTTCACCGGGTCCTCCCAAGAAAGTCTCCTAGGAGGTTAGAGGAAGTAACCCCGCTCCTTCCTCGCTCCGGAGCTCTGCTTTTGCTCCTAAGGCCGTCACGGATGGCCCGGGCCGCACCTGCTGTCCCCGAAGCCGACCGCAGATGGTACCCACCCTACTCGCCCCGGCTGTCGGCGCTGCCGGCGCCCCAGCTGTGACAGACGACAGCGCCTCCAGGAGTGCAGCATCCCAGGTCAAGAACACGGGTCTCCTGGGCGCCCCCCCAAACAGTGCCACTTGTTCCCCTTCGATAGAGCTCTGGGACAGCAGCGCTGCGCTTGCAGGTTCTCAGCCCTATTTCCGACGTACCACTAACCCGCGGGGGCAGGAGCTTCAGAGGCCCTGCGCGGCGTCTGTGCCACCGGGCAAGTGCATCCTGCCTGCAGGACGGCCTCGGGCGCCGCCGCAGCCCAGCACGTTGCTCCCGAGACACGGACTCAAACACGAGTCACGGCAAACCAGAGGCGCCTCCGCTAATCCGACAAGCTGGTCACCGGACTCCAGAAGGCCTGTGCCGAGAAATCTGGAAAAGCTTAACATCACGATTTCATTTGATATTTCATTGAACAGAATATTTTTACCGACTGAGTATGTAAAAATAGCTTCGTGCTCGATACAGATGAAGGCAATTTGACAAACATTCACTTATCCTAAATTATAGATCGTTTTCCTTTTTCGGCACGTTGCTATTAACAGATTTTTATATGTACCCTTCTAATATAAAAAAGCATGTCCTGTGCTCTTCCAGCCATCTGCTGCGGAGCGACGCACGCTTCGCAAACTGCTATTTTAAGCGCTGAACGCAGGATCTGGAGCCACGCGTGAGCATCTCCTGCACTGTTACTTTCCTGCTCTGCCCATGGCACTCCGGTGTTTTCTTGGTCACGCACAACTGTGCCCCCTTACGAGCAGTCCCCGTACATTAAGGAGGAAAGCAGGGGATTCTTGAGTGTTGTAACCACAAATTTCTAGTGTCTGGATTGGGAACTGGAGACTCCAAGGAACTAGTAAGGCATGGTTTGTAATTAAAACGTACATTCTATTTTAGTTGCTCCAAGCAAGGCAAGGGAAAAACATCCAACTTGGAACTTTGACCCTTCAGCCTCGTGACAGGATGTACACATTTCTCCTTGGCATTCCTCACACAGTAAAATAAAAAAACATTTCAGTTCCTACGTGGGCCTCCTGGGTTCCCAGTCCCGGTGGGTTGGCTGAGCAGCAGACTCGGATCTGCGCCCCTCAGTGTGCACCAGCACTTGCGTCCACCCATGTAGCCCCGGGGCTGCTAATCAACTTTTGAGAGTCCGTGTAGACCCAGGCAGAAGCTGCTTTCTCGGTTCATTCTCAAGGAAGACGCCTGATTCTCCAGCCCCACTAGATGCTAGTGGCCTGCATATCCCCCCATGGCTGGGCACCCATGGCTCCTGGGCCCTCTGATGTTTAGAGAAGCAGGGCTCGCTGGCGGGAGAAGTCACAGCGGAGATGTTGGATTGTTTTTCATCCTTCATCTTAATCCTGTTTGGCCCTTTTCATTGGCCTGGAGACCAAACAAGAGTGAATTATGGATCTCTGTGCACAGACTCGAGGGCGTGCACACCGGCTCAGGGGTGTAAGCGCCGCGGGCAGAGGTTGATCCTGCACTCAGCGAGACCAAGCGGGTTCATTACTGGGCATCACCAATTCAGGACCAACCGCTGTGTGCTCCCGTCCATGCGGGGTCCCTGAGGCTCGGCCCGCCTCCCCAGAAGACACGCACCCTCGCCGACTGGATTCCACTGCTTTCGTTAAATGAAAGTGCAGACATTTAAACAAAGGTCCACAAGAACAGGTGAAGCCAAAGTTGTGGCTCCTTCTGCAGGCAGGAGAGCTTTGTGCCCTCTGGAGCAAAGGGCCTCTTTGGAGGGCCAGCTTGCCTGCGCGTGGGCGGAAGGTGGGTCCTGCTGCAGCCCGAGGTGTGCCCCTCATAGGGGCTCCAAAGGTGCGTGGAAGCCTCTCCAATGCACACAGAACAGGCTCCTCCAAGGAGGCCAAAGACCTTTGGAAACAAAGCTGCCGCCCACCCTGTCACTCACGTGTGACCTGCAGCCCATCAGGATGTGTGGACAACAGTCTTTGGGGCTGCTTTACCCTCAGAACCCTAAGAGTCTCCCAACCCTGTGTCAGATTCACAGTTGCTCTTCCTGATCAAGCCTGCAGGAGTGAACACCTACTATTAAGTGTCCTGAAATGACCAGAAAGAGCAGCTTGAGAGCCTCACACAGAACAGATTTAAAGTTGCGTGATTTAAAGTCTTTCTACATGGAGACTGAGGAACAAACCTTTATCTAGCCCAGGCCTGGCGCATATTTCAACCAATACCCCTCTCCAGGAGGCTGGGCTGCACACAGCAGAGGGAATGTTTGCCCGGTCCGGGTTCACGAGACCAGCCGTCGGAAGGGAGCAGGTGCATAGCTCAAGCAATCTGCCTCCCTCTCCCTGCCGTTCTGCACACAGAAACCCAGCTCTTGGCCTCTCTCATGGGAGCCTCTGTAGTGGCAGAGAATCACCACGCTGAGTGCCAGAGTGTCTCCTGCTCCTTGCTGATCTCCGCCCCAAGCCAGCTCCTGGCATCTAAGCAACATTCAGTCAATATTTACCTAGTGAGAGAATTAGCAATGGATTAAAATGTGAATAAATGCGTCTGTGACATGGAGGTTCCAGATACTTCCTATGACCTCTTAATATTTAAAAGAATTGATAGTCTGAAACTCTCAGACAAGGGTCCTTAAGATTTCTCTCCAGCTAGAGAGCGTGAGCCACACAGGACATCAAGTCGACACTAAGTGAAAGGATAAATGGAAATCTGTGGAAAGGATTAGTCACCTAACAGGAGTTCTCCCAAGAGCATTACCCCACAGAGCTAGACCCACCTTGTAAATGAATAGTTGGCTGTGGTAAAAAGGAGAGATAAGAGAAGCCTTGTAGTCCTGCCAACTTTCCCACTGTGGCGTAGCCATCACCTTCTGCATAACGTGTAATTGGCTTAAGAGACTTGCAAGGTGGGGGGAGGTTCTAATTACGGAGAAGTTAATGATGCAAAGAGTAATTACTCCAGAGTCTTTTGCATTGTGTGGTTTCCACCTGATGGTTTTAGTAAAGAGATGTGACATTCATCACAGTCCTATCCAGATTCCTTCATGATGATAGGGACGTAGCAGCACAGGGAAGAATTTCCTTCAGCAAGTCCACGTTCCCATCCCTGCCACGGATTTCTTCTGAGGACATGTCGGACATCTCATCGCACTTAGGGGTCTGAAGCCTGCAGTCTGGCTGCAGTTCCTCCTCACACTTGACCTTTAGCAATCAACTGCCCAGTTCCCTTTACCCGCCCCCCTCTCGTGAGCCTCACCAGACCCTCCTAGGTGCACACCCCGAGCCCACACCCCTTTGACAAACTCCTACAGGTTACGTTCCTGTCCGGCGTGTTCAATGATCACGCAGTCAGTAATTCTGAAACCGTCTTCTATTTTCTCCCATTTCCTCTTTTTTTCTCTTAATTACTCTGCCTTTAAGCTGAAGTTTCCCAAGCGGTGCACATGAATTAACTTTCCCAAGATTGCTTCACTGTGTGGGATTCCCACTGAAAGAGCAATGAACTTTCCTTCAGTTCTGTCCTCCCACTCAAGGCCGAGCGAAAAGATGAAACAAAGGCAGGAGATGTTCAATTCATCAGGGATTTTCTCACAAACAAACTGTCGCAACCGGCCAGGTGTAGGATCTCCTTCCTGGGGCCATGGAAGGTGGGGAGGAAACTGACGGGAAGCACCAGGGCAGCTCAGAGGTGGGACATCGGCTCTAATCTAGCCCTTTCCAGCGCAGAATCCAGCCCCTTCCAGCGCGCGCCCATGGGGCTCTGGACACCAGCAGGCAAGCCCTGACTCCTAGCACCTGCCTTCAGCTCTTCTCGCTGCCCCTGGCCCACTGGCCTCCAGATTTCAGACATCTCAGAACGTAAAGCACAAGGTAGTAAAGGGAAAAATGTCTAACGTGAGGTTCCATGTTTTTATGTATCTCCTAACATGGCGGCCTGCGCTTGGGCGCTCAGGAATCATGTCGGGTGGTGCAACTGCTATGTTGGTAAGTCTATGGGGGAGAGGAAAGAATCAGGAAAGGTAGCTGAAAGCTGATGCTCTGGAATCCCCAGTTCATCAAGTGTGATTATGCTTTTGTCAGGTCTGAGGTGACAGGAGGGTCCTTCCCGCCGACTCCTTGTCAGGGGAGAGGGGCCCTTTCACTAAAGGTGTCCAGTGCCTGTGTCCACCAGCCATGCCCTGACCCGAGGTGGAGTGGAGGCAAATCTCAGCTTCCACCTGGGGGCTCTAGGAGCCATGAGATGGGGTGGCTGAATGATTCACCTGTTCAGCTCGACTCTCAAGCCCTGGATGGCAGGAGTTCCTGGGATTCACCTTCGCATCTATCCAGCCCAGGGCCTCGCAAGGGGTGGACACCAGTTGGCATCTCCTGTGTCCGTGTCAACCCACTCACCTCCCGGCAGACAGCA
Organism: Talpa europaea; assembly: GCF_964194135.1. Classification (NCBI taxonomy): domain Eukaryota; kingdom Metazoa; phylum Chordata; class Mammalia; order Eulipotyphla; family Talpidae; genus Talpa; species Talpa europaea. The sequence goes on from NC_140072.1 coordinate 135,794,289, forward strand.
AGTCGGTGGAAGAGGACGGTGGGCCCTGGTGGTGGGCGTGGTGACATCCATCTGAGGTGTGAACCTGGGCCCTAGATCATGCCTGTCAACCAATGTCACCTAAGAAAAAGAGTCTTCACTCATCACCCCAAGCAAAGAGGTTAAGGAAAAGAAACACCTGGGATTACATCAAACTGAAAAGCTTCTGCACAGCACAAGAGACATCGACCAAAACAAAGACACACCCCGCTGATTGGGAAAAAATCTTGGCACTGCACACAACTGATAAGGGACTGATCACAAAGATATACAAAGAACTCACATGACTCAACAAAGTAAATAATCCAGTCAAGAAATGGGCAGAAGAACCTTAAAAGACAATTCTCCAAAGAGGAAATGTAAATGGCCAACAGGCATATGAAAAAAAATGTTCAACAACCCTTGTAATCAGGGAAATACAGATCAAAACCACACTAAGATAATACCACCTTACACCAGTGAGAATGGCACATATCAAAAAAAAAAAAAAACAAGCAACAACAAATGTTGGAGAGGATGTGGTGAAAAAGGAACTCCCCTACACTGCTGGTGGGAGTGCAAACTGGTCCAACCACTGTGGAAAGCTGTCTGGAGGCTCCTCAGTCTACTAAACATGGAGCGACTATATGACCTGGCAATTCCACCCCTAGGGATCTACCCAAAGGACACAAAAACAGTGATTCAAAAGAGCAGCTGCACCCCTATGCTTATTGCAGCACTATTTACAATAGCTAAGCTTTGGAAACAGCCCAAATGCCCAAAAACAGATGACTGGATGAAGAAGATGTGGTCCATATACACCATGGAATATTACACAGCACTCAAAAAAGATAAACACATGCCATTCACAGCAACATGGATGGCGCTTGATGGAATTATGCTCTGTGAAATAAGCCAGAAGGAAAGAGAATAGCAGATGGTTTCACTTATAGGAGGAATATAGGGGAACCAAATAAGACACGTGGGGAAAAAATACAAAACACGACAAAACAAAAACAGACAATTATAAACCAGAGACATCCTGCAGGGGAGGAGGAGGGAGGGAGGGAGGGCGGAGCCCAGGGGACTGAGGTGATGGTGCCCAGGGGAACTGCTGAAGGAAATTCTATGGGGACTACACCTAGTTGGGGGGAGGGGGGAGCAAACATTCTTTAAAAATGAACGATGATGTAAAAAATATATAAATGGAATTTTTTTAAATGAGTTTTCAAAACCAACGAAAAGCAAATCTGCACCCAGGTTTTCAAATAGTAACTTTCATTTACTCTATTTTTACTGTAAATCTGTTTTGAAGGGTGCTTGACTCCTCCCTTTTGCTTTGTCTTTCTTGGTCTTTTTCTGGCTCGTGTAACCAATTCTAAGACCTCAGAATTACCACAGAGGAAAGCGATGAACAGCAAACCCAGATGAAGGCCCTCCTAGAAGACGGAAGCATCATGGTTCGTGGACGATGAAACTGCACCCCAGGCGTATGGCGCGAGACCCGGGTGATGCCCTCAGCAAGTCATCACCGGCTGCCGGCACAGGGGGATGGAGGCCTCTGTCCATGGCCATTTGCTCTGACGTGCTCCATCAAGCACTCACACCCTCCCCACTCACCTACCAACCGGCCACGCGCTCCGGGCAGCCGGCACCGCGGTGGGCTGGGTCTATGCACCTCAGGAAGACACACAGCTCAGGCTGGGATGGGCCCTCGGTTCAAGGCTTCCACAGTGTGAACACGCAAGGTCCAGTCCACCTCACCCCACAGACGACTGGGGTCAGATGACAAACCACCAGGACAGTTCTCTCTGGAGAGTGTGAGAACCACCCGCCAAGGAACGTAGTCCTGCCTCACAGACGCCCTTAATTTCTAATGTTTCAAAAGCTACGGTAAGGTCTATTGTTCCATTACAGGACAAAGAGCTTAGAAAACAGGACTCTCTTTTTTTGTTGGACCAGTTTCTGGAAACCAGAGGAAAATAAAGGGGACATGGATTCAGGGCTCTTCATTATAGATTCTATTCTCTTGGAACAAAAGGGTTGGTGCTGTAATTTTCCAAAATTTTATAATCTACTTTTAAGCTAAATCTCTTCTGAGAATTATTAGTCATTAGGGGCATGTGTGTCACAGCAAGAACAACATTCTGCTCGACAAGAATAATTCCTATTTTCAACAACCCCCAGCAGGGAGAGGTAGGAAGGCACAGTGCCCTGCTCTCCCTGGAGCTGGCGGTGCTTGTTGAAACCCTAGTGAAACTCACCCTGCTCCTGGTGCCAGTCCTGGCGAAGTGTCCATGGTGGGCCACTAGGGAGCAGGTCCCTGGGTCCTTAGACAAGAGCAAGCCCCGGAAGAAATGTCTTTCCCCTGAAGACAATAGCATCTGAGGATCATCTCCCCAGAAGGGCTAACATTGCGGACACATACACAGTCCAGGAAATGTGAGTGAATAGCGAGTGTCATCGACCCACCCACCCCCCGCCCCACTCCCCATCCGGGAAAGCAGAATGTCCGCGAGGCTGACCAGTCCAGATGCGGGGCAAGACCAGGCACAGCTAGACACATGGGGAGAGGCGGCCTGTGGCAGAATCACCAGCCACTGAGAGGAACACGAGACAGTGACCCACTGAGCAGATCATTTAGATTGAACATCAGACAAACCTAGGTTTTCTGAATGTGTTGCAAACGCTGATAAAGGGGATGAGGTGGAAGAGACCGGGCTATATCCTCAGACTAATATGGAATTAACAGCAGTTCTTGTAATGCCCTGTAAGCCCACTTAGCTACTTCCACGAAGGGGGCCATCTGCCTCTCAGACAGTTACAAAAATACCAAAATAATTTTATGTTAAAATAAATTTAACATACAAGGAATGCCAATCAAAGTGTCCCTTAAAAATGAATGTCTACCCAGAACCTCAGAGAGTGACCCTATTTGGAATGGGGTCCGGGTAGATGTCATTGGGTGATATGAGGTTGCTCTGCCCCAAGGAGTCTAATGCAGTGACCTGTGTCCTTACGAGCAGCAGCTATGGACAGAGCTACTGCAAGCAGGAAGACGGCAAAGGTGGAGCCAACAGGGAGGAGGGGATGGGTGGCAGGGATGTGCCCCAAGGCAAGGCAGGCCTAGACGGATGAGCTCCAGAAGTGAGGTGGCAACAAGCACCCTTGTAGGGTAAAGAAAATGTCAGGCTTTTCTGCCCTTCCGCCATCAGGATAGATGATGGATCCTTGTCCTGAATGCATGCCTGATGGCGGGCACCTGGAATAGGGTGTGGGCATAGGTAGATGGGATTCAGCTGAGCTAAGACTGTGCTTTTTAAGGGCGGCATCACGGGGATGCCAGCAGCAGCAGCAGAAGCCGAAGCCGAAAGAAGCCGAGAAGCAGCAGAACGAACGCCAGAGAGCCCAGATAGAGTGAGGATTTGCTGGGGGCTGGGAGGCCTGCCAACCTCCTGGCCCCCCAGCACCCCTGCCTGCCATATGCCTGGTGAGCCCCATTAAAAGGCCTGCAAAAACCCACTAAGGACTCTAACTCCTCCTTTACCTGGTCTGCATGGGATCCTAGAAAACCTGCACCGTGTCCAGTTCCTGGCCTTACAACCCTCAACTGCAGAGAGCACCGCTACCAACACCCAGAGTCCAGACATCCAGCCTCCAGAGCTGTAAGAAAACACAGCGTTGTGTTCCACCACCCAGTCTGTGCTGCTTTGTTATGGCAGCCTTAGCAACTACAAGAATTAACCATAAAAAGCAATGAAATGGAGATGTAACGATTGTACGGTGGCTGCATTATAGAAGGAATAATTGCAATTATGTCCAGAAAAACAGGGATCGTGTATGGAAGTAGTACCCAGTCTTCTGGAGAAAAAGACATGGATGCATCTGTGTCATGGCAGGACGAGCAGCAAACTCCCCAGGCACAGTGAGGAGCAGGACCTGGGTCGGGGAGCACTGAGGAGGACCAGCTCACAGAGGACGGAGTCTCCTTATTGCTTAAATGAGGTCAAGTGAAACTCCTGTGCGGATTTCATGAAGTTCTTGTTCACACAGATATTGTAAAGGTCAAATGAGACACTGTGGAGAAATGGTCAGTAAAAGATAAAGCTCCATAAGCAGCTGCCAATCGCTGTTCACCATGCCAGGCTGGCCTTGTGCTTCTTGAATGATCAAGAAAACCAGGGGAAGCTGTCTGGACATGGCAGCCCGATGGCCCTAGAGGACATGTTGGACCAGAGACCTAGTAAATTTCAATGTTAAGTATAAATGGGTACTGGTGATCGGAGAGAAAATAATTACAATTCACTTAAGTCAACTTGCTTCCCAAGCGGCCACCTTTCACACATTCAACTCTACATGCGACGCTAGGATTAGATTCCCAACTTATGTTTCCATCAGTGTTATGATTTTAGAAAAGGTGAAGCTGTGGATGCCTGTAGGAAAGTAGTAAGATGGGGAGAGATTGGCTCCATTTGACACACATTCATTTGGAACCAGCAGGAAAAACTCAGATACCTCAACAGACCTCACCCACCAGGTGAACCTTCAAACCCTGAGCAGACAGCTCCTTGTTCTCACACTGGTTTTGTTACACCATGAGCACCCGGTTCGCCCTCCACCTCCATGTTTCCTGTCCTAAGGAGCATTTGAAAAACTAAGCAGAAAGCAGGTATTTACCTATCCTTGAGAAATGCAATTAGAATAGGAAAACAGAAAAGATACAGAAATTGTTGAAAAGCTATTTTAAAGAAATTGCTGCAAAGGTTGTTGTAGTGTAAACATGTTTGATAAATTGCATTCATCTGAGAAGGTTCCTGGTGACCTTCCTGATGAGCAACTTTAAGGGCATGGAGGACCACTTAGAGGCTAAGCATTAAGGATGACATCTGCAGGTGCAGGGAAAACGATATAAATACTGTTACTACCAATTAAATGACAATGATGTCACACTCGCATGGATAACTCAATACTAAAGTGTCGGAAGGACCAATTATGTTTATTCTCTCCTGTAGGGAGAGAATAGTACTGCCTGGATTCGGTCCCCTGTCAACTGGAGATGTTGTCAGAGTCCGGCGGAACTGTTCAAGACAAACACCACCAAACGGCCACTCGTCCGCACCCACCCTTGGCTTGAACGTATCCAGTACGGTGCAGTGTCCTTGCAGTCAATTCAAGGCGTGCCCTCAATTCTACAGGGTCAATTCCATGCAAAATCTGCAATTTTAATGGACATTTTGGGACATTTTAACATGTAGAGCAAATATCAAGAGATTTCACAATTTTGATTTCCACATTAGGACCAATCTTTTTGTGGAGCCTGTGCAGGTGGATCTTAGTTGACGATGCTGCCGGTGATGAGATACTTCCAGTCACCTCCTATTAGACTCAAATAGCAATTCTCAAACCTTTGGTATATTGTCTTGAAAAATCAATGCCACATCTCCCTTGCTGTGCTGAAACAGTCTCTGCTTCTCTTTACTTCTTGGAGATGAGCATAATATAGTCATTTAACAAAATAAAAAACATAAGATGAAGTTCTTTGAAAATAAAGTCAAAACGAAAAAAGCAGGAAGGATGTAAATTACTGCAAGTTAAAAGTAAATAATAACCTGTCTTGTGAATACCAGAATTTAAAATGAACAAAATGGAGCTGATATTTCTGAAATGAACATATGGAGCCTTACCCTTTAATAAATTGGTGTTAGTATCAACAGTAAAAAATGGAGCGAACGCTTATTCAAAAGCAAAGCCAAACTACAGGCTAGACAAAACAGACTCAGAGCAAAGCAGGAAAATCAGCTCAGGATTTGCTGTTGTTCTGAGGCCAAACAAGTGTCCACTGAAGGAAGGGTCCACCCCACCCGGAGGTCCTGGGCAGATACAATTCCAGGGGTAGTCACTGAATGATCTGTGCTGGCTACCCTGTCTTTAAAGCTCATTGAATGAGTTCTAGGAAAACAGTTTTAACAGAGGTTGAGGCAGCCAGTATATAGTGTCATCAACTAGAGGCTGATACAGCCAGAGCCCTAGAGGTTTTCATCTTGCAGAAGTGAAGTTTTGCAACCTTGGTCTACAGGTCCCTTTTCCCCTTCCCTGCAGCCTCGGCAGCCACCTGCCTCCTGGACTAGAGAGCTTCATCTAAGCCATGCAAGGTCCTGTCCGTCCTCCTGCCTCTGGTGTTTTCTACTTGACATAATGCCCACCGCGGTTGCGCTTGAGAGTTCCAAACTAAAATTTGATCAGTCTTCGAGAAACATTTCTTAACACTAACAAGGAATTTCTTCAGTACTCCATGAGCTGTCTGCTTTAAAAGGTTTTTTTTCAATTTCCTTCCAGGAAAAAATGAATTTGTTTAGAACTCATTCATTTTCCATTATGTTAATCAAAGACAAATTCCACTAAAACTTCAGCAAACACAGCCCATGGCCCATGGAGACGCAAATTGCTTGTTGAATTAAGTGTTGTTTGCCTTGAAATATTGCAGGCTCCTGTGTCCATTAAGAACTGGTGTCAGAGACCGTCTGCCTTGGAATCAGGCAACTGAGCTGCAAATTTTAATTCTATTTACTGTAATTCCTGAAAGAAATCATTTAGCGTCATTCTTGGCCTCTGTGGCATTGAAGGTGAATGCAGTAGGTGAGGCGGTTTCACAGGGTTAGAGCAATCAATCCTCCTCAGACCAGGCCGCAGAGCGTGTGCAAATACACACTAGTGTCACACGTGCAGGGGCTGCCGTGGTTCTAGCTTCTATCGCAAATCAATTATGTGAAAGTGATGGTGGAGGGACTTGCACATTGGTTTTCATCAAGGAGTCTTGTAAACAAACCACGCCCTAGTTGAAAACCCTCATTTAAGAATCACAAGCTGACTTAACCCTTCAGGTATTGCCTTTTGAGCAATAATGTAGAACAGAGGTGCAAATGGCTTCCTAATAGAAAACACCTGTTAGTGATTAGGGCCCTAGCAGCAAGGCGTGATGAGCTGAGGGGGAGGAGACACATTGCAAATGGGCCTGTTCAAGTGTCCACAGTAAGGCCCGAATGATTTGATCTCAACGTTGATTGAAATGCATCGCTATGCGTTTTATTATGAAGACAGCAAATGTATTTGGATAAAGAAAAGTGAGGATTAAATGACTAAAGAGAAATGCAGCTTCAGAACACGACAGCAGCTTAATCAGCAAGGTGAGGCCCCAACACCAGGCATTTCACTTGCTACTGGCTAGGTTTAATCTGACCTGTTCCCTACACCGCACAAGTAGGTGAAATTATCCGGTATGTCTTTTTCCTTTAGGCTCATTTCACTTGGCAGTATCCCCTCCATTTCCGCCAGGTTGTCGTAAGAATTCATTTTTTTATTGAAAAATATTAATTTTAAAATACATATGGCCTTTGATTTGGTTCCCCTTTAGAAAGCTAGCCCACAGAGATAGACATAAGCCATAGATATTTATATTTTTTTTGAGTAGAAAGATAACAAGAACAGCAACAAATTCAGAAAAATGCCTGATAGACCTCATCAGGGAAATAGACTGAAAGCTTGAACTTTAGAAACAGATCGATCTATTGATGGAGACTTGAAAGACATGCATCATGTAGAGTCAAGTGGGAGAGACTCCAAGAGCTCAGGACTTGATTATTCATTTCTGCTTTGATAAACAAATTTATAAGCAATAGTTGCTCATTTCAATTTGTAATTGCATAGTGATTAATCGAATATTTTTAATTGAAAAAAGGCAAAGATATGAGGTGACTGGCCTTTTGCATTCAGTCCCTCTGAAACAGATGAGACTTTGAAACTGTAGGACAAATTTTATCAAGCATGCAACAGAAGGCAGGAACCTGGTATTGCCCTGTCTCACTAAATATCATGAGGACATGAGGGCTGCTTAAAATGGTCCTTTGTCATTTTACCGAGATGATGCTGGTTCACTGCACGATTCAGAGGTCTAGGACCACACCACACAGCAGCCACACTGGGCCCCCACCCCGCCTCTCCCTTGGGGTTATTATCCCTTTCACAGTCATGGTTCTAGGGTTGGTTTTTGGTTTGACTTTTCTTGTTACTTTTATTCCACATGAGTGAAACCAAATTGAACCAGAAAGGATCTGAGTCCTATGACTGGATTCTTATCACACCCTTCCAAGAACATTCCAGACCAAATGAAGCCAGAGACAGAGGCTAAGAATAGCTGAATGAGGCAAGCGAGGCTGGTTCAAGGATTCATCTCTTCAATCTGCTCTGTCCGATGGACCATCTCCAAGGCAAGGAGACGGTTCTCACTCGGCTTCAACTTAGCAGTTGAGCCTGTTGAAATGTTTGGTTATATTCAAGTTGGCTATAATTTTATACTTGCAGCCTCAGACTGTTAAAATAACCTAGAGGCTATAAAGACATTAGTTAGCATGCCGAAATTTCACTGAGTTATAATATTAATCTAGCAATCTTCTAGATAGGCTAAAAAGAATTTAGTCACAAGAAAATGCTTATTAATAATCAATCTTGAAAAGACAGAACATCCTCAGAACTCAGATACAGATGGCACTGGTGGTGGGATTACAACAAAATGCTAAATAAGCCAATTTGTAGATGATCTTTGTCTCAAGTAATAGAGTATTTGTCTTTGTTGGATTCTGGTTTCCAAAATTACCCCCCATGCAGACCTGAACATCATTCAGGCAACTGCTTAGCACTTAAACAGCTTTCACTGAAACAGATGGCAATAATAAATAAATCTGCATATCAAACAGTGATAAAACCATAAGCCTGCTATGAAAATTCAAAACTAAGCAAAACAGATTTTTTTTAAAAGACCATTGGGTTTCCATTAATGTAAAACAGAGCCCTGGAAACATTTACAAAAATTTTTGTACTTTCAAGAAAGTACAAAAATGTCTTGGTGTTTAATGAGACTTCAATCAAAGCTTATTAACCATGGATGGAGTAGAAAACCAGATTCTCAAGTCCTGAAGGTGGAATCAAAGTAGATGGTGTGTGTGTGGAGGGGCTGGGCTTGGCACCAGGCTGGGCGCTTGCTGGAAACTACACAATACCATTACACCATTGAACAGCCGTCACAGGACAACGTTTCTCTAATCCCACAGTGATCCTTTCATATATATATATATATATATATATATATATATTTTATATCCAAGAAATCTTAGCAGCAACACATTAACTAGACTGTTATTTTACCCACCAAGAGGGATTAAAAACTACCCTGACTTCCCCCTTTCAGAGTATGATCCTGTCATTTACTTATTCTATCGCAACATGAGACACATTTAAATCAAATAAATTCCAACAATTCATTACATATCCCCATTCAAGTGCCGAGAGTGGTCACTTCTGCGGAAGCCATTACGAGTTGCAAGTCACAGGGCTTAGCTTCTTCACCGCTACCGAGAAAGGGGGCCTCATTCCCTAAGTGCTCAGCATAGACGCTGCATTCTTGGGGGCAGGACAGCGCAGGAGACACCTTCACGTATCAGAAAAGAGCTGCGTGATTTCGATGACAATTGCATCTAGAACCCTGGGGCATGAAGGCTCACCTGTTGAGTTTCTCTTCACACCAAGGTATTGTGTCAAAATGCATTATGGTTGCAGTTGGTGCATGCGTCACTATCGTTTTGAACACCTAATCTTGATGAAACAGGAGAAAACTGCATTGGGAGCACAGGCAGAGACACCACTGGACACTCGCAGGCCAGGAGATGAGCAGTTACCTGTACCACCCGTCATTACCAGTGACCACCTTTCACAACGGCCAGTGCACCTGCTCCGAACTGAGCTCACACCAGCCTCCCGGCCAGCATCTATGCACTCACAGCCAGGCGTTCTCAGAGGCCGCCTCTCCATTCCAACCCCCATTCACCTGTCAACATGTGCTGTCAAGGAAGAGCCTAGGAGATCAGAAGTGCGTTGTGGGATCACCTGTGTTTAGGGGAATGTAGAGAACACCCCCTGTTTGGCGTGAGCCAAGAACCAAGGACAGGGCTCTGAGGAGTCATTTAGGCCAAGCAGAGGAGACAGATGCCTGAAGTGGCAAAGGGACAGCCAGGAAGGTCTAGATGAGGACCCAGAAATCATTGCGGAAACACTAGCAAGTCAGTTGTTGCTGGAATATCCACCTGAGTCCCAGGATAATTTCAATCTCAACAATTCTTAAAACCAAAATGTTCAGGGCCTCCCTGGTGGGCTAGGGATTAAGTCTCAGTGCTATCCCCACTGTGGCCTGAGTTCCATCCCAGCCAAGGAGCTGACCCACATGGCGCTGCAGACCTCTCCCATCTCCTCAGCAGTGTATTTCGGTAGATCCTCCTGCTCTGCACCCCACTCTGTCTCTGGTGGATCCTCTCACCCCCCGCACCTCTGACTTACACCCCAGTTATTCTATGCAAAAATAAAATTTAAAAAATATATAGTTCCCAGCCCTTCCTCTGTATCTATTCACACACCTATTCTTGACCAAAAAGGCACAGTTAGCAGCTGAAGAACTTGAAAGTCGTAAAAATAGGAGGGATTCTTCATTCATTTAAATCCTCAGTATGACGTAAGTAAAATGTTGATGATAAAGCAATGTCTTTGAACCAGTACCAGTAACACTGAATCCTAGACAACATCCAAAAATTTAACAAAAACCAGAAATGTGAGACATTAGCACAAAAAATCAGTTTTGGAATTTTGGGGGGGTTAACTAGAAGATAAAGCCATGCATCTGGGACGGCTCACAGAGTGTCGTAGATCTGCTAGTAACAGACTCGGGGAACAGCAAGGATTTCAAAAATCAGCTCCCTCATCAAGAAGCTGTGACTGATTTACTTTCACCCAGCAATTAACTAACATGTTCAGGCCTTGATGCGAGTTTGGGTGAAGCCAACAGAAAGGGAGAAAGCGCCTATCAGTCAGAGGACGGCAGCTTCGGGACGGAACCCGGACACAGCCCTGGTCTCCGCGGGCCCTTGGTGCTTCTCTCCCCAAGCCCCTGTTCATCTGTGCTGCGTGCAGTTACTCAGCTCCTGCACGAACAATTTCACCTGGACTTTCAGAGGGGCGCCTGGGGTCAGTCCCTGCAGATTCAGCACTGTGACCACGGAGCAAGGAGTAGACTTCCAACAAAGGGGCCTTCAGACAGACTGTAGCGGAGACGCAGCTCTCTCACCAGTCTCTGGGCCTCACCACGTGTACGCTCACCCACACCCTGCGCCTCGGCCTAGGCAAGAGCTGTCTGCCCTGCCCGGTCTGCTCTCCCGTTTAAAGTGCTTTCGCTCACACGTCACCAGGTTCCTACAACCAAGCCATGAGTCTCTCTTGTCCATTCATTCATTCAAGCAGCAGAGACTGACAGGGACACCAGGCGGGGCCCCGGGGTTAGACGGGTCACAGCACATCCGTCAGCAGGGAACCCTGACTTGTGCTCTGGCCCGACTCCGTCTAGAACTACCCTGTGCCCATGACAGGAGACACATGTTGCCACTAAGCACCCGTCCCAGCGGCTCGGAACTGGCCGAGAATGGGGAGTGTAGATTTAAATCAGCCGCCTCAGCCACGACCAGAACTGGGGAAAAGCTGCTGTTTGGGGATGAGGCTGCTGCCACCTGTGAAGCTCTTATCAGACCCTGGCCTTGATGTGTGCAGACAGCAGAGCCCGCTGCGTTTCCCACCGCGTCCGCGTGGGACCGGCTAACCTTGGCATGATGCTATCAAGAGCAGCCAAAACAGGGGAAACAGGACGCCTGAGAAAGCGCTTCACAGGGGCAGGGCCAAGGTCTGGAGATAAACAAGGTCAGACGGGACAGCCTGACACAGAAAAACCAAAAATAGAACATTCTCAAGTACGCTCTCTCCATGTTGCTAGGACCTGTCCTTACAAAATGTGACAGGATAAAAAAATCCTCGGACCCAGAATTTCACTCTCACGCCATCAAATTCCCAAACATAAGCTCCAAAATAATGGGTGAATGTATTATCTTGAAGTGTTATTTATAAATTAAAATTCAGAGCCAACTTCAACGTAATGCCTAAAGAATGTTTAGGGACAGTCTCAGCACGAACTCACATGTGTGACCTCTGAAGCCACAGACATCACGCTCTGCTTCAGAATGCGGCGTCCAGGCATGGCCGACCTGGACATGGAGACACTGAGCAGAGCAGCCGTGTCTGCAGACAACATAGTGTACAGGGGGTTCCAAGACAACGACAAATCTACGGGCATTACCCAACTCTGCATTCTGACTTTATTTCATCGTTTTGCCCCAAACCTGGATCTATAAAGAAAAAGGAAAACAGCAGGTGTTTATTTAAAAAAAAAAAAAAAAAAAACAGGGTCCCTTTTTCACCACATCCTCACCGACATTTGTTGTTGCTAGTTTTTTTTTTATATGTGCCACAATGTCTCTTTGCGGTTTTGATCTGCATTTCCCTGATTGTGAGAGATGCTGAACATCTTTTCATATGCCTGTTGGCCATCTGCATTTCCTCTTTGGAGACGTGTCTTAAGTTCTGCTGCCCATTTCTTGACTGGCTTGTTTACTTTGTTCTTGTTGAGTTGTGTGAGTTCTGTCTATATCTCTGTGATCAGTCCCTTATCGGATGTATGGAGTGCCAAGATTTTTTCCCAATCAAGATGTGGAGAAAAAGAAACTCCCCTACATTGCTGGTGGGAGTGCAAACTGGTCCAACCACTGTGGAAAGCTGTCTGGAGGCTCCTCAGTCTACTGAACATGGAGCTGCCATATGACCCTGCAATTCCACTCCGAGGGATCTACCCAAAGGACACAAAAAAAAGTGATTCAAAAGAGCACCTGCACCCCTATGTTTATTGCAGCACTATTTATAGTAGGGAAAACCTGGAAACAACCCAAATGCCCAAAAATAGATGACTGGATCAAGATGTGGCATATATACACAATGGAATATTATTCAGCAATCAGAAAAGTTAAACTCACACCACTTGCAGCAATGTGGATGGAGCTAGAAGGAATGATGCTCAGTGAAATAAGTCAGGAGGAAAAAAAAATATCAGATGGTTTCATTTATAGGAGGAATAGAGAGGAACCAAATAAGACATGAGGGAAAAAAATACAAAACACAGCAATACAAAAAACTATAAACCTGAGACATCCTGCAGGGGAGGAGGCGGGAGAGGGGGCAGAGGGAGCACAGGGGACTGAGGTGATGGTGCACGGGGGATTTGAAGAAATTCTGTGGGGACTATACCTGGGGGGGGGGGAAACAAACACTATTTAAAAATGAACAATGATGTAAAATACATATAAGAAAATAAATTAATAAAAAGGACAGGGTTTCTTCCGAAGACTCACATCTCTTGTAACTGACCCAGGTTGAGGACCCACGATGAACAGCTCAACAGGCTTCTCCAAGAGCAAGACGGCAAAATTCAGTGATTTTTCATGAGACCAGGGCAGTGAGAACTGGGGTTACATGCTGGCCTTTGAAAAAACTCGGGAATTTCGGAAGCTAGTAGGATGGTGCACATATTACTAACAGCAGGCTCATAGAGCACTAGCCTATTTTGGGACAAAGTGGTCCTAATAATGGGGTCTTGTTCATTAGAGAACCTGCTCCTTAAACATCAAACTGCGGACTAGTGTCAGAATTTCCCTCTAAAGACACCCTTTCTCTCTCTTTGTCCCTCTTATCAACGGAGCTCACTGCTCTTTCGAGGAAACCCCCTCGCTGGGGGCTGAGCTGGGAGAGCAACTTTGTGCACTGACATGATGCCAACGGGGACACGGAGACTCCGGATCCCCAAAGGTCTGCCTGGAAACTTCATCCACTAGTCAGCGGCTGAGCATGCACTAGCCTGGAGTGGGGGTGCGGGTCGCTTCCAGGTGGAGTCTGCCGAGCCCCATGGGGGGTGCACAGGCTGCCTCCCAGCTGGTGGCCATCTGCCCGAGTGACAACCCGCCAGATGGGGAGACAAGACTGAAATGGGGATGAAACCTTCAGTAAAAGGACGCAGCACTGACGTGCATTTTCCTTATGACATTCTAATGTCTTGGAAGTTTTCACGTGAAATACTCATGTAGGAATAAGATTCCCGAAAGACCATCTAGTGTGAGACAGGAGATACTTGGCGCTCCCCACAGAAGACACTAGACTGACTCAGAAACGTGCTTGTTCCATTCAAACTTCAAACTCAACTACAGACTCACCCCGTGGGCTCACCCCCCTCCTACACCTCTAGTTACCACCTGTGGGTGGTCACAGCTTTCTCAGAGGCACCTCTCACTGCAGGCTCAGCTTTGGGACTGAGCTGTGCAAAGGAGAGGGAAGACAATGATGAGTAGCTTCGTTGCAAATCTAAAATGACTAAAAAATTAAGTATTTTTAAATATTTAACAGGAATTGCCTAAACTCAACTTTCAATTCACAACTTGGAAAAGCAAGTCATGGAAACTACCAGTACAAATAAAAATAGCCTCTTTGCCATGTTTTTTAATTCTGTCAGATCTCATTTTGAGTAATATGAGGGGAAAAAATTATCCTTTCAGTTTTCTTTTGCATGTTAGGTTTTGAAGTTCTGGGCAAAATTCTAGAGTTTCTAAAAAACAGCAGAGTTGATAGTGGCTGTTATTCAGACAGGAAAATTATTAACAGAGGAAAACTAAGCCAGGAAGGTAAACAGTATTTTAAGCAATTTGGATTTTGGGTAAAAACACAAGACTTATTTTTACTGTCCCCTAATCTCCCTGATCAAGTCCCGATCCAATGTATTACATGAAGACGGACAAAGTGGATGAAGAATAGATGTCAGAGTGGAAAATGACTGCCACGCATGCACTCAGGCCATCCATGATCAAGATGGGCAGGGCCTGGCTTCTTGCCAGACCTTGCCCACAGGTCCCAGCCTGAGGGGTACGTGTGGGGCTAGGCCTGGGGCGCTGGAGTCCTCGGGGCCAGCTGTGCCGGATGCCAGCAGATGTGGCGGTTTCTGGACACATCTTGTCACCCCAGGACCGAGTGCACTTGTGTCATTTTGGCAAAGGGTTGGGCCTCCAAGCCCAGACCTTGACCCACCAGTGCCCAGAGGAAGATCGATCATGAGAAGTGACAAGGGCAAACCCTCCAATATCATTCTCTGAAGTGTTCAATTTAGATTCAACGTAATTGCTAAAATAAGTTATTTCCGTTTCTCATGTGTGACTGTCTCATTTTTTCATTTAGTATAGTTTGTCTTTTCTAGTATTTTTATAATGGAAAGGCACTTGGATAAGAACTCACCAAGTCATACAAAGCAAGCAGTGTCTATATGGAGATTTTTTAAAAGAACATTTGTCGAAATTCTATCTAAAAATAAAAACAAGTTCAATGTAAGACTCATGTTGGACTGTCAGATTTACTTCTGAGAAAATGGATACCAGAAGATCTGGCAACCTCCTGCAATTCCTCCTGCAACAGTTATCCATCTTCTGCAGCGCGTAGTGGCTCTGGGTTGGACGCATATACAGCTGTCCGTGTGTTATTGCAAGGTTAAGAAATATGAAGAACAGAAAAGATAGGTAAGAGTAATTTATAAGCGGCTGCTTTAGTTACTGCTGAGTGGCCGTCAGACAGCATCGGACATTAAGTGCATTCTACAATCACGGACATAAATTCTTACAGGTTCCCCAGTAAGACGAGGCAGTGATGACATCACCCCCACCCTGACATTTTTATTGATGGTGAAAGTAAACAAACAGTAACTGGCTGAACGTACTCAAGCCCTCCAAGCCACCCACAGCAACTCAGTATGCTTCCAAGTAGTTAACCCAGCGCTACTCAAAGTTGAGGTCTTGCTTTCCACACCATTTTCCTTTCTGCACTGTGAGGAGGGAGAGACATTTTTATTTTAAAAAGAGACTCACCCCAAAAATATCCCTATGGCTTCAGTGCCCTGGGTCGCTGCCCAGAATTCACAGGGTACACTGACTCCCTCTGGGTAACTAGAGTGACTCATTCTGCCAGTTTTCTCATGATGTGTCGCATTTCCTCAAGCGCTATGTTTTACAGAAACAGTTTCTATTTTGTAGCCAAAAAATTCTATCAGAAAAAGAAAACACTGTCAAGTTTCTGGTGAGTTTGCTAATACCAAGATGAGCTTCTCCCCTCCCTGCAGCCACTGCAGGTGCCCCGTGGACAGACAAGGGAGCCAGCATTTCCTGCTCTCCACGGTCCCTCTCAGACTCAAAGACAGTCAAGGATATTCATGGTTTCAAAGTAAACACCACAGAATTCTCTTTTTTTTAACTTTTTTTTTTTAAAAAGATTTATTTATTTATACAAGCACTGGGCACAGTCAGAAGCGCGGGAGGGTGAGAGAATTCACCAGAGCCAGAGCGGGGAGCAGAGCAGGCAGAAGGACCGAAGGACACTGCTGAGGGGAGCAGCGGGCAGCAGGCGAGGTCTGCGCGCCATGTGGGACCCTCCGCCGGTGGCCGGGGAGCAGCCGGGGATCGAACCGGTGCTGCAGAGGCTGCGGGCAGCTTCGCAACCCAGCGCTCAACTGCTGCACCACTGGGGAGGCCCGTCACAGAAGAATTCTTTTAATAGCCCTGAAGAACATAGACTTGGATGTCAGAAAACTATCACTTTGAATTTTTGTCTTGCCCCTTCCTTACCCAAATAATGAGTCAAGATATTCTACTTTTTCCAGGTTCCATTTCCTCATCTGAGACATACTAAACTCAATGAGCCAATCCGTGCAATGTGCACAGTACCTTCCTACTCAAAATAACATCAACTGACCATAAACTACGTCAAGTCTTTCTCCAGCAGCTGGGATTTGCCGAGATGCCTCATAGCCACAACTAGCAGGCAAGTGGGGTGAAGCTGTATGATGCTGTTGGACTTGTTTCTCCCCAGACATCTACAGAACAATCTAGAAGTGGGGCTGAGAGCAGTGGCGATGCTAAACGTGGTTCCCAGGGCACATGTCCTGTGCCCCTAAGAAATGCTAAAGTAATTTTGATATATAGCAATAGACAATTTCCTAGCCCTCTAACCTCTCTCCATGTTCACCCAATTATCACCAAATAGGAAAGCTGGTTCATTCGTAAACAGGCGATTAATAAGGAAGCTGTACTCTTACTCCTAACTCAGAGCCGAGCCAACTTTACAGTGAAATCTAAAAATCTCAAAATCTAAAGTTACACCCAACTCACCTGGGGGTCAGTGAAAAGTCTTTCAATGATGATCATGGCGGGCTGCCAACAGCTTGTATCTTTTTCTCCCAATCATTATCACACTGGGATGCCACCATAGAGGGCACAGCGCCATTGAAAGAGCAGGGCTTAACTGTGTCAACAGCTCAGTTAGGAACCATTGACATAAGACAGATGCCAAGGCCATCCACTAAACACTGGCTGCACAAAAGTATTCACACCCACTAGGCGAACACGCCAAGCCATCAATGTAACGAGGGTAGGATAAAAAACAATTTTTAAAAATTCTATACCAAAAAGTGAGCAAGGTAAAAATGACAGATTAAAAAAAAATTGCAACTAAGACTGCTTATAAACCAGTAAGAAAAAATAAATTCTCTAGGGGGGAAAAGGAGCAGAGAACATATTTAAGGAACATTCTCTTCTAACAGAAATGGCAGTGACTAGCGCATAGATCAAGTACAGTTTAGCTGCAACATTAAATGAGTCATAGTAAAATGTAGCTTTTATTTACCTAATAGAAGTCAAATTTATTGACCAGTATTAAGTTTGTATGGAAAAAACACATCTACCTAAGTGGAAATATAAGTTATAAAATCATCTTGAACATAAATCTTAACATTTGGGCAAAGTTAATATGCACCATCTTTACCCTCAAATTGGAAAGTTTCTGATGGGTATTTGTGTAAGGTTGTTCAACAGAGTATCTGATGCCAGCAGACCCGAAGCTATGCCTTTCTTTAGGCAATTGGTTATAAAAGTATGTATCTATTAAAACCGCTACTATGTTTTAAAAATCTTATTTTAAAATCATTTCATGTGCCATTGTTAATGGAGAATGTAATTACAATATAACCAGGAATGTAATATCACCTCTTATGCAAAATTATGGGTGCCAAACAGGTTTAGAATGACGACGACTGCCAAGAAATTGTTCTTAGGGTGACAGGTATTTTTTAAATAGTCATCTGCATTATGTACATCTTGCTAGGCACTCTTTTGAGATAAAGTTTTAGCCAGTTTTACAGCTGGGGGGCAGGGTGGGGGAATGTTCTTCCTCAGCTGAAGCGCCGTGTTCCGGAGACTTGGAGGTGTTTGCAGCTGGAAGGCAGTTATCCAGTGAGGAGTGTCCCTGTGAGTCCTGCAGCCTGGACTCCCCTCAGGTCACAGCTAGTAAGGGTGAAGGAGGACAAGACTGAGCCTCCTGGGGGTGCGGGAGGTGGGGGGTGGCTGAAATGGTACGGAAACAGCCCTGGACCTTACATTCCTTCATTGCTCGACAAACCTCAACTTCAGAAGGCAGGGAGGGGACAAAACCCAGAGAGGACAGGCCAAAGCTATGAGCCCGATGCCCTGACAGGCTTTTCCACTACAAGAGGCCAAGAGGAGCGCGCTGCTGTGTCTAAGGCACTGGACTTGGAAGGGGAGGTGTGACCTACTGCGGGGCCTGCGGTGGGCCACCTGGCTGTGCAGGCAAGGGCAGAGGAGCCAGCCAGTCTGGTCCCTCCCACAGGGAGCCTGACGTGGGTTCCTGGAGCCCCATCCACACAGATTCAGCTGCTGCAGGTTGGGACTCCACGTGTCCCACCCCATTTTGCTCTCCTTACTGTGTCCCTTTCTTGGACTCAGCCAACTTTCCTACACCCTTGGACTCTTCCCAGAAAAGCCTTTGCCTTAATTGTCCTTCACCACGCCCAGAGAACATTCTCAGATTCGGTAAAGCTCATCCTGTCCGACTGGTCTACCTGCTGATAGCCCCAACTTCAGAGGACTCCTGCGCCGAGTCCACCCTCTCAGGGAGGACGTTCGCACCTGGCTGCCACCTCCTCCCCACCAGCTGCTGCTGTCCTCAGTCCTCCCACAGAGGTGAGCACCCCAGAGCCTGCAGTGGGGCGGGGGAGAGTGTAAGACCTCAGTCCCAGTGACCTTACTTCCTTCCACCTCATCCCTCCTCATGCTCATACTGGGACATGACCTTCACCAAAACCCAATCTGTACCTGGAGAGATCACGGGTGCACTCAGTACTAGTGCTGTCCATGATTACTTCAGAGAAACAAATCTTATTAGTGAGGAAATGTTACCATTCAAGCTTTTCTAAGCAACATGGGTGAGATGCCAATGGTATCAGTTGCACCAGCTAAGGAATAGGGAGACTCGACTGAAGATAAAACAGAATTCCCAAGCAATTCTACATTTCTTTCCTCGGAGCACTTTATCTGTGGAGCATGGAAAACTAACTTAAAAGCCGTTGTAATAAAATTGTACCAGTTAGTGTTGTTTTCAGTGTCTGATGAAGACTCACTTGCTCAAATGATAGAGGAATGAGAAACATACATTATATTGGGATTGGGGGGAACGTGAAGTGCCGACTTCATGCGTGACACTGTCGCCCGTGTTCTGGATGACCTTCCCCAAGGAAGTCAACTACAAAATGTCACCTTAAATAGCATTTCCACATGTCTGGTGCTATAGTAAAAGCCTTATATATTACCCTCAATTAACCCGAGGGAAATACAACTAATAATGATAGCATAATAAATAGGAATAATGTCCAATATTTAGAGAGAACACAGGTGCCTGGCAAAGCTCTTCACATAGACGCCGGAGCAACACAGCAGGCCACAGCGCCTAGGTGTGGAAGGGTGAACCCCAGGCTTTATGGCCAGAAAATAACTTGGCAGTCTATGCACAGCACACTTGCCTTCCTCCCGGTCACCCCCACGGCCACTCTCTAGCAGGCGCGCCTCACCTTCCCGGGTCTCTGACGCTCCCTCGCCCGAGTGTGGGCCCTGCCCCGCTGCCCCCAGCTCTTCATTTGCATCTTTCACTTTTAGCTGCTGCTTCACCTCAGCTGGGTGCTGTGCTCCGGACACTTGGAGGTGTCTGCAGCTATAACACAATGGAGACCTCGACACTGGCCCCCTGACCTAGTGCCGTGGCTCATGCCACTGAAGGTGTCTCAGTTCTGTCCAGCTCTTTCCACCCCTTCTCTCACCCCACCTGTCACTGGCGCCCACACCAGAGCACTGTGGTAGATGCCTGAGAATAGGGAAGAGCAGCCAAGTTTTTGAAAAGATGTGTGGGACATGCCAATCTGGAATAAGTCCCAACTGCAGCATCTCTCAGAATTCCCCGGCAGAGGACTGCAGGGTCCGCCCCTCGCCTGGACCTACAAGCTCCTCGTGTCTGTCTCCCCTTCCTGTAGGCCGCACTGTGCCCGGTGTCTGTGCTTGAGGAGGAGGTGGAGCTCTTTCCTGTCATGTCCAGACCCTTCGCCTCCACCGACTGTCCTGTCTGCAGCGCCATGTCCCTGCCCCTCCGGCCAACGCCCACCGAGGGCGCGGGTCTCCGGGTCAGTGCCGCTTCCGCGACTGAGCCAGCCTCTGCCGGTCCTTCAACATAGGCGAGCTTAGGCACAAGCTATCCTGTTACTCGACACCCTCTCTCTCCCTGAAATTTATAATTTACATCCCTGTGTCTGCAAAGCTACGTGTTAACATCTGGCTTCCCCGCATGGCCACGTGAAGGTGGACGACATCTGTTTTCTTTACCAGGGGAGACCTGAGCTTTCCAAGTACCTGCCTGGCCGCCGTGTGTGGCTGAGCACGGAGGCCTCGCAAGCAGACAGCCCAGGCGCGAGGCGCCCCACTCTGAGGACCCCACGGGCCCTGGCCCCGGCCCAGGAGAGGGGCAGGTGGTTCTGGAGACAAGTCAGCTGAAGCTGCATGTTGCAATCTTTGCCCAATGACATGATCAAACAGAACCTCCGAGAAGAAGCTCCAAGGGAAGCAGAGTGTGGGCGGGAGCGCCCTCGCACTTTGCAGCGTGGGCAGAGGCCCGGGTGAGCCCAGGCACTGGCCTCGGGGCCCCTGGAGCTTCCTCGCCTGTGGTTTCTTTCCCACCAGGAGAAGCTTGGTTTTGAGTCCAAATCAATTTGGCCTCGATTCTACGCTTGCTTCGTGTCTATTTTGTCCAAGGAAAGGACGCAGCCCCTGCTCTTTAAACTGCAGAAAGGACGGCGGCTGGCACCAGGTCATGGTGCCAACACCAGCAACGCCGGGGTGTCTGGGCTATGGCCGCGTGCTCCCCAGCGACCAGCTCAACGCGCACGGCGTGGCGGCGGAACTGCCACAGACGCGCAGTTCAGGGTGCCCTAGTGAAATTTTAAAAACCCATTTTAAAATGCATGGAAGGGCTCCAAACTACCTCCAAGGCCCGGTGAGACCCTGGGAAGCCAGCGACTCCTGAGGTTGGTGACATTCGGTTGACCCGTGAGCGGCTGTGGGGCCACCACCATGAGTGGCCGACACCAGAGCAGACACAGGCAACTCCCCAGAGGAGTTCCCAGCCAGCTGACTGCAGCAGCGTCAGGGAACAGACGTGTGGGCAGCCCCGCGGCAGATGCACCGGCCACCCAGGGCTGTGCTGGGTTCGAGGGCGGCGCCCGACACAGTGCGACAGGAGCTATGCTGTGTGGCCGGAGCGACACCAAATGTCCCTGCAGCCACCTACCTGCTGCTCGCCCCCCGCCCCGCCTCCCCGCAACTGCTCTGCCTCCCAGAGTGCAAGACCCCTGCCGTGGTCAAGAGTCAACTGTGTTTTCACTGAAAGCACGTGGCCGTCGGCATCAATCTGGAGCACTAAGCTCGGCCGTGTTTGCCCAGGGCGAGCTCTCGCCCTCCGAGCAGCTGGCCTTCCCTCCCAGGGCCCCAGCGTCGGCCTGGACACCTGCACGCTGGTGTCTTCAAGGCAGCCGCATCCGGATGAGCTGAAACGCTCCATTTAGCCCTTTCGTACCTAGGCCATGGGTGTCGTCTTTATGACGCAGTCCCCAAGGCAACTGAAATCATTTCAGACACTGAAAACAGAAATGGGGGTGTTACTCTGTCAGGGACCAGGAAGCTGCGCCCTGTGACAGCAGCTTGGAAATGGGTCACAATCACGCCTCCCCCAGGTGGTCCCACACGGCTACTAACTCAGCTCTACTCAGTCCCGGGACTGTCACACAGGCGCAAACCCGGTGCGGGTAAGACGACTCGGCCGTCCCGCCTCACACCCATGACCAGCCAACTTTTGTCCCAGGGACTAAAAAGCTCAAATTTGAGTCCTGTTAATTCTCAGCTGCCGTCCTCTTGGGACGCTGCGGAGAACACAAGCTGCCGAAAAGTGACTCTACCAGGCGCTGCTATTGACACAGCCAGGCCAATAATTTTTTTAACATTTCCCCAGGTTTGATTTTTTTCCTTTATACTTATTTTGCAAAAATCCAAACACACTAGTTTTAACCTTATTGCATGGAAATACTGCATCCTGGACACACATGTACACATTCTTGTAAATACATCCATACTCGGCATGTAACAGTGTAGTTCAACAGCCACGCAGTGCAGCAACCAGGGCAGAGCAGGCCGGGGGCCAGAAGGCTCGCAAGGCCCCAGCGAATCCGCACACTTTTCTCCTTGGGCTCTCATAGCTGTTTCACCACAGCTGTTTTCCCTTCTGAGGGAGACTGCCCTTACAGCCCAGCCTCTAGGCTCAGGTGTACACACTTAGGCAGGCCCAGGCCACACTGCAGGTGCCCACCATCAGGCCACAATCAGGCATGCGTGCCCGTGCCTTCTGCATTAACACAATCAGGGCCACAGGTGGCAGCCATAGAGGCTAGAGGCCTGACCATCTTCATCTCTCCCTCAAGCTCCTAAGGTCCAAATGCGCACCGATTGGTTAGGAAGGAGCACAACTAGCAAGGGAAGAGAAACTGCTCCCTAATTTCTGCTTTTCGACCATTGAAACCCGTCCCCCCGATCTTACATGCACTGACGAAGGAAGAGACCCATCGTCTGCCTTTCCCGGGCCAGCCTCTATGCTCAGAAGTGAGATCTAGTCTTTCAATTATTCCCACATGACAGCAGGGTACAAATTATTTCCACTTTATAGGCAGCGAAACTAAGGCTTAAAAACAAAGTCCACTTTACACTTAGGTGTAAACAAGTCAAGCTTAAACAAGTTACACTTAGGTGGAAACAAGTAGCAGCACACATGGACCCCTTTGAACGTGGGGTTCAGTCTCAGCAGCACGACCAAGTCTCTGGGTCTCAGATGCCTGCTCAAGGAGCAAGAACAGATTCACCCTCCGCCTCCACTCTGAGGCCGTCTGAAATATGAAAATTGCAAAGTGCATTCCCATAAGGAAGCAGGCAACAGCTACAATGACAAGACAGCCCAATTTATTTTTAAAAAAAGAAAAAAGCATTTTTTACAACCCCAAAGAGCAAGTTCAAGGCAACACTACGGTCTGACAATCTCACTGGAGGTTAGAGGGGACAGCTGTGCCCACGTAAATCTGCTGACCTTCACGAACTTCCCATCAACAAGATTTTCTCATCCTCCCATTATCACTGCCCAACAATTAATCAGCAGCTGTTGAAACATTATAAGCATGCTTGTAATCTGGGGTAAAATTAATGATGGCCTATCTATTAAAATGCTGAGGGAGGTTTTGTTTTCCAGCCGCAGCGTGAACTTGCCGATTTATTCTTCCAATCAATTACCCTCCTGACTCCCTCGCCTGCTGCCTGTTTGGCTGAGAGCATCCCCCAGCCCGTCTCTCACACCAGCCAGTGACAGAGAAACCCCGGCGGTGGGCCTGCAGCGGAGAGAGAGGCTCACGGAGTGAAACACCAGCACTGCAGGAAGAACAAGATGCTCTTGCGTCTTCCCATTACCTGCAAGTGGCATTTTAAAAATAACCTTTATATCCAAACAGCTGCCAAGCACCATGAGTATGTCCAACAGTGGTGACTAAACACTACATTTGATGTATATAAAAAAAAAAAGAAACTCACTGGCCAGAATTTGAGGTGTTTTGTGATTCACTTAGTGCCTGCTGACCGAGGACTTCAGAACACGGAGCTCAGCCTTAGCAAGTGGACGTGTCAGCGGTGGCGGTTCTGTTCTGGCGAAACAAGCAGGGGTTCCACAGCCTTGACCGAGCCAACCTCACCCGGGAGGGCGGGCAGCCCCACACTCAGGTGCATCTTAGCACCAGCACTGGATGATTCCAAGTCAGTCGTGAAGTTTTATGTTTGGCTTCACATGTTTGAAGTCATGATGTGTAATAGTCACCGGGAACGCAGTGAGGCCTCTGACTGGTCACTTAGAAATTCAGGAACTTTGTACTCATGGAGCAGACAGCTGTGCACACTGCTGGTTCCCACTTTTCCACACTCCCCACCATCACGTGTTAACTGAGGAACAGTCACTGAGGAAGTGACGATGCTCCGTCCAGCCTAACTGCTCACACACACACTGCATCACCTGCCCAGACACCCAGCTCCAGATGGCTGCTACTGTCCTACATGACCCCCACTGTCCTGCAGTGCGGCAGCCGTTTCCCTGCATTCCTGTTACTGCAGGAAAAGCGGGGAAGCATCACGATGTTGTTGCAAAAATAGAAACAGCCTTCGCCGTGAGTATGCAACAAGATTTGAGGATTTTAATTACACGATGTGCTAGAGGTCCTTTGTTATCTCGCTGGAAGCTTGGGTTCTCGATGTTATAAAGGAAGAGAGACTGGTCAGAGTATTGTTCCTCTTCTACGAGGAAGCAGTATTTTCCTGTAAAGAGCATCTGACATTAGTAATAATGGTGTGTCACTTCAAACAAATTACAAACTAATGCTGGCATTCTTACCAATGGCACACCAAATAATTCCCCACAGGCCAATTTGCATACAAAATGTAACATTTATAGCCAAGTTACAATTAGCACTTTATTATACAACCCCGTGATTGTAATATACTGCAAAGTACTTACACTTGCTACAAAGATTTTCATTTATGAAAAATTACACTATTAGAGTTGCCATTATAACCAACCAACCTGCATTCAATTATTATAGCTCAAAGACCGAGTCGTTTATACTTGAGAAGTCAGAAAACAGGACCCCCTTTCAGTGTGATGATAGAAATAAGACGGACGGCTGAGCATGTTTGGACTTAAATTATAAATATCACGCAATTTGGCACCACACCACGCCTTCCCTTCCATGTAAATAAAGTCTCATATCAAGAAAGTGAGGACAGAGGGGTGGCTGTGAGTAACTTCAATCCAAAAACTGAAAGTCAAGACGATCAGTTGCCTTCCAGGGTGCAGGGTTCAGGAAATAATGCCCGTGATGCACTTTCCCCCAAAATTTCCAGCTACATTATCAACAATGACACCAACACCTGCCACCCTTCACTTAGAAATAAAGCCATTGTGTGCATGTGTGTGGAAAAGAGTTTTCTCCCTGTTCCAGAATTCCAACTCTCTACTTGCTAGAATCTATTTTCATTGATTGAAAATTGGCTTTTAGCGACAACTGGCAAATTCTTCCTTCTACCTTCTAATCAAGAGGAATAGATTTCTCAAATGTTCTGATCGTCTGCTCCTTACTAAAGAGGACTTATGGATGTTATAAACACCCATTTGCTGCCTAAAATAATAATTATGTCCTTCAAATTAACGTTAGGTTAATTATTTAAGTTTTACTTAAATTTAAAAAAATAAACAGACCAGAGCTGAGTGTGTTCACATTTGTAGTTTGGGTTACAGAACAGTGACAGAACAGTCACATGAACCCCCACGGCACACACCCACCTCGCGTGCGCAGACATACATCCACTGGCACATCTCATCTGAATGCATCTTAAAGACAGCGTTGCACGTGCAAACCAAAATCCCATTCAACAATGATCAGTCTTTAAGCATCTATTAACAATCAAAGTTGCATTCTTCTTTTCCCTCGTCTCAGCTTGCCTTTTTGTGCACGGAGAATGATCTAGTCCCTCAATCTTCTTCATTCTTCCCTGGCATAATTTCCCCCCATTTCAAATATTAGTCAGAGTACATAAGTGGGGGATGGATGAGACCCTGCAGGGGGAATTTCTATCAACACTGGGAGCTCAGTCCTGTTCTGAGATGAACGTGAAGACTCACAGCAGCAAGAAGTGGAGGGAGCACAGAGGGAAGTGTCCCTTAGTCATATTTTCATGGGGAACATATCACTACAAAGTAATAAAAATTACATCTTCAAAGAAGGGTTAGTGCCAACTTTAAGGAGCTCCCAGCTCTGGCCTGGTTTGGGTCATGACCTTGGGTGAGTCACTGAACTGCTTTTTGACTCCACTTCTCAGATGCTGAATTGGCAGAAACCCTGTCTGGACCCCCGTCTAGCTGCATAAGGAATATCTCACAGATAATGGGGGTGATATTTTGGATTCCCGAGTCAAAAGGATGACTGACCCGCCCAACGTGAGCTGGAGCGACACCAGGCTCTCCAAGACCTACACAAGGAGGAGTTAACCTCCCTCCAGAAGCAGCCGTGGCACTTTCATTAATCCTGGTTTTGTTGCACAGTATGTGTTTTTAGTAAGGCCCTCCTATATTAAACTATTTAATCTAACAATCTCAAAACTAGTCGTCACCAGGTCCCAAGTAAACAGGTCAGTATTGTGAATGAAATACTATTCAATTTACCACTCTAAATTTTATATGGCGAGCTCATACTTGAAGACAGTGTTTACTTCCCATCCCAACTATTTTCTTTGTACTAGAAAAGTGGGGGGGGGGGGCCCTCAAGTGTCAACGGGCATAATCACTGTGAGCCAGCAGTGCTTGGCTGCGATCTGAGCATCGAGTCTTCAGGAAACGGAACAACTGCAGGGCAAGTGTGAGATTTCAGACACCCCGTCCCTGTGTGATCTGTCCCACACAAGTGCGGTCACCTGGCATTTGTCTTTCTCCTCCAGACTTAGCATCATCCCCTCTAGCTCCACCCATGTTGCCAAAACAGACAAAATTTAAAAAACCCACCCAGAAATCTGACAGAACTGAGGCCGCCAGTGGGGACACGGGCCCAATGGTCTGTGGGTACCGTGTGGTGTGTGTGCTGGGGCTGCAGACATTGAAAGAGGCGTGAACCAGAAACCCTGAATCAGTGTGTAAGAGCCAACATCACCTCAATGAGAAACTGAAGATGCAAGGCACTGTCCCACCCTAAGAACGTCCAGGCAACCACGGGCATTCTGTCAGCGGAGCTGACAGCGGAGCTCTGGAACAGCAACTCTTGGCTAAAACATCTAGCTGAGCAACTCGCCCATCCACAAATAAATGCACAGTCGTGAATTCCAAGGTCACCCAAGCCCAGGTGACAGCGCTCGAAAACCTGGGAGAATTTTCTGGCTGTTGAGTCCAGCATGACTAAATTCAAATTTTATCTTACTTCATATTCATGCAGTATCAGTACATTCTGATACTTGAGAGGGAGTGGACGAGGTTTAGCCTCAGCAATGCTGGCCGGAGTGTCTCGGGAGCCTGTGCAGTGAGTGTTTGGTGGGGTCCAGACTGGGTGACCCAGCAGCCCCAGCAGTGCAACTCGCCCATCCACAGTTAATTGATCAGTTAATTCATCACTTGGCTCATGCCCAAACGCCCCGTGGATCTGTCCCAGGCACACCACCCCCAGGACGGAGCTCCAGGCGTGACAGGTCTGCAGACGCCTCACGAAAGCAAGCACTCGCACACCACGAAAGAACAAGCCAAGGATGGAAAAGTTAAAGGTGAGGTAAACGCAAAGCAACTTGGAGGCAGCCGAGTGGGAGACCTGTTTGATTGTTACTTGTTTTAGTTTCAAAGTTAAAATGGATTTTAATTGGGGAGAATGAAGAGAAATTATAGGGAAATGAAACATCATAGACAATCTCTGCAGAGACAGGAGGTCACAGAATCTCCAAGAAGAGGTGACCTCGGGTGTCATGTAATGGGCCTGGCAGGATTTAGAACCTTCTGGAGTCTTGTTTGCAGACCTCCCGTCTAAACCACCAGACTGGCTGGTTAGGAGGTCACTGCCCCAGGTCTGGAAAACATCTCTGCTGAATTCACCCAAGAATGCATCAGTATCGAGCGGCCATTCTCTTCTGGCGAACCAGGATCAGCACCAGGGCGGCTGCAACAGTGAACCGCGTCAGCAAGTGCCGAGTGTGTCACACGTCTTTGTAAATGATCCAACCTGACTGCAGTGTGACACGGCAGCTACGTTTTTTGTTATGGTGGCTCCTAATTTTAATTCATCAGAATTTTCTCTGAATCCCAACTCTGTCCTCCTCCAACGACTTCTCCATGCTTTGGGTGAGGACAGAACAATTACACCATCACTCTGGGAGGGCCCAAGACAGAAGCAGCACTGCCGGGTTACCCAGTCTGGACCCCACCAACCACTCACTGCACAGGCTCCCGAGACACTCCGGCCAGCATTGCTGAGGCTAAAGCTTGTCCACTCCCCCTCAATAAACACCTTCCTCTCAAGAGACACACGGAGCATAGCGATGCCTCTGGAAACAGCACAGTTAAGTATCTTTACACTCGGGCCTCCCTAGTGGCGTAAGGGGTTAAGACGCAACCCATGAAGCTGTCCCTAGCCTCTGCAGCACGAGTTCAATCCCTGGCCAGCGAGCAACCCACATGGTGCAGCAGACCTCTCCTGACTCTCCCGCCATTCCCCTCAGCAGTGGATTCCAGTCAGTCTGCCTGTTCTCCCCAGCCTGTCTCTGGGGAATCCTCAACTCTCCACACCTCTGGGCTGTACCCCAGTTCTTGTATGCATAAAGTAAATCTTTAAAAAAATTATATTTACACTCTCTTGTGGCGTCCTCAGTAACCTTTCAAATAACATTGGGGAGGACAGCATGTTAGTCCTTCCCAGAATCAATTTCAGAATAGCTCATGGGATGCTGTAGCTGTTTGAAGCTGTTCACCAAATCCATCTCTCTTCCACCCTACTGTCAGCTATTCCCATTGGTAACTAAACCAGATGGGGATGGGGTGGGGTGGGGTGCGGAACTCACTGGCAAAGGCCGCGAATCAGGGTCCTGAGAAAAATGGCTGTTAGACACGTGCCAGCAACAAGACACAGAAACACTCATCACCCAACACTTGGAGCTTTTGGCAAATATTGTCATCTGCAGATTAAGGCAGATTCGGGGTGAACAAAATTGGAATCCTGTTAATCCATGATACATTTGAGCATTCTCAGGATTCCTTTGAGGATGCATTCAGCTCACAAGCGGAGCCAGAGGAGAGACACACAGGGAGAAGAGAAAGCCTGGGCTGAACATCTGGGAACCTTGATCTGTTCACCTGTTCAGTTCCAGACCACTCCTCCAAGAGCGGAATGCTTGGAGCCTCTGGAGAGACCAAAATGCAAGAAGAAAAAAAACATGAAGGCAGCGACAGCTTGACGCCAGTGGAGATAGGACGAATACCATGTTAGCAATGAGGTGCCGCTGATCCATGCTACACCCAAACCCACAGCACCGTTTTCCACAATGAACTGGAATTATCGAGAACAGGAGGTTAAAGTGGTTTGAGGAGGACACATTTATCTATGTAAACACAGAACCCAATGCAGTTCTCTTTCATTTTAGACTCTAATTTAGATTACTTCCCAGCAAGTGCTTCTCCAGGGCTGGGGATCGGAAAGCAAATCAAACATGTCTTGTTCTTCCCTCTACCCCCTCAGCGTAGTTCTCACTCACTTCTCACTAATACATTTGTTTTCCTTTGAAAACAGGGCTATTGGAGAGGAAAGATAATCAGCACAAGTCATTCTTCCCAATGTGCTTTGCCAGAACTATGGAAATCACTCAACAGCTACACTGCTCAAATGAGTTACCCCACCTGCTGGGATTATAGATGTTCTTCCAATCCTGGGATTGTAAATCTCAGGGAAAAATTTATAGTAGTGGTGAGTGTAAACTACGAATGATCTATAAAATGGTGACTTAAAAGTCACATACCGCTTCTTTTTCTCCAGATATTTATACATCGCTTTTCACCCAAAGCTATAAATCTTGAGCTAGTGCATGAAACTATAAAAATTTACTCCAAGTAGTATCTGGAAGCGTCTTCATTCCCCTCAAACGCAACATCCCCATCCTGGATTGTTCCTGTCAGGGAAGATTCTAGACGCAGACTAGAAAAAAATTGATTCTTCTTTCTGCTGTTACGTATTTCCAAATGTTCCCAGAACACAGACTTACACGTTTTTAAATGCGCCTAATCCAAAAAAATTATTTTGGCACCAACTGGAATTTTGATTCAAAACATCAATTGCTTTTAGCAAAAATACTGCTAAGGAGATGGACACACAACTACACGTGCATAAATACCTACACACGTGCATGTATATTTAGCACA
Organism: Talpa europaea; assembly: GCF_964194135.1. Classification (NCBI taxonomy): domain Eukaryota; kingdom Metazoa; phylum Chordata; class Mammalia; order Eulipotyphla; family Talpidae; genus Talpa; species Talpa europaea. Next base: position 135,824,691 of record NC_140072.1, read on the forward strand.
TCTATATATAGCTATACATAGCAGTGTGTATGTACATATATACATTCATATAAAGGTCTATCAAACTGGCATCTTTCACTAGATGAAGTAAGGAATTATCCTAAGATTAGAACTTCATAACAAATGCTGACAGCTTAGAACTTCGACAGTTAAGGGCAAAATAAAATGTTATGAATACAGACGTCTCACCAATGGGGATGACTTGAACAAGAATGGGGTAAACCTACAAGATGACCCACAGGCAGCCCCAGTTCTCAGTCTATGTTGCCATCAGTGACGCGTGAGGGTGCGTCTGCTTGCCGTGTGCACATCTGGTGTGAACTCTTACAGTATGGAACAAGATTATTTTTCTCTTCCATGATTGATCTCTTCGTTTGCTTAGTTCAAAATACATCACTCACTTCTGCCAACCAAACTGTTCCTACAGCAACAGATGTTATGTCATAAAGAGACAACTTCGTCGTGGTATAAATAACAAAGGTGTTAGCTGGAATTAAAGGGAGACATTTCCTGTTTATATACATCTCTCTTCAGTGATTACTGAGTGAGGGTAAAAATCCGCTATAAATAAATTTTACATAAACAGCATGTTTAAGAAACCTTGAAAAGTTTGACTGAAAAGAAAATGTATCTTCAAATTAATGACTGTTTTGTTCACCCCATGCAGAGTTTACATGACTTTTATACATATACAGATTCTAAGATATTCATTAATCACGCTCTTTGAACTAAATCCCCATCTGAAGAGAGCACATATGCTTCTGGGTGCGACTTTTATAAACACCAAGATGCTGCTGTAACACTCTCCCAATGTTTGCGAATCAGTTATTGCTTCCAAAGCCTTCCCCGGGAAGAAATCCGGAACAGGGGAGCTGGCCCTGCTTCCCCCTCCCGCGCCCTGGCTGCTGCTCAGCATACACCCACGTGGCAGCTGATCCAGGTGACCGGCACATGCAGAGTCAGGGCCCGCTCCCTCTGCAGCAGCTCACTCTGTGCAACAGCCGCTTTCTGACACTTCTAGAAGGTTCTTGGAATGCTCAGTTGCCAACGGCTGTCGGACCATCAACACTAGTGATTCTCCTGTCAATCTTGAGTTTTGAAGAGATTCTAGGAACAGTGTAGGGAAACATTCCCAGCCATTCCTCACAGGCACCCTTTTCCAAATTGATTTCCCCAGCTGTTAGGCACACAGGGGACACTGATTAAAAAGAAAACAGTCACTACAGACAGATGGGTTCAAGTCCAGGAGTGTGACCTTGAGCAGGTCCCTTAGCTTGTGCAGCTTCAACTTCCCATTTAACAAGCTGGGGTGACAGTGCACCTTGGGGTATTGAGTAGTTATGAATAGTTATGAAGAACTTTGTGTCTACAGAGCATTAAGATAAGGCATAAGGCGGCAGGCAAATTATCAACCCAAACCAACAGGTTCACAATTGTCTAGTTTTCAGTTTTTACTTTTTTTTTTTTAAAGATTTTTTTTATACAAGAGCTGGGGTACAGGCCAGAGGCACGGGTGGGTGAGAGGATTACACCAGACACAGAGCCAGGCAGACAGACCGAAAGCACTGCTGAGGGGAGCAGTGGGCACGACAGCAGAGGTCTGCCTCACCATGTGGGAATCTCCCTGGCCAGCCGGGAATCAAATCCGTGCTGCAGCAGCTGTGGACAGCTTCACAGCGCTGCGCTCAACCCACTGCGCCACCAGGGAGGCCCCACAGCTCTTCTTCCATGAAACTTAGGAGTCAGAAGAACTAGCCCCAAGTTTCTAATATCCACCAGGTCACTGTTTGCTCACAGCAGCTCTCCCTTCCCCCAGGGGGATCTGGGGAGGCTGAAAAAAGAGCCAACTGTAGTGAGGAGATTGTAACTAAAGGGACCAGCCATCTGCCGGGGCTAAGGCACTGTAGCTCCGAGGTCCTTACATCTGTGGGTCAGGGACATGTCAAGATTCTGACAATCTGGGGTCCCAGCCTCAGAAAAGCTTTCAAAGTTCTCAGCTGCCCCGACACCATCCTGGGCTCCTGGCTATGAAGTTCTGAGGAGTCATTTAATGATCAAGAAAGAAATGCAAACATGTTCTAAGACATCCCATTCATTGTGGGAATAATGTAACTGCTTTCAAACTTTACCCCTCGGCACCGGCCTGGTGAGGAGGGCACTCACCCCAGAATAGAGAAATCGATGCCACGCCTGGAATCCAGGCCTAGAGCAAGGAACACTCACTGTTCAGGGCGACCTGCCCATGCAGGTGTGGGATTCACAAGCTGGCGCAACTGGGGAAAGTCTCACATCTCTGTTATATGGAAACAAAGATCTAAAGAAGCTAAATTATATTCTCAGAACACCAAGGTGAGCAAAGGGCATAAAAGACTTGGTACGTGTGAATGAGAGCTTGCATTTTTTTCTCCACAATGGTTTAAAAAGTAAAGATTTATGCATAGAAGAACTGGGGTGGGGGTGAGAGGATGCACCAGAGAGTGGGGAGCAGAGCAGGAAGATTCGCTGAAATCCACTGCGGGGAGACAGGAGAGGTCTGCTGGGCCATGTGTGGCTGTTTAAACCAGCTTGCAAAGGCGGGCGGTAGAACGCCCCACCCCGGCATGGAGGCAGGTGCCTGCGGAGAGGGGAGCAGACGCCCAGCTCTGGGGCGTGGAGAGGGACAGTGGAAGACAAAGGCGCCCTCCCGCGTGTGCTCTGCTCCCGAGGTCAGTCCGCAGCACGCCTGGCCTCCACCCCGGGCCACAGCACAGCTCCCAGCTTCTGAGCAGCCCTTCAGGGGACCCGGCTTTCGTGCCTCATCCTCTGAGACATAAAACCTAAGTAACACCGCGGTCAACACCATCTCCCAGGAATTCAGCGCATCCGCTTTGGGCCGCTCACACCCATTTCAAGCTGTCTCTTAACTCTGCGTATTTTCATCATTTAAGAGCATTGTGAACACTTTTCCATCTTTTCTCACCATCCCTGCTGCAAGAGGGCAGGGAAGCTTAGACGTCACACAGGAGCATCTGACCGTCAAACACAGAAGCATTTTACTATTCAGACACTTAGTAACTCGATGACTCAGTTTAACAAAAAATAAGACTCTCGTTAACAAGTAGGCCAAATGCCAGTGTCCACGCGTGTGAATGCACGTCCCTTGCCACCTTCCTCTAAGTCTACAGACTCAGTACAGGGAGGCACCACGTCAGCTTTATTCACCTGTTTCCATCCACAGCAGCAGTGTAGTTCTCGGAGCTCTCTGGGTGCTGTGGGCTCAGCATGCGTGTCCTCCCGCAACTCTCAAGTCAAAGCTGCGCCCCCATTGTGATGGCAGGAAGAGGTAGGGGCTATGGAAAGGGGTGACGTTCCGTGAGCTTCTATGGGCGGGTCCTTGTGGAGTGAGTGCCCTTTTAAGAGACTCGAGAACTTGCTGTCGAGTCTCTCCTCCCAGAAGTGAGGGCCCAGCAAGAAGTCAGCTGTAAGCCAGGAAGAGGGTCCTGCCCAGACCCAACAAGGGTGGCACCGTGGTTCCAGCTCCCAGCTGCAACCACCATGCAAGAGGAACGTCTGTTGTCCTAGTCTGCAGTTTTGTTTTGTTCTTTAACAGCAACCTGAGCTAAGACACCCAGTGCCAACAAAATGAGAATGAATAAATCAACTGCTGAAAGCTTTGCAACACTTATTTATCCAAATATTAATTGAGAATATGCTATTTGCCAGGTGTAGTTCTGCACTTCAGCTAAAGCAGCAAACAGCTCTTGAGCACAGGGAATTTATATTCTGGTGGAATAATTAATATGTTCATGATTCTAATTCCTGCAGAGATAAAATATTTTTTGTGTTTCCAAGAGATGGTAATGGAAGATTTCTCAGACTTAAGGGATGGTTAAAATTCTTATTAGTTTTTAAGGAAGTGTCTATCAATTGTCAGAACTCAAACGGCGCTTTCCACGGCGTCTCGCACAGCCGGAGCTTGGACTCTGGGGCGGGCACAGGAGTCTGAGGTAAGGAGTCCTCAGGGCCTGACCCTGGCTCCAAAGCAGTGATACTCAAAGTGCATCTTAGAATCAACTGGAGAGATTTAAGTGATTTCTCAATAAAACTGGGGGAAAATATTCCCAAGCAGGGTTGCAAGCCCAGACATTGATTTACTTGTTCAAAAGTGAGGCCTGGGGAGCAGGACTTTTTAAAGCAGCCACCCACGTGGGTTCTAAGGTGGACACGTCTTACTGCCATGTGGCACAGGACTGCCAGCCTCTGCTTACTCCCTGTGCCTCCCCTGGGGAATTTTACCTGCTCCTCTCAACTGTCATTCACACGACCCAGACTCCCTTGGATCTGTGAGTCTCTCCCACATGGTTGGGTCTTTTCCAGAAGGTCCTTAACAGCACGGAGAGTAGGAACACCAGGTTAAAACTGGCTCCTTCCCCAGTGACAGGAAAGGGGAGGCTCGTGTGTGCAGAGCCTGCCCCTGCGCTCCAGTCTCCACCGTGCCCCTGGGGATGGGGCCCCTGCTGTCAGGCAGAGAACCACCTCCAACTCAGAGGCTTGTGTGCCAACCTGCCCGCCCACAGCAACTTCAGCTCATTTTGCCTCAGTTTCCTCTTTAAAAATGGAAATCATGTCCACCTACCCTTAAGGTTAGGCTAGTAATGAGCCACTGAGCCAACTCTCAGCCAGCGTGACTGCACAGCACACACACTAATAGTCAACAGATGGGGTAGAAATAGATTGAGTGGAAGCCACTGCTTTAATCGAAGAACATTAAGGGGCAATATATTGTCAGGGCAATATTTACCACCTCCATGGGCAAAATGCCTCCACTTTATCAGTCACTTCCCCGTTCCTTCCTCACTCTAGTCATTCAACAAGTCCTGTAGTTCCATCCTTTTGGTGGAGACCTTGGATAGCAGGGGACGCGAGGTGTGTGCAACTCTTTCTGCTCAATCTTGCTGTGAACCAAAACTAATCTAAAAAAATAGAGCCTAGTAGGGAAAAAAAAAAAAAAAGACTAGTGGCTGGTTCCCATCCCCAGACACTGATTTAGCTATTAGTTTAAGTACAAGTGTGGTATGGGAGGTTGAGAATGCCCAAGTGAATCTATATCATAGCAGAACTTCAGAACCCTGTGCTAGGTGATCAGTTTTAGTTACCAAACTTTAACTTCAGAGGGATACAATGACCATTGACATAAAAGTGAACATGTACAGTGACTAGATTAGGAATACATACTTTAGAATTCTAAGCTTATTGCAGATTTTGAAGTAACCACTAATTCATCTCTAAGTCAACCAGCCCCTTTGCTCCACCTTTCTAATGAGATTAAATTGATAAAAATAGATTGTTTCCTTACAGGCTTCCTGTCGATGTGCTAAGGGATCTGGGACAGAAGATACACTCATTGATGGCAAGTTAAATGCAAGGACTTTCTGACTTGCTAGAAATGTCCAAACTCTATTACACACTTCTTCAATGTTACCTAAATCTTCAACTCAATGAATCAAATATGGAAAAGCAGAATATACACAAAAGGCTCGAACAACAAAGTGTGACAATGGAGGAATGGATAAAAAGATGGAATATGTACACAATGGAATATTACTCGGCCATGAAGAAGATGAAGCCTTGCCATTTTCAACCATGTGGATGGACTGTCATGGGATGATGTTAAGTGAAGTCAGAAGGAAAAGAACCACTGTATGATTGTGCTCCTTTGTGGAATATAAAGGAAATAAAGCTAACAATCCTAAATACCCTGATGACAGCATGCTGGTTACCAGAGGGGAGTGCAGGGTGAGGGAGTGGTGGAGGGGCCAGCTGGTGGAGGACAGTGACTACACATTCAGTGGCAGATGTGCAGATAGTTACTGAGGTGAGAAACTGTTTACCTGAAACCTTTAGGATGTCACAAACTAATGTTACCTCAATAAAAATAAGGTATTTGCACAAGAAACAGATGAAAGGCTTCACACTGCTACATGACACTGAAATGGATGAGCAGTTTGGAAAGATTAATTCATTGAGTCAAATCAATACCGGGGGAAAAGAGCAAAATTCCTGAGAAAAATGAACATAATGGCATCCAAGGTATGCTTATGAAATTATTTGCTCTATTTATACCCTATTGATGTATCACCTGAAAAACAGCATCATTCAAATACTGTAAGTGGAGATTTACTTCTCAAAAAGCTACGGAAACCTCCCAGGACCTCCTGTGATGGCAGGCTTCGCAAGTGCCCAATAAATTATTTTCTAAAGATTTAAGGATTATAACGGGGTGACTTCAGCTATCACAGTGCCCAACACTAACAGAAACAAGCACACGCACAACAGCAGTCCTGCTCCCCCAGTCCCGACCACACAGGGTGGGGAATTTCAGTTTAAAATAGTGTTTCCACACTTCAGGCGCCTGTATCTAGTGTCATTTCAGAGGTTTCATTCACAGTTTTTATTCTTAACAAAGAGCCATCCACTGACAACACTGATTTTTAAAAAATATTAGAAAGAAATGAACAAGTGATCTGAACACAAAATTGCAGACCACCTGCCGTCAAAGGCATCCTCAGGAAGCGTGGTGGCGACTGCTGTGGAAGTCTGACGTGAATTGCCAGTTGAATGTGCAATGACTCATGATAGATGCGCTAATGTCCTGCCCCGGCTAATAGTCTCACTTCTGTAGATACATATGAAGCCACCTAATGCGGGGGGCCAGGATGTGCGAGGGTCTGGACACAGGACCTTCGCTGCAACTTCTAGACACGGCTGCCATGGTCTGAGGGTCCCGCCTCCCTGCCCAGCACCCCCATCCGAGGTATATGCCGCTAACCACTTGCTCCCTGGGTCTGCCCCTCTAACATACCTACACACGGTATGCACCCCTAAAGCCCATCATTCACCACACAAGAACTGAAGTGTTTAGACATTTTCATGCATTGCCATGTGCCAGGGAGAAGCCAATGGAATAGACTAATATGTGTGATTTGGGGGACCTTATGAACCATAAAAGTATATTAAAAAGATGCAGAATTGGGCCTCCCCTGGTGGCACAGGCGGTTGAGTGCTGCGCTGTGAAGCTGTCCGCAGCCTCTGCAGGGCTGGTTTGATCCCGGCCGGCCAGCAAGAGTCCCACATGGTGCGGCAGACTTCTCCTGGCTCCCTGCTGCTCCCCTCAGCAGTGTATTTCTTCAGTCTGCCTGTTCTCTTCCCTGCTTTGTCTCTGGTGAATCCTCTCACTGTCCCGTGCATATGGGCTATACCCTGGTTCTTGTATAAATAAATCAATCTTTAAAAAAAATTTTAAAAGATGCAGAATTATTGACAAAAGCTAAGCCATGGAAACAACCTAAATGCCCATTGACAGAAAACAGGAAAAAGAAGTTGTGGGAGATATGCTCACTGGAGCAGTAGCCAACTAATTTTTTTAATATATTTTTACATTTTTCTTTTTGTACAGTGTGCATTTTTTATCTCCATTATAGTCCCTGTGAAATTCCCACCACCCATTCACCTGTGAACCATTACCATGGTCCTTTGTGCTCTTCCCACACCTGTTTTGATCCTACTCCCTTCCCCCCCTTGCAGAATGTCTCTGGTTTATAGTTGCCTATTGATTTTTATTTTATTATAGTTACTTTTTCCTGATCCCTTATTTGGACCCTCTACACTTCTATAAGTAAGACCATCCAATATTTTTCTTTATTGCAGTACTATGTACAATAGGTAAGCTATGGAAACAACCCAAATGCTCAAAAATAGATGACTGAATCAAGATGATGTGGTACATATACACGATGGAATATTACTCAGCCATCAAAAAGATAAGTTCATGCCATTTGCAGCAACGTGGATGGAGCTGGAAGGGATCATGCTCAGTGAAATAAGCTGGAAAGGAGTCAGCTGTTAAAGATGAAATCATGCCTTTGCCACACCATGAGGGCAGCACAGGGTGATAAGCTATGTGAAATAAGTTAGGAGGTAAAAGATTATCAAAAGGTGTCTCCCTTGCCTGGCAGAAAATAAAGCAAAATAATCAACTACCCTTAGACTCTGGGAAAAAATAGTGGCTAACTGAAGGGAAGAAAGTGAGGGGAGAGTAGAGGGTATTAATTCCATAGTGGAGGGGCACAAGAACTTTGGTGAGGCTTATACATCCAGGGGTGAAGATATACACCCAAAATTCACAGTTCAGTAAACAGTAAAAAAGATCCAGACCAATCATTGATTGCTAATTATGAAATAATTTTTTAGTTCATTATCTTGGGTTACTGCAAGGTATTCTGATCCTTGGTTTCCATGGAATCATACTCAAGAAAAGGGCATGCTTTGGGCCAACAGAATTAGAGAAACTGAATAGGCGCCCTGATCAAACCAAACCTGAACCCTCCCAATGTCACTGGAATGGGGCATGAAATAACCACCTTCATTTAATTGTGTAAAGAAACGTGCTCCGTGCTCCTCATGAGGACGGGAAGCTATTAACCCCACCTGCCCTCATCAAATTTAATTCAGTTGCAACCAGCAGTGCCAGACCATTCTACTCCAGCCTTGATATTGTGGTCAATGTAAATTAACTTTGTTTCTCACACCTGCATCAGCAATCCAGGCCGCCTTCCTCCACCAACTATCTGTGGGGCCCACAAATCACAACAGTTTGAGCCTCACTCAGGTGAAAGTCCCCGCTCAATGAGCTCAATGAGGCAGACACACAAACTCCAATTTAAGAAAATGACCTCCCCAGCAGCAGGGGCTGCATGCTTCCCCCATGCACAGTGGTCCAGGGACACCCGGCCCCCCCCCCCGCCGTGTTCACGCCAACAGCCCTAACCCGCACTTGGCCAGCAATGCCGGAAATGTTTCCTCTCGGGCCCTTCACAGAAAGTCTGGGGACCTGTGGCTTAGATCAGGCCTCATCAACTGGAGCAAGAAGACAGCTTCATTGTGCCCTGAAACAGCCCGGGCAAAATCTACTGTCATCCTTTCTCCCTCCTTTCAGGTGCGTCTCAGCCTGGCCTTGCCTCCTCGTCACTCCCAGGTAGCACAGGTACTCCTCCTCCTGTCACAGTATCTCACCCCTGCGTTCAAACCTCTCATGCCCCAGATCAAGACTTCACAGTCCTTGCAGGCTGAGGCCTACCTGCCTCAGGTACACGGTCCCCCCTGCTTGCATGACCCCCACAGCACCCGCAACCGTTAACCGGTTCCCAACCATCCAAAGTAGATGTGGGGTTGGGAAAGAAATGTCTCCAACAAGGCAGTGAATGCCAGAGCAGCTTCCAGACTCAGCAGCGGTGAAGCAGCTCTTTATCTTAAATGGGTGGTTATTGAGGGTTCATCCAAGGCTACTCTCAAAATCTGGGGATCCCTCAGATTTTGAGGTTCCCTGAAGTGACTGCACCTCTATCTGCAGACAATTACGTTTCCTCCCTCATCCCTGCCATGCAGAGCTACTCTCGTTCCTCCAGGAAGCCCCTGGGCAGGGAAGCAGCACCCGGGGCTCTCCAACCTCATGGGCACACCTGGCCTACAGGGACCCCAAGGCCTGTGCCAGGTCCTGTCCCTTGGCAGCTCCCACCCCACCACAGCCCCGGTCAGGACCCTTTAGATAAGCTGGTCAGACACCTCCGCTGTGGCTCGAGTGCCAGCATGCAGAGCAAGTGCCTTGGGGAGGGGGGTGTCTGCTGTCATCTCAACATGCAGCCCCCTCCTGTCACCCGGAGTTCACTGCTATTCCTCCTGGGCCGGGCGGCCCCACATGGAGGTCTGAAGAACAGGACAGTCTAGCACAGCCTCCCTATCCAGGCTGTACCAGCTCTTCCCACACAGCTTGGCCACCTCCACCTGGTGGTCCTGTTTATGTTACATCCCCGATTGTGGGCTGTGTCCCCACAAAATTTCTCATGTTTTCACCCCAGTACCTCAGAATGGGACTCTATTTGGGAGCAGAGCCTTTAAAGAGGTAAGTAACAGGCTGGTAGGGAGGATGCTCTAGGACTGGTGGGCATGTGAGAACAGGATACAGAGACAGATGCCTGCAGAGCTCTCAGCCCCTGAGCTCACGATCACCTCCAGTTTCCTTAACGCTGAGACCTAGAATCAGTGGCTTGTTGTCTGGCTGTGCTAGCAAACCTGCCCACGGACACAAGCGCCTCGGGCCTGATGGTGCTAGCGCACTCTGTTCTCAGCACCTCGGACAGCGCTGAAAGGCCTGCTGACCACAGGTGCCGCAGGTAGCAGCCAAGGCAGGTTTCTCAGACTAGACTCACCACCAGAGTCTGGTAGTCCCAGGTGCTACCTCGGATGTTTCAGTTTTTTTATCTCAGTTTGTTTTGAAAAATACCGAGTTATCCAGAGAGTCATCTTACTGCTCTACTTTACAAATGCAGTGCTCAACCACAGAAAAATAAAATGATTTGTACATATATTATCACAGGTGGTACTAGACGCTGGAGAGCATGACTTTCAGCCTCGAGGCATTTCTCTCGCCCATCGTGGCTTTGGGAGCCGAAGGAGAGGGATGATGGAGACTGGAGACTGCTGAAGCATAAGAACTTGACAACTTACATTTTGTCATAAATCCACAGACAGTGATGCACAAGTCCCAGCCCCATCTCTGTGCACTTGACCTCTGCATCCCACAGGCTTTGTCCTCCATGTCACTCTTTTCCAATCTTCACTGTCCTAACACTAAGCTCTGTGCCCACCCACTCCCAGCCGCGCTCTCGCAAGTGCTAGAATGCTCTTCTCGGGTTAATCATCTGCTGTCTTCAAGTCCTGTGCTTCCTTCCCCTTGGACTCCCCGGGCCCATCCTGCTCCTGCAGGGGGAGTTCAGAGTTTCCGAACTTTCACACTTCCTAGATTAGTCTTGCTCACGCTCTGTGGTGCACGTCATCTGCATACATGTTCAGACAACAGCCTTGCTTCTTGAGCCAACAAAACAGCTATTCGAGACCAGAGTTTGTCATAGTTCTTTGTCTCTACCACTGTGCCTTGCATTGGGACTTACATCAGCTGGTGATAACTAATTGGCTGATTCATTTCTGGTTCTCCTCAAATGTCTGATAACACTTTGCCTGATATAAAATGAATGGTTGATAATCATTCCTCTCTAGGTTATGGGGCTGAACAGAGATTATCCATCATTTCAATGTTGCTACTGATAATATTGGAGTGGCACTACCTTCTAAATTAAAATACTAAAGTCAGGTTAAAAAATGCATTTTGAGGCTAAAATAACAAGGTTGAAAAATTAGAATATATAATTCTTGAATCATTATAGGTGACATGAAAAATGTATTTGACCTTATTAAGATACTTTTCCAATATAGTGATTGGATAATGGGCAACTGGATCAATTATGCCTATGCATACACACAAAACAGCTTTCCTACATGTTTATCCAGTTTCTCAGTTACAATTTCAAATGACTATAGTTCCTTTATCCTCGAAATAGTGTCCCGTCCATCATGCATGCTCCTATGAACTAGAGGTATCCTGCAGTCCCCTCCAAGCCATCCGTTATAATATTTCTGTTACTTGCAAGTTGTCACTCAACCTTACTCGTTACTTGAAGGATTCTAACTTTCATTGTCACAAAAAAAGCTTTGGCAATTTCCCAAGTGATTTGCCCCAAAGGTTATTTCCCTGGGTTATGTTTTGCAGAAAATTATTGTACATGCTATTTAAATTTAAATGTATACTTCAAGTTAAAATTATAACATGAAAAGGCAGTTGAATGAAAAGTTGATTTTTCCTATGAAGTTAATCATAAAGAGAAATAAGGTGACTATACCAATTGGACTTAACATTTTGTGTCTGAATATTCCATTTCAGCAGAGGCATTGGTAAGGGATAATCTTAAAACTGTTTTTTAACCAATTAACTGGCCAATAAATCAATTCATCCCACACTTTTTCTATGCATGGTGTAATTTTCAGCATGCTTTGGGGGTGGGTGTGACACCAAAGAGGTGATCACAGTCGACAGAACTACCCAGAAACTCACCACATAGTTGAAGTCTAATTGTTTTTAAGAACAGCCATTAACCCATGTTGATAGCAATGAACCAGCGAGAGTGACTCGTCTCCCTTGCTCCTGTTCGACCGGCCATCTCTGACCTACCTTTGGGCAGTCCTGGCTACGAACAGCACCTGTGCTCCTGGCTAGAAGTATGAGAGCAATACTTCAGCTCCGGGGATAACTTGACCTGAAGTTGGGAATAGTGCATCCAGAGATAAAGGACTGCTCAGTTCACAGCACCCGTGAAGCTCTTGCGTTTTCTAATTCATGCCTGCATTACCCACAACACACTCCTGTGGAGTCCAATTAGGCAGTGTCAGAGACGGCCACACATGAAGGTAGAGCCCAGATTATGGAGGCCAGCTTGCTTAGACATGGCAACTTTGAGACCCTCCCTACATTCTTTGAGGGAGTCTAGTGTACTGGTTTTTCTGGAGTGGAAACAACCACCAAACCAAGAAGATAGAAATTGACTCATAGAATGCTTTTTAAAGAAAAGATAGCATTCAATTGCTGCTTTAAAAAAGACAAAAATGGGAAAATACAGCATGTAGTCACCTTAATCCTTAGTCCTAGAAGAGATTTGTTCGACTCAAGACAGACTTAGCTTTGTGACACTCTGTTATGTCACAGAGCTGTCAAGAGTGTTAGGAATAAAATCTGGTGAAACACTCATTAAATATGAATGCCTTCTTCCATTTGTAATATATTCCCAGGCCTATAAAAGGCATTCATCCTCAAGCATTGCTAGAGGGAATACAAACTGATACAAAACCACTGTATTTCCACCCAGAGGGATCAGAAGCAGCCCTCTAAGTCATGGGTGCACCTACTCAACATCCACACTTCTGGATGCTGTTCAGTAATTTCTGCACAAATTCAGAACATACAGGTCTAGTGACAGGGAGTAGCTAATTAACTCTGGTAAAGCCACACAAGTTCAGATTGTCGAGGGGGGCTGCCACCTCTTACAAAGGAACAAGAGTATTATTTATCTTTCCTTCTGAAACAAAAATGGACGCATGTATGAGATTAGCTGCATGGAGTCACCAAGCCACAAAAAATGGGGATTCTTGAAAGAAACAACCTGACAGGCACAAATGGGGCAAGGAGCTACGTGAGTGGGTGAAGAACAACTGAGCAGGACCATCAGACCACAGGCGTCTCTGTGGACAGAGACCAAGACAGCACCTTTCCCCTCAAGCTGGTTGCCCACAGGACCTACTGGCACTTAGTGAAATATACAGAAAGCCGCTATAGTAATGGGAGTAATTCACAGTAAATGGAACACTGCTTTGAAACTGCATAGTAATTTTTTTAAATCATTGTTTCCAGCTGAAATAAAATTCAGTGTCTAGCATCCAAACAAAAAAGCCAGAGAATCAAACAGGAAAAATCACCCATGAGCAGGTAAATCAATGAAAATGCTCCAGAATAGACACTAAGATTTATCTAAGAGCTGTATTATAAGTACATCCCTTATTTTAAAGAATGGAGATATGAAAACTATCTTTCAATGATGCAAGTTTTCTAGGATAAAATGACAATGACCAAATTTGCAACAATGAAACAAAAATGCCCCCAAAACACTGAATAGTTTTAACAGCTGATGGACATTGCAGAAGGTTTGAAGGTAAATACATAGCAATAAAAACTATGCAAAAATTGACAAGGAAATCTTATGAAGAGAGCATCAATGAACTGTGAGAATAACTCAGTAGTCTGAAATATGTGGAACCCCTGAGAGTAGGAAAAAAAGTATTTGGACAATGGTTACACATTTTTCTGAATTCAATGGAAACTATCAACTTGCATATCCAAGAAATTTAACTAACTCAACCCCAAAGAAACAGAACACCCAGGTACATCATAACCAACCCCTGGCTTGCCCATATACATGAGAGCCGTCTTCAGAATATACAAAACAAAATCTTCCAGAGATGCAATGAGAAATAAGTCCTCAATAGTGATATATTAATAACCTTCTCAATAGTAGAACAAGTAAATATAAAATCAGGATACAGAAGATTTATGTAATATTGTCAACTTGATCTGACATTTGTAAAACATTCCACCCCATGGAAGAATGTTCTTTTGATTTCCATACAGAACATTTACCAAGATAGACCACTTTCTGGGCTATAAATGTCTCAAAACTTTTAAACTATTTTCATAAGGATTTCTTTTCTCTGATCACAATGGAGTTAAAAAATGGACATATGAAGAATTCTAGATGTTTGGAAAAATTATCAGGACCCGAAGATGTTATCATAAGGGAAGAGGACACTGGCCTGTACACAATTTATGACATCACAATTTGTGAGATGCCGCAGATCTCTTCTTATAGACATTTCTTGCTGTATACTCTGAAATCTATAAATCTACAAGAAAAAATGTCCAAGTAAGCAGAATAACAAAGACCAAAGCAAAAATAAATGAAAGAAAAAGTAGATTTCTTTGGGGATATGAAGGTCTAAAGTAGACTGTGGTGACTGCATGTGTGTGCATGTACTGGAAGCTGATGCATACTTTAAATGGTGAACTGCACGGTGTGTGACTGTGAGCTAATGGGGGCCCAAAGGTCTATGATGCAGGGATGTGGGTGCTCTGGGCTGAGGAGGTGATGTGCATCTGAAAGGGGTAAACTTCTTCCTGTGACTCAGACAGTGATGCCAACCAGTGTTACTGCAATAAACTGTTTCCATAAGTTCAAAGGAGATTCATGACCTCCTGTGGAAGCTTTGTAAACTCTTCTGTATCAGCATCTTTGGCAGCAACCCATCGTGCCACATGGGTACTAAAGACCCTCGTTGATAGGTTGCAAAGAAATTATACATTGATATTTCCACTTCTCCCACCGAGAGTCCACCAGGGAGTCAAAAATAAAACTGTTTGAAAAGCAGACAGGGTATCAGTCGCCATATGCAAGGTCACAGCTCCATTCACATCAAGTGGGTGTTTCTGCCGCTGCCTCAACACCACTCTGCCTTGAGAAACTTCACACATTCAACCCAACCAGCGCAGACTCAGACATTCTTCCCCCACTGACTCCTGCTGACAGGTGTAGAATGAGCAAATGAAGTTTGGAGTGCATGGAGGTCAGCACAGGGTTCATTAAGTGTATTTGACCCACCAAGGGGGCAAGCTTAGCATCACGTGCCCTCCACCAGTTCAATGCTCATTCTAGTTTCCTAGTCGTGATGAAGCAGAAAATCTGAAACCCCAAATCCAGATGGGTGGTCTGGTGACCAGCTGTGCAGAGCCAATGACAGGCCAAAAAAACAGCCCACGGTAGATGCCTGTGACAGCCACGCTCCAGAAGTAGGTCACTAAGATGTCAGTGTTTTGGTGCAAAAATACAAATTAGGAGCTTAGAAATAACTTGATTAAATTAGAATACTACAGGATAAGAAGACCACACACAGTCAGTAAAAAATAAACCCAGGCCTAATTATTGTTCTTTCAAATTATTTAGAGAATCGTCGTAATTGGAAGGAAGAATTCCACGCTGACAGAGGTGACGCACTCTTCGGAACCGCCACCTGGATGCAAAACCGCAGAGTTAGAAAGAGCTTCTATTAATCTTCACCCTCCAAGACCATCATGGAGACAAGCCATGCGGGACTTGAGAATGAGCCAGAGAAAGGCATCAGGGCCTCAGGTCACTGGACTAAAGTGGAGGAAACACAAAGCAGACCATGTCCCAAAGCTTCGCGCACACACAGGTCACTGCTGCCTTCCCCTGGATTCTATTCCTCATTTAGGCAGTGAATAAAAACTGACATTTTCCTGTTTAAAGTGTGCGTTTGGTGGGGGAGACATTGAGTATTTTTAAATACCTGGATTATGCCTATTTCCAAATCAATTTCCTTTTCTTTCTTTACATAAATATCAGAATCAAGAAACATTTATATATAGGAAAGAATAAAGGAGAAGTTTAGAATCTCCTCCTTGGATATAAACAAAGAAAATCCTTCCCCGCAGCTTCCAGGGCCATGGGGGACAACACAGGGCTCATCATATTTGCAAAAACTCGAGAAAACTTGCAAGAGTTTTTCCTCAAACACCAGGGCTTGCTCTGACCCTGGGCGCGCAGGTGACCACCGGCTTCAAGGAAAGTCTTGAAAGTGGACTACATGGTCCTCAAGGCCCCACGCGTCCCAGGGCCTGTGTGTTTTAAGAAGCTCCAACTCAGTCATTTCCAAACATGCCTGGTCCTGCCCCTCCACACCTAGCAGGTGTCGCTTAGGCGGGTGTCACACGTGCATGAGGTGAGGGAGCTGACGATTTCCCTCCATGCAAGCCCACGCTGTGAGGACAGCAAGGGAACCAGCCACGTGGTCACAGCGGGGAACTGGTCGGAGCAACTGGAGGAAAGGAAATTTAAAGCCAAGCTGAATGACCCCTGGGGCCAAGGGCTGATGGGCAGACAGACGCGTGGAGGGGACAAGCAGAAACCGGGCGGTCTGGAGCAATGGGCAGACCAGGCCCGTTAGGTTACTTAGGTTTCAAGTAACCTAAGAAAGCAGGAGCACTTGAGCTGGTGATGGAGGACAAGAACAGAAGACCTGGAAAGGAGGTGCCACAAGACCGGAGACCCGGCTCACGCAGAGCCCAGGGCTGGGGCAGGGGGTTGGCGCAGCCGTGGACCAGCTACAGAATCCAGGATCCTCGGGCGCCAACGCCCAGATCCCGAAGCCTAAGACCCAAGCGGGTGTCAGATGCTATCGGGAGTGTCTGGAGCACAGGCCAAGGGCAGAGACCTGGAGAGGGAGCCCGCTGCGGAGTCTGCCCCTTTCGGATTCTGCAGGGACCCAAAATCAGCCACTACGCGAAGGCTCCCAAGGAGCGACCCCCCCAAAGAGAAGCCCGTGTCTGCGCAGTCTCTGCCCGGCTCGGGCCAGCGCTCCCTCTGCCCACCCGTGCCTTGCGGGGGCCTCTGTTCACCCACTCTCCCCCTCCGCCGGGCAGCAGCCTCCTGCCTGCTGTGACCTGCACCTGCCAGGGCTTCTCCTCATGGACCCCCTCAGCGGAGGCCGCACCCCTCGAGGCCGCCCGCCTGCGGGCCTCTCAGCAAACCTGTCCCATTGGGGCAGCGCTTCCTGCCCGCTGGGGTCTGTGCAAGTGTCCCTTACGCTCCTGTCCCTAATACACCCGCCCTTTCCATGCAACCCCCACGCCTGCCTCGTGGAGAAACCCGCCTGGGAAGCGCCACGGGCCGTGAAAGGGGAGCTCTGGGGAGACCTTTCCTGGAGGGAGCCCAAGGACCCCGCTCTCCAAAAACAACATCACTGGGACACGGCTGGCCGAGCGGCCCAGTACTGGCCGGGGGAACTGGGCCCAGCGCTGGCCCCGGCTCACGACCGGCGCCTGGGAGTGACGAGCTGTGTGTAGGAGCAGAGGAGAGGCAGTCACGGCCCGGGGCAGGGTCTCATGATCTCCAAGCCTCTCCCCAAAGCCCCAAGGTAGAGACGGCTCCGTGACTACAAGAAGTGGGTTCAACTCACTTAAAAGCAGCTGGTGCTGCCGGCAGGCCCGGCCCCTTCATTCTGGGACTCTGTCCGCTCAGCAAAACTCCTTCTCAGAACACGCCGCACCTGTCCTCGCACCAAGCGGACAACACGCACGTCAGGACCACACTGAGTATTTCACGGCGGAGAGCACTCTCGGGTGAGCATTTCTGTCAATAGGGCAACAGGTCCTGACTTATCTTTGTCTGACCCTAAAGAAACTTGGGTCATCAGGACTGTAGCTCTTAATGGGCCCCATAAGTCCCGATGCAGAGGAGAAAACAAGGAGAATGACCGTGTAGGTATAGATGAATCGTCCCCTCCCAGAAGAGAATCCTCCTGTAATAACCAACACTTGACTCTAAACTCGTATCTGAACTCACTGGCAGGAACTGAACCTCGTCCCTCCGGGATGCCTCAGAGGCTTCTTCACGTCTCAGCTGGGGGCAGGCTGTGAAAGGGCTCCTCAGCCTCTCGTGTCCACTCCGCCTGGGCCTTAGATCTGGCAGTTCTCCCAGACAGCTGAGGCCCTGGGCACCTCTGGACAGCCCAGGGCCAGCCTCTGCTGGACCGTGAGCCTCTCCATGGAGGACCCTGCTCCCCTCTCCAGGCCACCCTGAAGACATCGACCAGGTGAACGCGGCAGCCTGAGGGGGACACGCCCCTCCGCTTGTCCTCCAGAGCCTTGCTCCCTCTCCTCCTCGCCTTACAACAGGCCTCACGAAACAAGGGGAACGTTATACTTCAGCAACGTTTGCTTGTACATCTGTGACAATCCCAGGCAAGAACCAACCGAGGGGCTCCAAGAAAGGTGGTGACCGCATGGGCTTGACGGTGGGCTGGGGCTGAGTTAGGAAAGGGGAGGAAACCGTAAGGACAAATTAGTAAATTACCCCTCACACCAGACCCCACCTCCCCTTGACCGTGACCCCCCCCAACTGGGCCCTGAGCTTATCTGCTCCACATCTTCCTAGTGAGGAATGAAATTTCTGCCTCTCCTGGGGAAACAAGATCTTCAGTTTGTTTTATTTACCCTGTTTCTCTTAAACACTTACTACTTGAGTCTTCGTGTGTCTTTATATATAGCCTTAAATGAAATCCACCAGTGAGGACGAGGTGGGACGCTGCTGCCTCCAAGGACCACTACAGTCGGTGCCCACAGCTCGTCAGCAGCCGGCTCCGGCTCACCCACCTGCCGCACCCCCAACACACGCCAGAGCAAGCCGTGGGGACCATCGCTGTGGACATGGAGAAGTGACCTGACAGCTCAGTATGAAGCAGGAGACGTGAAGTTAAAGAAGCTTTAAATACCATAAATGTGGTTCTCGTTACATCAAAAATTCTATCACTGAATGGAAGACTGCTTGTGTGCTAAAGATGATGTGTATTGAAGTTAAAAAAATTCAGCAAGAAAAAAATGAGAGTAAAGGCTGGAAAAATGCTGTGAAACTTCCATGTAGGAAAGAGCATGAAGTTCATCTCAAAACTTAAAGACCCGTTTATCAGCTCAGAAGCAAAATGCAGGACAGTTTCTAATAAAGGGTGTGGGAAGAGTCAAAAGTGGCTGGTAGCAACAGATGCCTGCAAGAAATTAAGGGAGGAAATGCAGAGGTCAGAGACCCAGGCGGGAAAGCCTGGTCATTGGGGGGCGGGTGGGGGGAGGTGGAGGCTGCCTTGCCAGGGAGGCTGCAGGGGCTGGGGTCCGGAGGACAGGAAGACCAGAGTCCCACAATTAGCGCCCTGGGACTTCCCTCCAAGGACCAGCTGCAAAAGTTAACATCAGAAGACAGGCCGAAAACCAGTAAGACCGTCCACGCAAGTCCATGGAGGGATGGATTGAAGAGGTAAATTCTCCCACAGGTCAGAACTAGAAGAAAACGTAGAACACAAGCTCATAAATTAAAACCTGATAAAATACATTTTTGTTAGTTCCAATAACCTGTTTTGCTCAGGTCGTAAGTTTTAAATGTTCTGCTTACAAAATAAAATCTTTAAAGAGATGAGAGGAAATTAAAGAGAAAGATGTTTGTTTACCTGTGCTGTTTAGATTTTATAATTCTATGTGAAATATTTCTAAAATCTAAATTTTTTGCTTAGAAGGGATAATACATGGAAAAAGCATTTGGTTTCACACGGGAAGGAGGTACGTAAGTGATTAGGATACTATTTTATAACCTTATCGGGGCATTTTACTCCAAATTAAGTCATTTAATGATACTCCTTTTGTTATAATTCTGCATTTTAGGATATCATTTAAAAATAATCCAATAAGCATATGTAGATATTCTGATTTTAAAATACTGATTTTTAAATATGTGATGACTACCTATCCAAGAATAAATCCCAATCACAATGTAGTTTCCAGTCTCTGTAAAATGGTAGCCTGTCGATTGCACTTTTCAGACAATAAAAGATGTGAAAGCCAGGACCTTGTCCTTTATTATGATTAGTTACACCATTTATGATGATTAGTGACCATCATTTCTTATCAAACTCTCATAAATCAAAGTAGCAACTGAACTGGTTTATGCTGCATCAAAGAGAATGTTAAACCTCTGAAGACATCGAGTTTCCTGGAAGGAACAGAACTGGAACAGACGCATGCCGGCGTCTTCCGCACACACAGCATCAACCCCCTCAACTTTCTTTACAGCTGGTTATGAAAATTCAGCAGATCAAGAAGGAAATTCTATTTGGATATTTTTTTCCAGGGAGCAAGAGGCCCATCCCTGGACAAAGTTTTCAGCACTATTTACTACTTGTCCCCTGTCATGGGGGTGGGTGGGGGTGGAATGTAGATTCAAGGCCTCTTTTGAGGAACTTTTATGTTACCGTTTAAAATACCTCTGCAAGGCAAGGCTCAGAAGCAGCTTTGGAGAGGCCGGTGCTGACAGGCTGCATTAAGGACAGATGAAGGCAGTGGCTGCCCGGGGGGGACATGAGCATCTGAAGCTCAGCTACCTTCCAGGATGCCGCTGCGCTAGGGCTCACCTCACGTGCAAAGAAAGGCCCATGCACATGGCGTCAGGCGGGCATTCCGAAGCAGCGATGTTGTGGACTGGAGACATTCAAGTAGATGCAAGTTCAAAATCACGAAGATTTTTAAACTGGATGGGAGTTAAGATTGTAGGTGTCTCCAAGAAGGTTAGACATGGTGCTAACGATTTAAAGAACAATCCACCGCCCCTCTCAAGGAGGCCAAGTATTGACCAAACACTGATTTAATCTCATCAACTCCAGTTACACGCCAGGGCCTGGTTACGCTCTTGCATGTCTGGGTCTAAAGAGGAGAAATTTGTGGGGCCTGCTGATATCCACCCCAGGCCCCTTCTATGATAAACAGCCGACTTTGTTCACCGCATCTTTTCATTCAGAGCCTTTCACGAGCTGTGAATTCCCTCTCAAAGCACCTATCAGCATGAATAAACTGATAAAAGCAAATGTGTGAAATGCCTTTCACTTAGCTAACAGGCATGACTCCAAATTCTAGAGACCCCACTGCTTTCATCTGAAACCCTAACCCCTGGGGAGAGTCGCTGGTTTGATGGAAGGCCTGCCACTCATGTTACAGGATTGCTGGCCTATTGTGAGTGAAGGTTCACGCAAGCTTTGTCAGAATCGTTCCTGCCCCGTCGTCTTTCAGCTGATCTCATGACCGTGGTATCCCCCTTTGCACAGAAGCCCAGATGAATAAATCCATTCTGCCTTTCCAGAACATTCATCCATTCCTCCCTCCATTCAATGTCAACAGCTGAGGGGTGACCTGGGGGCGAGGAGGTGACATCCTTGTGCCCCAAGCAGTAACCTCTGGCTAGGTTTGTAAGGCAGTATAATAAAAACCATACATGGAGAAAATGGATGGAGCTTTTGGGCAGTATCAGCCAACTCCAAAGAGTGAGAGAGCTCAATATTGATGGCCACGAGGACCAAATGTGAGTAAATACAGCTCAGAAGAAAACGCTTGATGGGCTGAGCTCGCCTGGACAGACACGGACAGAAGGTGCAGCTCAAGTATGCGTGGACGATGTTTACTTGCTGCAAACTCGTTCACAAGAGAAAGTATCCACTTCAAAGCATTTCTACCACAAAGGAAGCTGCCATAATCAGTAAGAGCGACAAAAGGTAGATTAAACCCATTTGGAAAATCAAGTGTAATTCTAATAATTATCAATTATCTTACAATTGATAAGAATGGAACACAACAAAAATGAAAAGGTATTTGTTTAAAACAATGAAAATACATAACTGGGCTCAGGCAAGGACTAGTTCCCAGAATACTACACCCTACCTTTTTTACAGCAGACAAGATGATGGAGTGGATATTTATGTTCGAGGCAGTGTGCCAGAACCAGCCACACAACATTAGTAAAAGGAGATTATGCAGAAATTAATAGAAGAACATGCAACACAGAATTGATAAGACTAAAAACTAGTTCTAAGAAAACTAATGAAACCATCTTCTGGCGAGAAAGTAACTGTAAAGGTGGCAGCAGCACTCTAAACCATGAGAGAAACAGGAGACACAGCTGAAGACACTAAAAGGATGCTATAACAAGCAAACACTGTCAGCAGACTGGAAAATGTACTACATAGACAAGTGAAAATATATATTTTTAAAAATAGATTCAGGGAGAAACAGAAGCCTAAAGTGTTTTTCTTAAACCTTCATAAGTAGTTGAAAAATCTTTCCACAAGAAAGCTATTGATCCAAGTGGTTTTTATAGGACTTTCCCATAATATTCCACTTTCATATAAACTTTTCCAGTAAACTGAGAAAGAGACTTCACTCTCCAACTCATACCAGGAGTCCTGTGTAGCCTGGATCCCGAGGCAGACAGGATGGAGCTTGGCAGGAAAAGTCAGCATAATCTCACTCGAGAATGTAGAAGCAAAATTCCGAAATAATGTATTAAACCAACTAAGTTGAGCCGTTAGGAGGAGAAAAAAAGACAAACTTGGGTTAGACCAGGAAAGCAGAGGGAGATTTGAATGAGGAAAACTTACAATTCCCCACACTAAAGGTCAAAGAATTTTGAAAATATTCATCTCAATACAGAAAACATTTGATAAAATAATGTTCATTTATGACACAAATATGTCACCAAAGAATAAGAGTCCTTAAAGGCACCTACGAAAATGTCATTCCTAAAGTCACCGATTTGAAGTAATTTTTTTAACGGACCTTAATAAAATTAGGACTTCTGTACCTTCAAAGTCATCAAAAAATTGCGTAAAAGACAAACATGATATTTGCAACTGACTCAAAGGTACACTGGTTTCCAGAATATTTACTGGAGTCCACGCATCACTAAGAGAAGCCTGTAGAAATTCTCCAAGCCTAGACAGGCAAAGGTTCCACTTCATTAGTCATCTCTGAAAGGGAAATTCAGCCACCACCACATACCGCGGGACACCACACAGGCTGCAAACGTGATGCAGTTTGACAACATTAAAGTCCGAAGCATATGAACTATAAAAGCTCTGGGGCAGTATCAGTAGAGAACTTGGACCAATCACCTTGGAACATGATTCGATCAGAACTGTGGACATCAGTTTATCCCACTGCCAGCAGTATTCAGAGACAGATGGCCTCACACGTGATGGGGAGAAAGGTACACCCATCTGTGTAGTTGTTCGTGATAGCAGAAAACAAGGAGCAGCGGCCAAGGATTTATCAAGAACACCTTGGATAAAATAAATGATGGATTAGAGACAATGCAGAGAGTAACTCTTACCCTCACTGTTCTCCTGGAAGTGCTATCCCTGACCAAAGTGAGGGCCACCAGCAACTTCATGGTCAGCCAGGAAATGTACACAAATGCTAAACCTTTGGCCCTCTGTCAGAACTACCGGTTCAGTGCCTGTATTTCAACAGGACTCACCTTAAAATCCTGCCTGAAACCATCACTGACTCATCACCCAGTACAGCATCAATATAGCATATTCATGCAACTGTGCATGCATGCATTAATCAATTGAGTATCTCCTTGGGCCAGGGACCTTCTTAAAGTGCCAGGGGTATGAGTAAAACACT
Source organism: Talpa europaea (assembly GCF_964194135.1). NCBI lineage: Eukaryota > Metazoa > Chordata > Mammalia > Eulipotyphla > Talpidae > Talpa > Talpa europaea. The sequence continues at coordinate 135,848,233 of NC_140072.1, forward strand.
CAGGCACTAGTCTCAAAGAGCCCACACGCATGCGCACGCACACACACACGTTGCACAGCCCTGCAGGACCCAGTGGAACTTTTCATGCTTCTCCTAATGTTACCTGTACATCCTGGTCGTGCTATATTGCACAGCCCACCACTGTGCATCCATCTCCTCTAATGTTTTGTCACCACTCCCGCTAGGGAGAAATGCTTGCTTTCACTCCGTTTGTCTCCTCAGTCAAGAAATTTCAGAGTTTAGGGAGTAACCTCAACTCTGGTTACATTTTACAATTTAACTGAACAGAGCAGCCTTTTCTACTGTCTCATGGCGACTCCTGCTCTGTTGGCCTTTAATCTGGTTTTGAGACGACTCACTCACTGGGTGGGGAGACGTGACAGGGGCCTGTAAACTCAGTGTAACTCCTACTCTCTAAGGGCTTCTCCCATCAGTGATGTGGAAGGTACCAGCCCTCCTACTAATCCGCATCACAATCATTTCTAAGATGTTTGCACTCTACAAACACCAGGGCTGCGGCAGTTTCTAACTGCCAGATCACGGGTGCCACTGAGACTGGGGTCCTGAGAGTAGCCGCCGCCCCGACCGGGATTGTGTAGGGTACTTGTCAAGTTTTGAACCAACAGACCCCTTGATTCAAGCAAGAGTGGATTTTCCAGAAAATCCACTACTTCAAGTCCCATCTAAAGTCTAAGAAAGCAGCTAAGTTCTAGACTCACTTCCAGTCAAGCTGTTTCTAACCTGGCAGGTTATCTGGCAAGACCTCAGAAAGGCACGCAGTCCTCAGCTAACGCCTGTGCCATAGAACCCGGCTTCTGAAAGACATCCTCTGGGCTGGTGCACACCAGCCCTGCTCAGGGACCCCCGGTTCACTGCGACGGCAGGAACTGGCCTCACCAGCCTCCTCAGAAGGGAGACCTGCAGGAGGCAGTCATGTCCCGCAGACCTGCTGTCCCAGCATGACCCCACATTGCCTTTGGAAATAGGCCACGTCCCAGTGACCTGAACAGGGCAGTGGACTTACACCTGCCTCGCCTGTGCTTCCTCCCTCCAGACACACAGGTGTGCACCTGCCAGCCAGGAAGGGCAGTTATAAGGTGGTTAGAAATGCCACAAGCTGATAAAGGTCCTGCTAGTGATTCAGCAGTGGGAATATTGGTGCAACGCGTTAGCAAGTGACACTAATCAGGACTTTTTTTGAGAAGGGGTTGGTAAATATTTAATAGCACATCCCTGGCTTCATGGAGCTTAGACTTCCTCTCGTTTTGCAAACGCTGTCCCAGTTCCACCCAGTGGCACATTTAAGATCTTGACTAAGGAGGTTGAGTGATGTCATCCACTAACCACCCGCGTGAGCTTTCCAAAGGAACGTCGGAAAGCGCCAAACGACGACCTTCTTGAATGAAAACTTATGCTTCATTTCCACCTGCTAATATTGCCTGTTGCTCTTTGCGGAAATTTAAACCTTTGCAATCGGAGTTTATCTTAAAGCGTATTCGTTGTGACCTGAGGTCACTGATTCAATTTACAGAGACCGCGTACCCACCCCAATCACGGGCAAAGAGTCCTTGAATCTGAGCTTGCGAAGTTTTGCTGAAGATGGATATACAGGGAAGGAGGGACACCCTGCAGGGGCCAGAATCATTTCTTCTCCATGGGCTGCCCAAGCCAGGTGGGCAGTGAGTCAAGGGCTGGTAGGTTCAAAGGTGACAACAGAGCTGGAGACTCAGCTGGGATGGGGCTGCTGGTGTGGCTCCGAGACAGGGAGGCTCCTTGGGTGTCTGCCCAGCAACCAGTACCCTGAGAATGGGGAAGCCAGGACACACCTGGCCTCACCTTGGACGTGGGACCTGATAGCTGGGGCGGCAGGCAGCCCCTCCCTCCGGGTGGAGAGCCATGAAACAGGGCTGGAGAGGGAGGGGACGGACCACCACGGCCAGGGGGCTCTTCCTCCGTCAGCCTGGGGCGCCCGCCTGCAGACACTGCTGGGGTGTCCACAGAGCCAGAGTGACAGACTCAGCCAGGCAGAGGCTGCTCCTTCAGCAGACACTTGGGTGCCCTTCAACCCGGGACACCCTTTATTTGGCATCCAGCTCTGCATTTCTACTTTATGGTTGAAGTAGCACTTCCCCAACTTCCATGTATGCAGTTGTTTGGGGAAGACTAGTTGAAATGCAGGGTCCACAGCCCTCACCCGTGGACATCACGCTCGGCGCTGGGTGGGTCTGGAAGCCGCATGTGACCGCGTCTCTGGCGAGGATGATTTTCAAGCAGTGGGAAGTCCCTTGATTTTACTGCCCAGCCAAATTAAAAAGCCACTTCTATTCATGAGGAACCTCACCTTCATGAGCCCACCTGGTTTGTGCTTTATTCCTGACAAAAAGGAATTGATATGCTTCCCAATTGCTTTTTTTTCCCCCAAGTAGTTTTTGTTTCAGTTTTATTTATTGTCACTAATTTCCCTAGCTGTTTGACTTCACCCTCCACAGGTGCTGGAGCCTCACCCACCCTCCACCGCCACCACACCCATCAAATTCCTCTCCACACCCTCCCCTCTGGTCACCAGTATATTAGTCACAGAGCCTAAGAATTGTTCTCCTTTTGCTGCATTTTCTTTTTGGTTATTTCTATTCCACAAACGAGACAGCCAGCAATTGTCTTTTGCTTTCTGACTTCTCATTGAGCATCATCAACTCAAGACCCATCCATTTAGTCCCCCAAAGCACGACGAATACCCTTTAAGATCAACTCAATCTGATTATGAAGGTTTAAATTTCTGCAAAGAGAAATATCCCGATAGCACACAATCAACACAATGTTCTAAATCATTTTCATTTGTAATCAGTGAAACAAAAAACCCAGGACAGCAAGGTTAGCTGATAACAACTATGAGCTGATAAGGAATTTTTTGAAGAGTATTAATTCAGGCAGAATAAACTGTCAATGATGTCAACACACACCCCCAACTCTGTACCTAAAACCCACAAACCTGACATTCAAACTCTGTACATGACAGCAATATAATCTAGTCAAAGTGTCAAAAATAATTTCTTTTGAAAGTAGAGCTGAAGTTTACCTACCTGGAGCCTCACTCAGAGGATAAGGCCCACCATTTCAGAACAGTGTCGGAGCTGAGCCAAGCATTGTCTTTATTACTGAGCTTGCAACACAGAACCCAATACAATACCAGAGAGTCGTTTATTGCTCTTACAACCTCCCAGAAGAACAAAGATTCAAATTTCTGAGGTCTTGATTCTAAATTCTGCTATGTTCCCAAATCCAGCTATTTCCAAGAGCCTAAGATGCTTCTTTCCCAACCTCTAAGAGGTGATTTTTTTTTTAAACGTTCATGTATGAATGAAGCAGGTCCTTGATCAAGCAATTAGATGAAACGAACCATCCGCTGCATGGCAGGGCAGCTTCAAAGGGCAGTGACTCTGTCCCACAGAAATGTCAGCGTGATGATTACCAAGACCAAGAATTAAATGACATTTTGTGTCACTTGTGGCAATAATTGCAATATTCACATTAGACTCCCAAAATTATACCTCAGGGTGCCACTAGAATCACACTGACCAGAAAAAGATACACAAGGGTTCCAGCCCATTTGTGTATTTATTCTCAGAACAGTTGTAAGCCAAATCCGCCATCTGGCCAACTTCATGATTATTGACCAGCTTCCTCAGCAGTATTAAGCTTCCTTCAAATAGGTGCATTCACTACACACACTGAAGTCTAAAACATTTGCCCCTGAACATTAAAATTATAAGTCATGGGGCCTCCCCTGTTGGCACAGCAGTTGAGCACTGGGCTGCAAAGCTGCCCGCAGCCTCTGCAGCGCCAGTTCGATCCCCGGCCACCAGCGAGGGTCCCACATGGCACGACAGACCTCTCCTGCCGCACCCGCTGCTCCCCTCAGCAGTGTATTTCAGTCAGTCTGTCTGTTCTGCTCCCAGCTCCAGCGCTGGTCAATCCTCTCACCCTCCCGTGCTTCTAACTGTACCCAGTGTTGTATAAATTTAAAAAAAAAAAATCTTCAAAAAAATAAAATTATAAGTCATGAAAAAGTATGTGTTCCTGTGATTTAGACAGTTCCATACTGGACATGCAGGGAGGGTTGGAGAGGCAGGAGGGGAAAGTGCTACAGGACAAGCCTGGTATTCGCATCACAGCACCTGCCACAGCCCGGACACCTGGAAGAACGAAGCAGCCTAACTCCTCAAGATGCCTCGGCCCTGGGAACCACCGGCCTGGCCTCCTCCATGCGGACCTGTCCCAGTCTATACTGAGCGGATTCCATAGGTGCGATTCAGCACAGGCGTCTATGAAGCTACAATGCAAGCAGTAACAATACCAGCCTGGGCAAAGCCTTCCTGCACCAAAATGAGGAATTAAGCAATGCCCAGACAATGCGAGCATTTTCCATAGCATGATGCATACAGACACAAATTACGCCAACATGCAAGATTCCCTTAGAACTACCCCTTGCCAAACGCAAATGGCACTCAAGTTTTCTTTGTATTTTCCTTCTTCATTTTCTGTGGACTGAGCAAAGCTGTACAGACAGTGGGAAGGCAGAAAGAAAATTTAATTAAGAGGGAGATAGTCTGCCAGGCTTTATGAATAAAACCAGTAAAGCATTTCCTAGCAGAGGAGAGGGGAGCCACTTGGCATTTTGCTCTTTCAAGGGGAAGGAACAGCCTCTTCCCAGAGGCCAGGGAGCAATCTGCACGAAGCTTCCTGGCCCATAACACGGGAGGAAGTTCCACGGACACTGTATTATTTTGCTAAAATTCTTGTAGGTGACAGTCTATTTTCCAAAGGAAAAAATTAAACTTCTCAAAGAAGATCTTGCAGATACGGCATTAGGCCATGAGGGTGGAGAACGGAGGTCTCTGCTCCCTACCACAGGCTGGGGGCGCGGGGCGCCGCCTCCAGGTCACAGGCAGAGGGACCCGCAGAAGCCGCCTCTCTGGCCTGCCCGCCCGGAGCGCCCGGGTCACGGAGGGACAAGACGGTGGCACCCAACGAACCACGACAGCGCTTTCTACACAAGCCGAGAAGAGGCAGCGGCCCAGAAAACAGACGGCTTTGGATAACACAGGCTGTGGCATCGTCAAGGGGAGTGACTTGAGAATCGGTCACGGCAACACGCGCGGAAACCCTCAGCCCTGAACTCGGAAGGCTGCAATGCGCGCTGTGGGCTGAGAAGGCGTGCGCGGCGGGCCCACGCTCTTAGGGAAAAACGGAGCAAAACAAGGTCTCCTGGGTGGTGCCAGGGTTGGGCTAAAAGTCAGGACAAGGCGCCAGGGAGGGCATCGCCAGGAGAGTCCCACAAGCAGCGCTTGGGTGACTCGGGGGCGTCTGCGGGACCTGAGCCTGAGAAGGGATTTTAATGTCTCAGTTGTCAACCTGCTGCCCCCACCCCCGAAGAGCACGGAATGACCCCTGCCCTGTTACCCGCATCAGGAGCGGCTTCATTCACTCAATCGGCATTTAGAGAAAAGCAGTCCAGCCTGGGGGGGGGAGACAAACACGGCTCCAGCCAGGTGGCGAGACTGATGGCAGCTGGAGTTTATTTTGCCGATTTTGTTCGGTGACTGACGGTGAGAGAGATGAGGAGCCAACGGTGACTCGAGTGACCTAAACAGGTGACCAGGTATGTGGCACCCAAGCGGCCAGCTTTCCGGAAAGCACGTGGAGGTGCCACAGCTGCGAGCTCCCCGCACCCCTCCAGAGTGGACACGACAAGCTCGGTCCTGTCCCTTCTGGGGCTGCCCCACGCAGGGCCAGCACGTCACCCCTGTTCTCTAGACAAGGACTGGAGTCCCTGACGTGGTGTCTCAGATGCCAGGAACCCGCCACACACCGCCAGCCTCAGCCTGCACCTGCCCCACCCCAGGCACCCCGACCAGCTCAGAGGCACTCGCTAAACATGCCCCTGCCGGGCACTCACAGCATCCACCTCGAGACATGAACTCAACTCTCTCCTGGTCCCTTTCTCAGAGGATCCTCCCTGGAACCCCCGCCAGGGTCCTGGGGTGACCCTTTCAGAGGAAACTGTTTCCTTCCTCTAAAAGCAACTTTCGCAGGGGAGGGCGGAGCTCTTCTGGTGACATTAGGAGACCGGGCTCTATTCAGCAGTTTCATGTACGCCCAGCAAGGACCAGCAGGTGCTCCAACCAAGTGCAGGAGGAGGAATCAAGCTGTGTCTCCACCCCAGTGAGCTCTGCCTGGCCTTTGAGGCGCCGCCCTCCGCCCCCAGGCCCCCTCAGTACAGCCCCTGGAGCAATGGTTCCTTCTCGCCCCACCAGGCTGGGCGGTGAAGCCAGGGACTCCGCGGGGCTGTCTGCTCTCCAGGAGGAGCCCTGCAGCCTCGGGAAGCCAGCTCTCCTTACATTCTTTTGATTCTGGGCTTCCCTCCGATCCAGAGAGGCCGGAAAGGGATTTGCTGGTTCGCCCTACCACTGTGGAAACAAAGTAAGTACAGTTTTCATTAGAGACATCTACCAAACAGCACTGAGAGCTGAGATGCTGGCTCATTAGGAGAACGCAGCTTCCAGAGAATCCACCACTCTCCTCCTTCATCTGGCGGCGGCTGCCATGGCCACAGCGCGTCCAACACTGATGCCCTGGTTTCCAAAATTCACTTGGAACTCTGTCCGCACCCGCCCCACCCCCAGCGGTTCCAACGCTGAGAATGAAGGCATGAAACACATGGAAATACAATGTTCCAATCCATCTAATTAATGCATTAAGTCCCTCATTTGCATAGTACAAATTTCCCTCTATGCTTTCAGTTGCCTGGCAATCGCCCGCCTCAAGAAAATATATTAACAGTTAAAGCAGAGCTTAAACAATAAGGGAAATAACAGACATCAGCCCAATTTCAAAAAGCATATTTCAGAAAGGAAAGGGAAAATCCATCATGTAAAGGGACAGAGGCACAAAGTAGCTGAATCACCCGATTTTGAAAACAATTGACAAAGTAGCTGAATCACTCAGTTTTGAAAACAATTCACCCATAGTATGTAGAACCACCTCTCCTCCCCTGGCAGGCAGGAAGACATCAGCTCCAGTCTGTGCAACAGATGCACCAGCAAGGCCTCTCTGCACCCCCAACGCAACTGGGTCAAAAAGGGCAGAGAAGCCGGCCCTGCCTCTACGGGGCAGGACACGAATCTGACCAGACACACACGATCTTCCACAGCAGCGCTGGTGGTGAAAACCAAAATGCGCCCAAATAGGGGTAAGGTTTTGGGCCCAACTTATAATGAACAAAGCACTATAAACCATACTGAATCACTGCAAAGAGGCAGATGGAGGGACAACTTTGATCCTAAATTAATCCCAGCTTCTGTCAAAATGCCATGTGGACCACAGGCTGGAGGGGGTGTGGCGGGGCAGGCCCACTGTGCATGCTCTCTGAGCCAGACTCACACGTGGGCACCCAGGTCTCACCTTTCGGGGGGCTGGAGGGAGCAGTGCCCAGAAAGTGAGGCTGTGCCACCTTTCCCCCCTCAGATTTCAAATGAGCACCGCACAGATGGAGCGTGAAGATGCCTGTGTTCCAGTGCCCTCGCTCAGGCTGAAAAGGACATTTCAAAATGCAGCCCTGTTAGGTTTATTCCCAAGTATTTGAATTTTTTTTTTTTTGTTTCAATAATAAAAGGAATGGTGAGAGGTAAAAGACCTATACAAAGAAAACTATAAAACACTATTACAAGAAATAGTAGACACAAAGAAATGGAAAGACATCCCCTGCTCATGGATAAGAATTAACATGATCAAAATGGCCATCCTACCAAAAGCAATATACAGATTCAATGCTATTCCAATTAAAATTTCAATGTCATTCTTCAAGAAATAGAAAAAATATTGATGGAATTCATATGAAGCCACCTAAAACCCCGAATAGCCAAAACCCTCCTGAAAAAAAAAGGGGGGGGGGAATGGAAGCATCACTCGCCCAGATTTCAAACTATACTATAAAGCCATAATAATCAAAACTGTATGGTTTTGGAACCAGAACAGACACACAGACCAATGGAACTGAATAGAAAAATCAGAAATAAACCCACAGATTTATGGTCAACTAATCTATGACAAAGAAACAAAGAATATGCACTGGAGCAAAGAAAGTTTGTTAAATAGTGCTGGGAAAACTGGGTCCTACATGTAAAAGAATGAATCTTGACTACTTCCTCATGTCATGCACAAAAACCAACTCAAAATGGATTAAAGAACTAGACATAAAACCTGAAACCATAAAATATATAGAAGGAAATAGAGGCGAAACACTACGTGATTTGCACCTCAAAGACATCTTTACAGACACATGACCCAAAGCAGTGATAGTGAAGACAAAGATCAACAGCTGGGACTACATCAAATTAAAGAGCTTCTGCACAGCAAAGAAGACAATAACAAAAACAAAGAGAAACCCCACCAACTGGGAGAACATTTTTGCACCCAACACTAATGATAAAGGACTGATCACAAAAATCTGCAAAGAGCTGATGAGACTCAACAACAACAAAGAAAATAATCCAGTCAAAAAATGGGCAGAAGAGCTAAAAAGAAACTTCTCCGAATAGGAAATGCAAATGGCCAACAGACATATGAAAAAATGTTCAACATCACTTGTAATCAAGGAAATGCAAATCAAAACTACCGTGAGATACCATCTTACACCAGTGAGAATGGCACATTCTAGCAACAAATGTTGGCGAGGATGTGGAGAAAAAGGAACATCCTGCACTGCTGCTGGGAGTGCAAACTGGTCCAACCACTATGGAGAGCTGTGTGGAGATTTCTGGACCTACTAAACATAGACCTTCCATAGGATCCAGCAATTCCACTCCTAGGTATTTACCCAAAGGACACAGAAACATCCATTCCAAAGAGCACCTGCACCCCTATGTTTATAGCAGCACTGTTTACAATAGCTAAGCTTTGGAAACAGCCCAAATGCCCAAAAATAGATGACTGGATCAAGAAGATGTGGTACATATATACCATGGAATATTACTCAGCATTCAAAAAAGATAAACACATGCCATTTGCAGCAACATGGATGGCGCTGGAAGGGATCATGCTCAGCGAAATAAGCCAAAAAGAAAAAGAAAAATACCGGATGGTCTCACTCATAGCAGGAATCTAGAGAACTTAAATAAGGGACCAGGAAAAAGAATAACTAAGAAAGTGAAAAATAAAAATCAACAAACAGCTATGAACCAGAGACTCTATAAGGGCGGGAGGCGGGGAGGGGAGGGATTGGGGTCAAAATAAGGGGGTTGCAATTGTATGGGGAATATAAAAATAAAATTTAAATTAAAAAAAAGAAAATTACTGGGAAGGAGGAATTTTCACCCTTTTCCCTTTTGAGATGAGTACACTATTTGGACAGCTAAAACTTATTTCTCTAAACTATGGAAGGGTGGAAACTGCAGAGTCGTTACAGAAGCCAGCTGAGTGTTTTCAGCCCGCACACCATACACATTAGAAAGGCACCTGTTCACAGGTGCTGCAGTTACTTGGATCACAAAGTCATCTTATAATTCATATGCCAGTCATCAAACCCCAGGCTCCCGCCCCCAGCCTGCAGCAGACCCCTGGCTACCTCCCCCACCCTCCTCTGTCCTCTCCCTCCCTGCCACCCCAGTCTGGCCACACCTGACTGCTCCTGGAGGGTCAAATACAAGCACTACCTCTCCTCCTCCAACCTTTCTCTGGGCCTGTCCTGGCTGTCCATGTCCTGGCCCACGGTGAGGTGTCATAAAACTGCACATGGCACCTTCTGACACCTCACCATGGGCCAGGATGTGAAGTGGGTCCACCTTCTGACCTTCCCCCCCACCACACAGCACAGACTGGACTGTCAGGCTACCACGTTGGGATTCAGGAGCAGGCATGCTGGTACCTGCTTCACTAGCCCTTGGGGCAAGCAGGGAATCCCTGGTGTGTCATGTCTGCCAGTTTTTTGGGGTGACTATGCCTATCTGGTCAACTTCAAGCAGCCAATATGACGTCACAATGTAGTGTTGGGGAGAAACAAGCAAAAGCTCCGCATCATGAAGTGTTTTCATGATGCAGATAAAAGGGCAGAGACCTTCACCGTCAGAGCCCGCTGCAAAGAGCTGAATTTGGTGGCTGGTATTTCTAAGATGTCCTTTAATATCATTTAAATCTCAATCCTTAGTTTGCCAGAGAACTCAGTTTTCTGGAAATCTGCAGATTAGTCCCTATGAGCTAGTACGAAGAGGCCGCTTTCCTACTCCAGCAGCTTTGTGTGACTTTGGAGAAATGACATCTGGGGCTTCCTCACCTGGAAACACAGTCACACACTTGAAGTCACTGACAGATTAAACATGAAGATCTTGCCTCGCCGACAGAGCAGAGGGTAGCCCTGGCTGCGGTGTTAGTTCCAGAGCATAAACCCACGGCCCTCAGCACTGCATTTTATGTTAAGGGCTTACTTTATCTTTGCAGGATAATTTCTTTAATTCTTTGTATCTCATTTTATTCCTAGTCATCTCCCTGTGTAGACATTGGGGATTGTAGACAGAAAACACTGCCCAGGCCTGGGCATTGCCTTTTGTCTTACCGTAGATCAGCGTCCACAGTGGACACAACTACCAGATCCGCAAGATCATGTTCCATGAAGTGTTTACGGAAAGCAAGATGATGTCCCAGAAAAGGTTCCAACAGGTGGTTTGGTGGAGACTGGTCATGGTCTGCTAACGTAGCCCATACCAGAGACTGGTCACAAGTCTGGACAAATATTTTATGTTTAAACTTCACGTGTGTAGGATGCTTTGAGGTGCTGTCATGAATTACAAGCGCTAAAGCAAGCACGTGAGGAGCAGATGCTGGCAGTCGTGGAGAGCCAAGCCCACACCACCTCTGCCGAGGGAAGCTGGATGTGGTAACCCTTGTAAAACTTGGGCAAGCCATGGCCAAGCAACAGAGCTGCTGGTTGCCAAGTTCAGCCAGACTCACTCCCAGGCAGAGCCGTCTGCAGGACCATGATCCTCACCTGCAGAGTCCTTCCTACTCCACACAGCTGGCCATCTCTCCCTTTTAGACGAGCAGTCTGCTCATATGCACACTCTGCAGAGTTCCTGAGCTGCTCCAGCACCTCACTGCTTCATCATTCCATCTCCCCTCCCAGCCAGGCCTCCACTTTTGCTTGCAAGTTCACAGTATCCTATAACCTAACCCAGCACAACAGACTCACTGACCCTTTGCAACTGTTCTCCCTCTCACCGAACTTCAAAGACTTGTCCATGTTCACGACCTACTTATTCACTTCTCGTTATCCACACAGTCCATGAAACCAATGTTTTGGCCTCACTCCTACTGGAACCTTCTGGAACAAGCCAGTGCCTCCCATCACACACACTGGTCACCCTTCGGCTGTCTCCAAGGCACACCTCTGCCATATTTGACCTGGACTCTGACCAGGTTCTCGTATTAAAATTATACTCAGACGACTCAACGAGCCCTAGTTTGCGAACGACCTCTGTCCATGTCCCAACGTCTTTCCACACCCACATTTCCAGCTGTGGATGAGTCTTCCAAATGAATCCTAAAAAAAAAATGCTTAAAATAGAACACAGCTGTCTCCCAAAAAAATGTGTTCAGCTCTATTCTACTTCAGCTAATGACATCATTAAGTGCCCAGGAGATGAAATACCTGACAATCATCTTTGATGGGTTCCTGGCAAAGTCCTGGCACCGCCAGGTAGAGAACTGAACCTCTTCCTCCCCACCGGTGCATCCACCCCCACTCCAGAGTGGTCTCTGTTCCAGCCCTCCAGAGTCTGTTCCTTCTCCACTTGGCCCTACAAGCCCTTTCTGGTTCCTTACCATGATGTGTTCCTTTCAGAGGCTTATCAGGACGGGGTAAGGTGCAGAGCTCCAGCCCAACACGTAAATATTTGTTCAGCCTCCACCTCCCTTCCCAGCACTGCTCGCCATCCACTGCTTTCCCCAGAACACCTGTCTGTGCTTGCTGCATAGCTCCCTCATCCTCCCGCTTCGGGTCGTCTGTCCGGGACACAGTGCAGCTCCCCCAGAAGCCCTTCCAAATCTCCCGCTTGGACACTCCTTTCCACCGTGAACACTGGGAGCCTCCACAGAAGCTAAGACCCATCTATCTGCAGCAGGTCCTTAGGGCTGTGTATGTACAGACACCCTCTTGTCATGGTGCCCTGCTTCATTGCACCTTTTTTACAAATCAAAGGTTTGTAAAAACCTGTTTTTTCCTAAGATGTGAGCCTTTTCTTAATCTGTGCACTCGCACTGTTGAGATGACATATTCCCGGCACAAGTATATTCACTACTTATAGTTACTGATCAAGAACAGGCTGGCTTTGGCATAGTCTATTGTGGTTGGTTCAGAAAATACCGATGAGATGCACCTGAATCACTCTGGTGTCACAGCGCTGCACCTTAATTGTTTTAATCACTCACAGCTCCAAAGTGTTTTACACAAGAGGAGGTACTTAAGAATTTGATCAAGGATCTTGTGAAAGTCTTCTGTGCCAATCTCGATCCACCTGCCCTTATCACAGCAGAGTTATTGAGGAAGCAAACCCTGCCCTTTCTGTACTTTCCCTTCAAACCTTAGTCCCGTTTACGGCACCTGTTTCCTGGTCAAATAATTATTTAACTTGTGCTCAGATGTTTTATGATCAATTAGGCAAATTTCAGGACTCCCTCTTACTAGTGCCTCCGCCCTATCCGTGCCCTTGAAAACCTCATAAAATGTAAAGCTCCTCCCTCCCCAGCCAGCCCCTAAACGCGATACCCAGGAACTTATGCACAAGTTCAGGTTCAGATACCAACTCCTCCCTTCAAAGAAATCACTAGATCTCACATGAAGGATCCTTGAATTAGGGCGATGTCTACAGTTATCAGAATTATATATGCAAACTATAAATGCAAGCAATCACTTAAAATTGATAAGACAACTATAAAAAAATTAAGCAGTTAAGACTATTTAGAAATCTCCTGACTCATCACAAGTCTCACGACTCCACCAGAATTCCAGCATGTTCAGAAAGCAGCTTCCCTTCAGCATTTTTAATAGCAATACACGTCAAAAATGGATGTGTTTCTAATGTTTTCCGAACTGCTTACGGACAGCTAATATTAGTTAATGGTTCTGATGAGTCAGTTTAATGTCCACTTCCATGACCTCTAAATACAAGAAAAAAAATATTTTAGATCTAAGAAATTGGAATAGTGCTTGGAGCATCTGACTTTGTATAGAATCTTTTCAACCTAAGGGAAGAAAAGGAGTCATAACAGCAATGAAAACCATTTTCCTAGAATATTCTGTAATATAGTTCTCATGGCAAACTAAAAAATTACAACGGTAGCTATTAAACTCTTACAAAGCCTGGATCTGCTTGTTTATAAGGCTTAAAGATTTATTTTTACACAAGAGCTGGGGTACAGGCCTAAGGCACGGTACTGTGAGAGGATTCACGAGAGACGGAGTGGGGAACAAGACAGACTCTGAAATACACTGCTGAGGGGGAGCAGCAGGCGAGACAGGAGAGGTCTGCTGTGCCATGTGGGTAGCTCCCTGGCAGGCCGGGAATCGAACCGTGCTGCAGAGGCTGCGGATTGCTTCACGTTGCGGCGCTCAACTGGCTGTGCCACCAGGGAGGCCCTGTTTATAAGGTTTATTCCTCAGTGTTTATTGCAGACAAGAGTACGCTTCCCATCTCTCATTCCTCCATTTCATTCAATCATCCTTTCAACAGGATTTGTAGAACACTTGTGTCGGCGCTGAACTTGGTTCTAGAGAAACAAGATTGGGGCCTGCCTCCTCCTGTTTTCATAAAACCTATGGAGGGCCTCCCCCGGTGGTGCAGCGGTTGAGTGCTGGCTTGCAAGGCTGCACACAGCCTCTGCAGCACCAGTTTGATCCCCGGCCACTGGCGAGGGTCCCACAAAAAAAAAAAAAAAAGAACCCTAGGGATCAGGTGACAGACAAGTAAAACATTTTGAAAGTACAATTGTTCCACGATTTCAAGAGGCAGGACTCCCGGCTGGATGCCCACAGTGAAGTCCTTTGACGGGAGTGGGGCCGGCAGTCACCCCAGTAGGTTGGTAATATGGGGGAAGGGATGACACCTTTCTTTTAACACTGTTATGATACAGGTGGACAAGGAAGGAGATATGTTTACTAAAATTATGCATGATGCATGTAATTATAAATATTATACAATTTATATCATTATGAAATAACTATAAAATACATAATGACACAAATGTTAATGATACCAATGCTATCTCTTATCACTCATCTTTGGCCCATGATCCCTCCATGTTGACTCAAGTCACACCTACGCATCAGTCCCTGATACTTTCCTAAGAAGCAGCAGGACATTTCCAACCAGGAAAAGCAGCTACCAGCTCCACTCTCCAAAGACAACATTCTAGAATCTGACGAGCTCTTCTTTGCAAAAACTTTAGAGTTCCACACTCACATCTGTTTGGTCAAACGATTTAGTTGCTGCAGCCCACAGCAGAGAACATCTCAAAACCTAAGGTGACAGATTGTCACTCACACTGTAATACTGAGTGTTACTCCTGCCTCTTGTTCCTGGTTAACGTGAGGACCTTTGTCTCACTGAAAGCTCAGCCACGGGTGGAGGTGAGAGACGTTTCAGTGTAGGAGTGTCCTGCAAGGAGGGAAACAAGGAGGGCTGACATGGGGAATCGGGCACGTATGTCACCAGCTGGTGCTCACGAGAGCACGAACCTGTGGGTTCTTTAACCCCAGCAAGACACGTAAGTGGATTTGTTGCTTTAGAAAAGTCACTGTCGGGCCTCCCTGGTGGCGCAAGGAGTTAAGTCTCAGCACCATGAAGCTATTGGCAGCCACTGCAGCATGAGTTCCACCCCCGGCCAGGGAGATACACGGTGCAGCAGACCTCTCCTGTCTCCCCGCTGCTCCCCTCAGCAGTGGATTTCAGTGGATCAACCTGTTCTGTTCCCCACTCTGTCTCTGGTGAATCTTTTCACCCCCCACACCTCTGGCCTGCACCCCAGTTCTTGTGTGCATAAATCAATCTTAAATATTTAAAGCCACTGGGGCCTCACTGCAGAGACTGGCTGGATGAGCAGACAAGCCCGCCTTGGCCAGAGCAAGTTCCTGAGCAGCCCCATGGCAGGAGGAGCCATGTTGCCATCTGGCTCTGGCCTTTGGGTCAGTCTGTCTCATCCTCATTAGGGCACACTGAGCGTCAGTGGCTCTCAGAGCTGTGGACAGATGAGGGCCTAGAGAGGTGGCCAGCACGCCCCGGCAGCATTCACAGGTGGCATCTGATGAGCTCAGACTGCAGGGGTCACCACCCCACTTGGTCCACGCTGGCCCTTCCAACACGAACCCAGAATCTCCTCACGCCAGGAGCATCCTACCCAGGTTCCCTTGGCAGCCTGAGGAGCCTCCTGGCCAAGCCCTGGTTCACCCATCTTTGCTGGTTGCGAACATCTTGATAGACTCATCCCAGCTACCTGAGACACTTTCTTAATCATGCTAGAGTCACAAGCTGTTGTTCCTTTGTGCCACAGTAACCTTTTCTCAGTTCCCAGGTAATATACTTCTTAGCTTGACCGAGCATTAAGTGATATTCAAAAAGTGTCTACACTGGTAAGTTTGGTAAGTTTGGTCATCCCACAAGCAAATGATTCCGCATCCCCTCCACAAACTTTCCTTTTGTGGGGTTTATAGTTTTTGTTTAGTGCTAAGAACGTTCAATGTTGAGCTCTGTACTCTTGAATTTGAAAGCACATAGTACGAATTGCTGATGAATAGATTCTCACACCCTGCTGCTGTCCAGTCTTCATTCCCTCTGCCTGCAACAAGCACTTGCCAGGGCCTCAACAGCTCCACTTAATGTGGAGGAGGGGGCAGCCTCCGAGAAAAAGCCCAGCTCCAAACTCACTTTCAGGACAGACCTCACTTTGCTGTCAGGCCCCATCAGTAAGGACCCAGGAGTCAACTCTGGCATTGTTATCTGAGCTGTGCAGTTTTCATGGAAGGTAAGTGTTTTTATTGCATGTTACATGCAGAATTCAATAAAACACCAAAAAGTGAGACTGAATCAGCCAGCCTCCACTCTGCATATAAAGACGAAAATCAGGGTCAACATTCCCAAGAGGGGAGCAGAGGTTGTACAAAATTGCTTTGTCACCTGTGGAAGAAAATAAACACTTAATTTCTGGAATTTTCCTTGGGACTCAAAAGCATCAGAGTAAAGCAGATTGTACTCCAAGGGAAAATAGAAGGAGCAAGGTAATGGGGTTCTTGCAAATAACCCACTGGAGGCAAAGAAGAAAGGGCCTCGGAGGAAGCAGAACATCGTGGCAGTTATGGGTGTAATATTTTCCACATGTCCCATATGTTTTCAAATTACCAAAGTGCAACTCTTTCCCACAGCCCGTTTGCAAGTGGACCTGACAACCAAGCCCACGGAAATCAAAGGCTGTAATCTACTATAAATTCTGCCACGCTAGATGCAACGAGTATCTGTCAGATTTTTTTACTTAAACTTCTCTTCCTTTCAGAGAGCAGCATCTGGCTCTAAACTGCACATTTAATTGAAAAATCCTTTAATAATAGCATTAATTTTCATCATTTTGCATTCCGGCAGTCTGTGACAAGGAAACAGGCTCTGATGTGGAAGGCAGCCAGGCTGCAGGGAGAAGGCAGGGTGGGTATGGGAGTGGAGGAGGGCAGGGAGCAGGGAGAACTAGTTGCTTCCCCGCAGCCCTGCCCCCGGGATAAAGTCCAGGGCCGTCTTGGTAGGTGATGTCTTTGAAAGAGATGACACCGCACTTGAAGCTTATCAAAAGGCAAACAGGCACTTCAGAAGGACAAGCCAGCACCGGTGGCAAAGGCCAAGGGCCCCGGTCCTTGCAGCGAAGTCAGCCATGACAAGTGCCATGTGCAATGCCCCTTCTGCGTCAGTCCCATCTCTGTGCATCTCTTTGCAAATGGCCCGGTGAACCTTCCCAGGCAGAAAGGGAAGCCTGTCCTGGGCCTGCTGGGCGGAGCAGGGCGTGGAGGAAGGGTCTTGTCAGGCCATGGGACCAGAGCTCCTGGAAGCCGACACTGGCTTTTAAAACCTGAGCGAATATCCCAGAAGCTGCGGCTCTGTGGAAGGGGCACAGAGGCGCAGGGCAGGGCGACTTCCAGGAGGCTGGGTAAGCACAGGAGAAAGCCCCCCGGGCTTGGCTCTCCCGGTCGCCTGGAACCAGCCCCAGAGAAAGGGCAGACAGCCCCATGGCGAGGCTGGCAAGCCCTTTGTCAACCACACACACCCTGGGGTGGGGACTCCTCTGCGGTTGCCATGGCCACTGCCTGCCACACTGAGTTACACTCCACTCCCCAACCCGCCCCGCCGCCCGCCTGGCTGCAAAGGGCCAGATTCTTGCGCCTCCATTTCAGAAAACACAGCGTTTCTTTGGGGTTCTGAGAGGACGATGTCCTTTCCAAGTGCATTTCCAAGGTGACCAAGCACATCTTCAGGAACGGGCCAGAGATTATTTCTGCAGTCAGTGCCTTTCAGCTTGTCCCTGTTTAATTGAAAACTGGCGCATCAGAGGCGCAGAGCAAGGGCCGAACAAACCTGCCGGGGGAAACGCAAGTAGGTGGCCCTGGCGTGGGGAAGAGCAGACGACCTGCCCTTCTCCATGGAAGGTCACCAAAGAGTTGAGCTGATGTGACCCCTCCTCCCTTCAGAGCCTATTACCATCATGGCCATCACGTTACTGAAAATCTCATTAACTGGCTGGAAGATACCAAGTGGACCATGTTGGCATCTGCTCGGCCTCAGCACAGCTTTACAAGCCCTAAACCACCAGAGGACATCATTACAAGGAAGCCCCTGCCCTGCCCCATTCTCTGCTCCAGGGCCCAGACCCCAGGGACAGGGCCGTTTGCCCGATGCATGACGATGCCCCCACCGCCCCCGGGACAGAGTCGCTCCACAAGTTCGCGGGTAAAGGACACTTAGTCATCTGCACCCCAGAGCCTCTCGGACACCAGGCAAGCACGGGGCAGCTTCCTGGGGGAGTTGAGGAAACACTTGTGTTCAGGTTTTTAAAAAAATAAGGCGGTAACTTGTATTTGATTCTCCCCATGCATCACATGCCTCTGCTGAGCATCCACGTCGGCAGCGTGCTCAGCGTTAAGGCCTGCACGGGGGCACATTCTAGCCAAAGGAAAAAGCAGCACTTTGTTTCCAGAAGGACCTAGCACTCGGTGTAGACAGACAGCCTTGCAACAATCCAAAGATTCTCGGGATTAGGAAGCAGCGAGGCTTGCAGTGGCGGCTGTGCGTGTTGTTAGCTGGGACCCAAGTCGCAGTGAGAAAGCGGATCACACAATCGGTGAGGACTGAACCCAGAGAGCCATCAGCAGCTCCAACAAGCTCCAGCTTGAATTCAGTGTCTCGGGGCGGGGGGAGGCGGGAAGCCGGGAGACAGAGTCCTTGACAGCAAAGATGTCATTTTTCTGGTCAAGGGACTCTGGGTCTACACTTCCCGGCCTACAGCTACGCCAGTGCTGGAGAGGCCTAGCGAACTCCTCCTCCTAAAGAAGGTTCCGTGCAGGGCAGAGGCTGGGTCCCGTGGCCCATGCTTCTGTGTTCACCCCGCCCGGGGCTGCAGTGGGGTGAAAGGCTGCGTGGCGGGCAGCACAGCTGCTTCGGGTGTCACCTCCACAGAGGACCCGGCTCTCCAGGCTGCCAGAGTGGGGAGGGGGCATTTTCCAAAACACCTTAGAGCGTGCCCTCAGCTCTGGATCCTGGATGCCATCTGGGCAGAGCTGGTGAGAGCCCAGAGCAGATGCTAGGGTGCTCCAGGCAGACGACAGCGGAGCCCAGAGATGCCGCGCCCATGGGGTCTGACCGCTGGATGGACCCTGGGTGGTGAGCCTTGGGGTAGGGGTCTCAGCAAAATCAACTTAAACAGGGCCCCCACCTCTAAGACCTTGTCCCCCAGATGCCCTTGGAGTGGGGAATCAAACCCCGAGATCAAAATGTCCAGCCAGACCTGCAGAGAGAGACCCTAAATCAGCTTGCAGGAGATAAACCGTTCCTTCTTGCATATTGATTTTGTGACCTGAGTCAATTCAAGTACATATTTCAAAAACATTACGTTCCTCTGAGCTTATTAATGGAAACTCACTTTGAAAAAACACGCTCCTTTTGCACAACCTCTGCCCCCTCTGTGGACTGCGTGTAGTGAAAGCTGCAATCGCTGTGCCTGGGTGGACCCGGGGTGTGCTGCCCACCAGGCGGGCCAGGAGCTGCCCATCAGCAGATGCCTGACCCCCTGCCGTTCGGGGCACTTCAGGGATGCTCGGGGTGGGTGGGGTCAGCAGCTCTTAGAAGCGTCTTCCTTTAGGCACAGTGGGGTCCCCTGTACACCTAACCAGGTGTCCCTTCGCCAGGGCTGCCCCCCAAAGACCACCCACTCAGCGTCCAGCCACCCCCGAGCAGAGACCCTTCTGGGCCAGCACAGTTCAGCACTAGTCCAGACAGACAAAGCTGGCCCACCTCCTGCTGACATTTTACTTTTCTCAGAGTCGGTACACACCAGAGCAGAGAACCATGTGCAGCTGAAGTACATCCCCGAGGGGAGCACGATACACAGATGGAGACGCCACCCTGGTGTTGCCGCCGCAGGGCGGGCAGCCCTGTCAGTGCAGGGCCGGTGACCAGGCAGGGGCCGCTGCTGGCGTGCACCATCACCAGCAGGAGGGGTCCATCGCCACCTCCCACCAGGACACCCCGGCCCCACCCTCAGCCCACAGGAGGCTCGTGCCTGGCTTCGCATTGCTGCCTTTTAACCTGGTTCCCTGTCAGTCTGCTAGAACCTGCACTGTGGGCAGCTTCCCGCCACGCTCCCCACCGGCCCGCCCTGTCTAGGCGCGCTCTCCACAGCTGCAGCCGGAACCACCACGTCGAGGTCATTCTGCCCCGGGTTTGACTTGCAGACCCTCCCCTCCACCTCTGCAACCAGACAGTCCAAGCTCTCCCTGCATTCTGCCTCCACCGCTCCAATAGCCTGTGGCACTGGTCTAAGAAGCCTGCTGCGTCCTGCCCACTCCCCAGAGGACCAGCTACCACAGCCCTCACACCAAGAATCCCTAGACGAGTGTTGCCACAGCACTGGGTTCCACAGCAGTTTTAGGTGCTGGGGACTGAGGCAAAGGGCAGAGCTCCTGCCTGCTCGTGGCATGCTCAGGTCACTGCCCAGATGGACCTGGACAGTCCACACCTGCATCCTTCATGCTTCTCTCCCCCACCCATTCAGTCATCTGCAGCCTGGAAGCTCCGGGACATCTGGAACTTGCCGGCAGCCCCCAAGTGTGAAACGTCCTGTCTGTCCCAGCAGCAGTAGCCTCTCCAGGGACACCCTGTCCCCAGCAATTATGTAGACTCCACGAGACTCTGGGGTGACTGGGAGTCAAGAGAGAGCTTCTGAAGTCATGAGCAGAGAGGGGCATTCGAGTGGCACACAGGCAGCCCCTTGCAAGAAGAAAAATGTCAGATACCAACATCAGGACATCGAGTCAGAGCTCAGCGCCTGTCAGAGCAGGAGGCGGTGCCAGGGAGGTGCATGCGGCCTGTCTGTGCACCTGGACCCGTCACATCCTCAGAAGCTGACCCTGATGGGCACAAGAGGACAGAGGGGCCCTGAAGAGAGGCTTAGGTAGGAGGGATGATGGTGGCGGAGCCAAGTGCAGACGGTCAACAAATATAATCACGCGTTGGCACAAACTCCAGCGTTTTGAACATGGGTATTTCTGCCCTTGAGATTTAACCAAAACCTGCATTAGATTATCAAGTTTATTAAATTTCAAGTCAGAACAGACATCAGACCCATTATCTGAGCCTCCCGGGGGAGCTAAGTAATTTGTATTAGAAGGGCGCATATTTGTAGGAAACTGGCTGGGACTCGCGCCACGCAGTCACATCTGGCCGCCCCCTCCCAGGACCGAGGCCAGGGTCCGGCTCCAGGGCCCCCCACGAGGCACGAAGGGCTTAAAGGATTTGCCACTCGGAGGTTTGGCCCTTGGCTTTATGAGCTGCACTCAGGACAGAAGCAAGTTTTCCAAGCTCATTAGAGCATAAGGAATGCCAGTTCAGTCATTTCAGAGAAATAAGACAGCCACACGGTCTCAGCACGACGGGCACGTCCTGTCCCTAATCAGGTCCCCTTCGCTGAGATCCCAAGAGTGAGCCATCTACTCTCACTAAATTCTGAATTTAAAACCAGAATTTACTGCTTCAGAAGCCAAGCTACATGAAACTGGCCAACTACCCAGAGGAAGCCAGACCACGATCAGAAAACTCCCTGTCAGCAGGGACTAGGAAACGGGTATTTTGGTGGCATCGGGCACAGATGCTCCCACGTGTCCGCTCAGAGGGAAAAGCAGCTGTGTCTGCACCAGGACACTGCAGGGTCCCTGACCAAGAGCCTTCCATGTCCTTGAGCTTGAGATTCCTGGCAGACCCGGGCTCGGCCAAGCCCGGAGCAGGGTCTTTCCCTCTCCTGGGCTCAGCATCACCTGCATGGAACACATCTGAGTCCGTGACTCACCCACTGGTTGGCTGGCACTTCTCTGGGTATGGAAGTGAATTTAATCTGCTCTGAAGATGCAAAAAGCCCCTTAGTTTCCTTCAATGGCCATTTTCAAGCCCACACTCGACTTCGTGAGTGTGGCTATCACAGCTGAACACTTGAAGGACAAGGTTCCTAAGGGAAGGTGGGGGTGTCCACTGGACCCTAATTCCCTGAAGCAATGTGGGTGCCAGCCCAAAGCCTCCAGGGCAGGATTCCCAGCCCTGTGCTCCCTCCTCATGAAGCTCCCTGACATGTTTCTCTGGTCTCTAGCCCAAGAGTAGTCTCTGATCAGCAGCCTGAGTGTAAGTGATTACGGGGAGGGAAATCAAGCACTTCTAGTGTTCAGATCTGTATCCTCAAGTGCTGCTTTAGATCTGCATCCAGCTCTGGCCCTCCTGAATCGTGGGTCTTATTTTAAATTACATTGAAAGTAGAAGTGGCCTCCACATAGGGCCCACGTCCCCCTACCCTTCAGCTCTCTCGCTTTAAAGACCAAAGGTCTGCTTCCACCGGGAGGCACGAGAGAAACAGTCCAGGCCACCCCAAACCTGAGGCAGGACACAGGGGTCCCCCAGGCACTCAAACATGAACACCAGCCCTCGAGGCTCTGCTTCTTTACTAAGTGTTGCTATTTTAAAAAGAAAACGAGGAGAGTTATAACCACGCGGCCCTTAGGAGAGGCGGCGGCTGTCTCCACGTCTCCTAGGTCGCTGCTGGTCAAACAGGAATTGAACCCAGAATTCCTGGTTCCTTAGTTTGAGCGTCCCCACCTCACATTGTCTTGGGCGCAATTAATAGTCTAGAAAAATCAGCTGACACTATTTAGAAAGGCCCCGACCATTTGATTAAACAGATCGAGGCTTCCAAGACACCCATGTCAGTCAAACAAAACCGCCAGGGGCTCAAGGCCCCATTGAGCCCTGAGACCCGCAGAGGCGGCTTTGAGCCACCCTGAACCCCGGAAGGTCCGACTGCAAATGGCAAGACCGCAAGGTGCCCCTCTGCAGGGTCCTGTGCGCACCCTTCCCCGGCAGGAAGACAAAGGTCCTCCAGAAATAAAAAACATGAATGAGTAAGAGGAGTAATTTAATATCATGTTAACTCATTCTCTATGATACAAGGTAAGGCCACATCATGGCAAAGACATGGTGCAAAGTATTCCCATATGACTTTCGGGCCATTAATACGAGAATTCCATATTTCATAACATCAACAAGCCAGATGAACCTCATTCACTTAAATCAGAGAACAGTGAAAAGAACAAATGTCTCGTGAAGAGCGGAAATGAGAACAATGTGCACGAGGTCAAGCGGTGGAACTACGGCTCGGATGCTGTGCATGAAATAATTATTTCTGCAGTGCTGTTTCTGCAGTGAGGTTAAGCATGTCAGGATTTGCAATCCAGGCATATTTCAAAAAAAGAAATACCAATCTACATGAGGTGTGGAGAAAGTCACCACATGCAAAGCAAGCGCCATAAAAGACATTAAAACTGAAACTTTGAGCAGCCAGCTCCTGAGCAGAGCATGCACGCCCGAGCTGGGCCTGCAGATCATTTCCACCCTCCGAGCTCTCAGGAACCCAGTATCTCCTTCCACTATTTGATAACTTAGCGAGCTTATGACATATGGGGCTTTTCAGAGTAAAATGATAGCAAGGTCATGTGACACTTAAAATCACACCCCTCGTCACAACAGTAAACGTTCTGACTTTATCAGCTCAGCAAAGGTATTTGGTTCTGTGTGAAAGTTAGGACTCTTCCCTCAGGAGTTTCTGAAACAATGGGCGATGGTATGAAGACCTGCCAGTGCTTCGTGAGAGAAGTCAAAATACCAGGACCGCTGGTGTGACAAGGGCAGGAACCGACTCTGCAGGTGAAGGGCCTGGCCAAGGCTGGCTGAGCCAGACCCAGAACCCGCCAGTCTCATGACTGAGGGCCATGCCTGGCTTATCTGGAAACGGCCCACTGAGGACAAGACCAATGGAGTCAAGCCATAGGCCCAACTCCCTGCGTGTGGCCAGCAGGAGCCAGGACACCCGCACGATGCCACCACCGCCAGGTCCCTCCTGCAGCATCCTGGGGCTGGGGGCTGACCTCCGCTCCAGCTGCTTGCTGGGTACTGGCCTAGCCAGCAACAGGGCCCCGCAAGCTGCCCAGTGTCCGAGTGCCAGGAGTGAAGCCCCCAGCAGGCCCGGCCAGGCCGCCTGCACATCCCACTTGGCCTCCAGACGTAACCACCGCCCACCCCCAAGCACCTCCATGTTTGGAATTCCTCCTAGATCCTTTCCAGAGCCTCTCTCTGGAATATAGTCAGTGGTGAACAAGCTTCCCACTCAGTGGGTTTTATCTCTGAAAGGGGGAAAATCAAAGATAACGCTCTTCAGAGCCACAGTTGGTGACTAAGGCAGTGAACCAGCATCTCCTGCTCCTCAATCTAAGCGCTGCATTCAAACAGGTGGGACATGGTTCATTGACAGACGCTCACAGCGATTTCAAGGAAAGATTTGAGTAACGTCCACCATTAACTAAACTTTCCAAAGGTTTTGGAAGGACAATACTTATCCCCATGGGTACATTTTAAAATTTTGTTTCTCTGCAGGGGCCCTACCCTCATAGGAAGGCCTCAGGGTTAATTAACCCTTTATTTTCAGCTCATCCATGTGTCCGGCACTCTCCCCAGAAGCTCTTTATACCCGTTTAGCAAAACAAAATGTTGACACCTCGAAACTTTAAAATACAACTCAATATCGAATCACATAGTGGCTGCATGCCAAGAGGAGATACATTAGAAATATCTCTTACCAAGCCCTATAAACCCAAGATTTATGACAAGCCCGGGTAATGCTTTCTGAATCTGCACTTCAATAAATCCAAGTGCAAACATGTGACACCAGTCAATAATATTTACAAAGACTTTTCCATCGGGTATTTGTTAGGCTGCATTTCACACTGAAGGTGGTAAAGTGAACTGGGGGGCCTGTGGGCTGCTGACTGACAGGCCGGCCTGGGGGGCTCCCGAGTCCCTCGACCAGTCCCAGAAGGCAGCCATAGTGGCTCCTGACTCACCCTTCTCCAAGTGCTCCACTGCACGTCCCGCCTGAGGTTTTCTCGGAAACAGAACCTGAGAGGCTGATGAGGGGATGCGAGGACATCGCCGCAACATGACAATGCCGCCTGGGTGGGGAGCGGTGCCGAGGCGTGACCGAGTTAGACCTTCACTCAGGACAGGGGCTATTCACGCCCCTTCCTCAGGCACGTGCTGCAGGGACTTTCAGTTGCCGTGTTGAGTCCCCAGGTTACCATTTAATATGCAACAATATCTTCCCTAATTCTATTTAATTTCTTTTTTTTTAAAGATTTATTTATTTTTATACAAGAACTAGGGTACAGGCCAGATGCACGGGATGGTGAGAGGATTCACCAGAGACAGAGCAGGGAACAGGCAGACTGAAGAAATACACTGAGGGGAGCAGCGGGCGAGACAGGTCTGCCTTGCCGTGGCAGCTTCCCAGTGCAGCGCTCAACTGCCTGTGCCACCAGGGAAGCCCTATTTCTTTCAATTTCATGTATCAAAACCACTTACCATTCAGCATGTGGTATTATGCTGTCTCCACCGACAGTAATATGATTCCCCTTCCTTCTGTATTTATGTTTATTAAAATTACGTATAATATAGGTAATTATAGATATTATATAATTTATATAGTTATAAAATTAACTATAAAAACACATAATGACATTTAAATCTAATGACGCTAGTGCTATTTCTTATCACGCCTCTTCAGCAAGTGATAGCCGTCTATGCAGATTCCAGAGGGAAGCTGAAGGCTAATTCCCTGACAGCTTTTCTAGAAAGAAAATTAGCACACATCCAACTAGAAAAAAAGCAATACCATCCCTACTCACCAGAGAAAATTCTAGAACTTGACTGATAATACTTCTGTGTAAGGGTTTAAAGTTTTACACTCAAACCTACTCTTTGATCCAAAGTGTCTTCATTTAGTTACTAGAGGAATCTCACAGCAGAGATCTTTGTTACTCTTCTATGTATTAAAATATTTTTTCACAGACAATCTTACATTCACTTCAGTCACACCCCATTAGAGTATCGAATCAGGGCTGCCCTCACCCCATCTATTTCTACTTGGTCATCCTTTCAACGTAAATGTTTTCCAAAGACATGCCTTGTTCTGAACCCACAAAATTCCTTTTAAAATCCCAAGAATGGGGCCTCCCCGGTGGCGCAGCGGTTGAGCGCTGGGTTGCGAAGCTGCCCGCGGCCTCTGCGACGCAGGTTCGATCCCTGGCTGCTCCCTGGCCACCAGAGGAGGGTCCCACATGGCGCGCAGACCTCTCCTGCCGCCCGCTGCTCCCCTCAGCAGTGTCCTTCGGTCCTTCTGCCTGCTCTGCTCCCCGCTCTGGCTCTGGTGAATTCTCTCACCCTCCCGCGCTTCTGACTGTACCCAGTGCATGTATAAACAAACAAACAAATAAATAAAACATGCCTCTATTTAAAAAAAAAATCCCAAGAATGAATTTACACCCTTGAGGATGTCCCCATCCTGACTCAGGCTGACCGAAATTAGTGTATTTGCAGTTAAGCTAAAACATTCCCTTTTAAGACATGGACAACGCTGTTAACAGGCCAGCCGGGAAGCTGCCTGGATCCTGTAACTCTCCGAGTCAGCAGCCCCGGCCTGCTGAGCCTGGGGGACACGCTCACCATCTTTCTACTTTCCAACCTCACCTCCACTTAAGTAGTTAGTGCGGATTTAAAACTTGTGTGACTTAGTCTTACACTTTTCATGTGCTTGCCCCCAAAACAGGACTACCAGCTAGTAGGATAAAAAGTAGAGAGGACATTAAAGGATGGAGTAACCCCATTGCAAGAGCCAAGTGAATTAAACTTCGGCAGATGGAGTCGGCCACCTGCAGCCGAGCCGGGGGCTTGCCAGCCACAGCGCCCGCAGCCCACTTCCCACCCTACTCGACAGAGGGTGCAAAAGCCCCTGCAGGGTTCTCCCTGGGGTTAGTTACACTGCAGCCAGGACCTCGCTTTCTAGGACCAGGTCACCCAGAATTTCAGGTGTCCATGGTCACCTCGGGAGGCAGGGTTTTGAAGGGCCAGGTGCACAAGACAGACACCACACCCGTCTGGGGAGGACTGAGGACGAGAAACAAAAGGATCTGGAGTTTAGGTTCCAGAGAGGAGGGAAGCCCGAGGAGAGCTGCCGAGATGGTTCCAAGTGAAAATCGTCTTTTCAGGGGCCAATCCAAGGAGAGGGTCCGGCACTGGAGATGGGGGTGAACAGTGTCAGGGTGCCTACTGGGGACACTCAGGCCAGGGTGCTGGCTTTTCCCAGAGTTACTATCCCCTCCATTTCTCTTTTTCCTTAATAAGCTGGACAAACTCAAGCAGGGATTTACTCGGCCATCAGGTCAGCGCTCCAAGTAAAAGTCCACTCTGGGAAACAGCCGACTTCCTTCCCAGGCTCAGGGTGGCCCCAGCGCCAGGCAGGTAGGGTCACCCGCCCAGCTCCTCGAAATCCCAACCACAACTGCTGGGATCCTGCCCCTTCCTTCCCACCTGTCTGGTTTTAATCACTGGAAAGACTGGGGGCGGGGGGAGGGTGAAGGGGAAAAAAAATCAAAGTGGGCGAGAGGAAGGGAAACCGACAAAGGTCAAGCTGAGAGCAGGGCACTCTGTGGGAGCAGCTGGCACTTAGAATAAGGATGGACATCGCCGAAAACCCACCTGGAGCACTTCCTGTCTCCTCTCCGCCCTGCATTCCACACGCCCAAGCCACATGGAGAACACAGACCCAGGGCATCCTCGTGTATCCCTCCCACACAGGATAAAGGGCTACGTCACCCCGATCCACCCCAGCCTACTTCATTCTATTTGACTCATGTTTCAGATGATCCCCCAGACTCCTCCCCCCAATCTGAGATCTGGGAAAAGCAGCCAGTCCTTTGGCCAGAAGGACAGTGAGAAAGGAGATGCTTCCAACTCCAGTCTTAGCTCTTCTGTATTTCTAGAAACACACCCTGTGAGGCCAAGTCTGAACTAGCCAGTTCATTGCAGCTTTCCATGGTAGACGCCTACCCAGTGCAGAGTTGAACCCACCCACCGACTCGAGTATTCCAGCAGCTGATGATCAGCAATGTCCGAGAAGATTCAAAGACTACATGCAATTATTTTTATGGCCACGCTTGGATCGCTAAATCCCAGCCCACCCCCTCCCCCACGTCTTTAAACCCTATCCAAGCCACATGAAAGCATAGATTGCACCAGGCTTTACTTATTTCCTTCAACACCTTCACTAAATTACAATCAGAAAATAAAGAACCCCAGATTTCTGCATCCTAGGCGTAATTCCAGCTTGATTCATACACGTAAGACACTTGAGTATCCTGATTCTTTAGGTCATTTTCTGACAAAAGTTCCCACTTCGGGGAGGTTGAGTTCCAGCGCTTCACCCTTAGCAAGCCTCAAGAGTCCGCAGTTTGCAGAGAAGACTCCTCCTTAATTGTGCTCTTTAAAATGCCTTCCTATAGACAAATGGCTTTGTAAATTGAATTCTTTACTCATTCTTGCTCCCAATAAATATTCTCATTTGTTCGGGAGCCTTCTGAACAATGAACATCAGGGGAAAGTTCCAATCTAAGACATTCTAACGGTATAAGGGTAGACAAGCGCATCTACAAGAACTTGGTAGAAATACACTAAACTTTAGATGACTTTTTCATGGCAACTAGGATACACAGATGCATTTGAAGGAAGCTTCAGAATCAGAATAAATGTACCCGTTACAGCTGGATACAGAACACGACAGTTTGTGTTACATGGAGTTGTTGTGAGATTGTGGGAACTGCAGAGGGCCACCCCCCTCATTCCTGAGTGCACTCGCCCATCTCCCCACCCCAGCAAGTCAGACACTTCATTCGGGGCCACTCAGGAGAAAGTTTTTATAATCAGAATAAGCTTGTAATGGCCAAGCCCCTAGCTTTATTTGAAATCGCCAGCTTTTTCCTTATTTTCAGCAAAAAAAGCAAACAGCCATCAACTTTGGGAATAGGAGACTGGGGACAATGTGAGCTCTGACGGGGAGCCGGTTCCACGCCACCTCCCCCTGCAGCCTCTCCACCCAGCACAGTCAGGCCCCCTACGGCTGCATGCAGATCAGAAAGGCTGGGAGAAAATAAATGAACTGCCTGCTTTTCATTATGTTCCAGTTTCAGGACGGGGGTACATCTGGTTTTCTGATTACACTTTCCCGTAGTAAAGAAAATTCTAGCCTAGCAGGTCAAACCAGCTGATGGCTAGCCAGTTCCAATTACTGACCTGCCTCTAACCTCAAAGGGGAAAAAAGAAAACCCTTTTTACTTGTTCTTAGAAACCGAAATATGGGTGGAGAAGGTTGCTGGGTTTTCCTTGATTAATTAAAGTTGCTTATTCAAATTGTGCTTTAGTACATAGTCTTTAATTATAAACAAAATAATGCCTGACTTCCTCTATAAAACACTCAAAGGCAAAGAGAAAGAAAGCCTAGACTCTTATTTCTATAATAAAAAACAAAGCACAGTAATTTCAATATGGCATTTGGGACTTGATTTGTTCTGTTTAATGAATAAAAGATAGTATTTCTCAAAGGCGACAGTGTCTACTGAGATAGCTTTCTTTTTTCTTTTTGAGGCTTTTTAAAATGGGCTTTATGCTAAAACTATTTCCACCTCCCAAATAATCTTCCCCATGGTTTTAATGAATTCTGCAAAACAATTTGTAAATTCTAAAATATATGCTTGTAAATTCTAAAATATGTTCATCTAATCAAACTTTAGTTTCACCTCAAAAAATCCCCACCACTTCCTGATTTATGGTGGAATTGATTGCATAATCTAACATTTCTATCAAGCATCTTAAAGCAATAGGGAAAATGTCTACTGCATTGAGAGGCGACTATTCCGGCGAAGGGCTTACGGGAGAATGCCGACAAACCACCACTTGACCACGTGTTATGATTTGAACTTTTTAGACAAATACTTCTGTGTCAGGTTAAACCAGGTAGAATTGCCAATACTTTGACCTCTAAGGACAATTTCAAAAGGTTCGGCCTGAGTTTTAGATTTTGACTATAACGAAGCCATTACATTCAATATATCTAAATTGTCACATTTAATCTGGTACCATAGAAAACTTTTGAAATCATTTTCCAAGCAAGGAAGAGCAAGAACTGAGTTTCTGACTCCAATTTGCAAACACACCATCTCGGAGTCTTTTCTATACTACTTTATGAAACAAGCAAATGCCAGCCTCCCTCCAGAAGCAGCACGCATGTGCATTTTGACTTACATTTTCTATCATTCCCTGTTTTGCTCATTTTCTAGATGAACCTATTATGGAGACCTAAGGAATAAGGCCAGAGCCACCCTTTGAATCCCTTTCAGGGTCTGGACTTGCCATTTTTCTTTGGAGTATTTAAATCACGCCCAATAAATGGAGACCGAGTCTCTGGAACTCTTAATGACAACCAATCTGAAACAGCCCAAAGATGCTTGTTTTATGGGCTTTTAATTAAGGCATGCCAGCAAGGACTCCAGATGTGCACACTCATTTTCAGTAGTATCTGGATAACTTCTCCCCTTTTGTATTCTGTTGGCTTGAGATTTCAGTTTATTTTCAATTCTTTTGGCTGCTTATTCTAGAGAGATCTATTATCTGTGTATGGGCATAATACAGAGAGGGAGCTCAAGCACCTCAATGGTGACTTAAGTATGAAAAGCTAAGGGGTGGGGAAAAGACCGCATAGCTAACCAGATCTGATCAGGGGGTGGTGGAGAGTGAGAATCATTAAGCAATGCAGCATCAGAGGTTGGGAACTGGGTGCTGCCTAAGACCACCAGGCAGAATTCTCAACACTTGCGTTACCAGACCACCACCAAACCTTTGCCACAGTTTTGCGCTCTAACCCTAACCTCGTGCTACCGCCTTAACAAAACTCCACAGCCAGCTGCACAGATATCATTAAAAGCACTCCTATGTTTATTGCAGCACTATTTATAATAGGTAATATATGGAAACAACCCAAATGCCCAAAAACAGATAACTGGATCAAAAAGATGTGGCCTATACACACAATGGAATACAATGCAGCAATCAAAAAGATAATCACGTCATTCACAGCAACATGGATGGAGCTGGAAGGGATTATGCTCAGTGAAACCAGAAGGAAAAAGAAATATCAGATGGTTTCACCTATGAGGGATATAGGGGGACCAAATAAGGGATCAGGAAAATAAAAAAAATTAACAGGCATATATTAAGTCAGGCATTCTACAGGGGAGGGGAAGTGGGCGGGAGAGGGATCAAAAGGGGAGAGGAGAGTACAAGGGCCTATGGCGAAGGTGCACGGGTGAACTGGTGGTGGGAATTACACAGGGACTACACCTAAGAAAGAGAAAGCATGCAATGTATGAAAAGAATGGTATAAAATATTAATACATAAAATGAAGCCAATATGAAAAGCTAAAAAAAAAAAGCTGTCAGCAGACTAAACAGCAGCTCTCTGGGCTCTGCTCTGCTTTCCTTCTGTTGCTAAAACCAGCAGAAACTTTAAAACAAAGGCCTTTCCATCTGCCACCTGCAGGGCAGCTCGGCACAGGCCTCTTTGTCCTTCCTTGTCCCCCATGTGGGACAAACTGCCCTCAGGTCTCTCGGTGCCTGTCCCTGGCCAGGAACTACTCACCCCCACCCACCCCCGGGCTCCTCTAAAAGGACTGCCCCTTCTGTCGGCAAGCACTGAGGAGCTGGATGTCTTCAGTCAAGCCCGCACGTTGCCTGTTCTTGGCGTCTAGCAGGGGTTGGCGGGTCAGGTCTCTCGCTTTGCTGCTTGAGGTGGTCATTTTTGTTAACCCTTTGCACTCCGCTGTCCCCTCTCAGGGGACATCGGAATTCTAGCATATCACTCGGATGTCCCCTCTCAGGGGACATTGCAATTTATTAGTGATTACGGGGAATTGAGGTTATTTCAACGCAACTTTTTGAGACATGCATGTTTCCCTGGAGTTTTATCTTGAAATGGCACAAGAAATTAAATCAAAATATCGTAAAATGGTTCGGAGTGCAAAGGGTTAAGCATAAAGAAACCCAAAGGCGCTAACTGAATGCTGCTGGCCAGGCAGGTACCGTCCATCCCGGAGGCAAGCACCCTCGCTCGTGCACCTTTCTGATTTCAGAGGCGCGTGCAAGCAGCGCCCGCCTCCACCCCCACCCCCAACTGGGAGCTGGCACAGCCTACCTGCTCTCTCAACAGCCGCCAGCCAGCCACCCCACAAGGGCCCCGCGTCCACTGCTGACATTAATAAGTGGCCCTGGCAGGACCCCAGGGGGACCCACCGTGTGGGTCCAGGCAGCTGCACTGGGAATACCAGGGACCGGGTGGTTTGTAAGCAGAGTTCGCTCCATTCTGGAGACAAGGTACCAGCAGACTCAGGGCCCAGTGCCGCTCCCTGTGGCTCAGAAAAGAGCACTGACCCTCGCACTTCCCTGAGGCCCCACCTCAGGGAAACTGGGGACTAAGTTCAACATGTGAATTTCGTGGGAACCACCACTCGGGCTAGGACAGACGGCACCTTCCCCAGCCCCTCCCCTCAGTTCTGTTTCCTGCACGATCCCCCTCGGGCTGCCAAGCCTCTTGACTCTCAGGGTGTGAGATTCCTGCCACCAAACCCCCTTCCATCTAAACTTACAGCTGCCCTCTCTCCCCCGCGCCCCCCACTGTCGGAACAGCCCCGTTTCTTCCCGCTTCTGTGCCTGAGGAGAGGCTGCCCACAGCAGCGCCAAGGCCTCTGCACGCGATTCTCATGTTCTGACCCCAGCATCCACTCAGTAGCTTAAGCCAAAAGCTTCAGGATGTTTGTTAACGCCCCCTTCTGCATCACCAAGGGTTACCTTCCTACCTTCTAAGTATCTTCAACTCCCCTTCCCCTCCCTGCTGCTACACAATCACATTCAACAATCATGGGCCAGCCTAGGCCAGGGGGATGCTTTGCTGAGGCAGCTCGCGCACCAGCTTCCCTCCACCACTGCCAGGTCAGAAGCTGCCCCCCAGCCCCCTGCCCTCCGGGCACCCCACCCCTGGCCCCGACTCCCTGCCCACACCAGCTCTCAGCATGCAGTGGCGGCAGCTGAGATTCTTTGCTCCTCCCGTTTCTCAACCTTGGCACAAGTGGCACCGTGGGCGGGGTGGAGGGCCACCCTGGGCATCCAGGATGGGTCACAACACCCCCCTCTCTACCCGAGCCATGACCACTGAAAATGTCTGACCTGCCAGCGCCCCTGGGGACAGTTCTCCACCATGAACACAACCCAGAGTACGGGTTTCTCGAGTCCAGTCTCCTACCGGGTCACCCAGGATCAAGCCCGTGATGAGGCCCTGAGCCTCGGGAACCCTCTATTACATAACAGAAATCTCACACTTGACACTATGAAAACATGATCCTTTCTGTACTGTGGAGCCAGGAAAGGGAGTGATTGTATCCCATTGATTTGCAAAAGATGACTCAGTTTCTGCTCTGAATAACCCATTATACACAATAAAGACTATTCCTTTAAAAAGTTTATTTTAGTGATAATCACTAAAGATGAAGATACTAGACTATTTCAGTATTTTCCCATGTTTATGCAAAGAACAGAAGGCCTCCGCTGCATGTCCGACGGGTGCTTCCCGGCATCAAGTCCCATTAAACCCGGCCGCAGTGAGCAACTCCGCAGATAATGTAACACACTTGAAACCCACTCTCCGAGCTATATTCCAAGCAATTATTGGCAGTGACCCTTATGCTTTTTAGATCCGTGCTTGATTAAAACTTGAATTTTAAACCTTAAATGAGGCCCACCAATTTTAAATCTCTTTCCTCCTCATCCAAACCACACAATCAATTACATATGCTCTTTCCTTCAAAAGCCTCCTCTCTCCAAAGGCTCCTGCTTGCCTTTATCCAGGGATTATGATGAGAGGCAAAAAACATAAGCCCGATTCTCTTCTGAGAGAACTACCGAGTAATTAAAAGTTTCACAAGAATCTATCCGTCAGTTGAGGACCAAGTTTGGCTAGAAGCAAAGAACCAAATTAAATTAAAACCTAAAAGTAATTGGTTGTAAATGTGTATTTATTGAATCTTACCCCTGGCCTTTATTCTCCATAATCAATCATTCTTTTTTGTTCTGTGAAATGAAGTAACCAAGTCAACCAAGCCTGCCTCGCTTTACGCTGGTGGCTCGACCGAAAGTTTTAGGACGTCAAGTCTGAAGATCAGCCACGGCCCCCCAGAGAGGCCCAGCGTGGCCCCTGGACACGGACGCCAGGGCGGGAGGCCTCACAGGCCATCCGGAGCTTCCACTTTGGGGCATTTCTCCCTGCTTTGAAGACGCCGAGCTCCCTCTGGCAATTTATTTTTAGCATTTGTGACCATAATGTGACTTTAAAAACTGCTTCCTACGATATGTGGAATTCTATTCAAGGGGGAATCTTGTCAACATCTGAAAGGCCCCCGGTGTTGTATAGCTCCCCCACCACGCCCCTGGGTTACAAGGACCACGCAATGTGGAGACCTGGAAGCTGGACGCAGCCGACTGAAGCAGCTGAACCAACCCCCAGTGAGCGGCTCAGTGGAAACCTGAAACTCTTGGAGACAAAGTGAAAACAATGTCATCTGAGGTGGCAGCAAGGGCACCTCAAGGTCGAGTGCTGACTGCTAGGATGCCCCCGAGACGCAGCTCAAGGACACCATCCTCCTCTGCTCCTGCCCGTCACCTCCGCGGCACCCCGCTGCCAGTCCCTGCACCGCGCGGAGGGCGCCAGCTCCTTGCTCACAGCAAGCTCAGCTTTAGGAGCGGTCCCTACACACCCCTTCCCCTGGTCCCCACCTCACCCTTTCTACTCTCCCGAATCCCCTCGGGTCCTCCCCCTAGCTGCATGCACGCCCCAGTACTGCTGCTCTGCAGGAATCCTCTACTCCCTGGCCTGCTTCAAACTCGCGGGCAAATGCCAACCCTGGGTCACTCCAAGGTCACTTTCCCTGCCAGGACAGACGAAGGCCCCTGCAGCGCACACAGGTGACTGGTCTCGGTTTTCATCAATGGCCACTGTGCTCAGGGTCCTCCGTGCTGCCCACCTCTCTTCCAACCCAAGAGTCTCCCTGAAGCATGCCACCTTGCCTCCTCTCCCTCACCTCCAGGGACTGATTTCTGTGAAATAATGCAACAGGGAACTTCCACTCACTCCCACACTCGCAAGTCAGCTTCAACTGCACCCGCATCTTCCCCTTGGTGCCTGTCCTGAGACTGGCACTGCAGGAGACCCCACCCCACGGTGTTTCTAAAGTCTTTCCTCCCCCACCCCCCAGACATCTGCCACCAGCACATCGCATGGCAATGAGTCCAATAGTGACTCAAGCTGCGGTCTTCCCACAAGCTCCTTAGGCGACTCACTGATGTCTGCACCTGTCTCGCAGCTCCCCTCCTTGTGATCTTCCCGATCTCCCTGAGACCCGAGGGTCAGGAAGCCCAGGTGCTGTCCTCAGACCTCATCTTTCCTTACATTCCCTCGCGGAGGGCCCTATCTCAGCTCCCTCAGTCCATGCATCCAGGTTTTCCCAGAGCTGCAGAACTCCTGTCCAATAAGCTGCCATACATATTTCTCTGAAAGGTCTAAGACACTAAATTTCAAATGTCAAAAACCACATTTCCAGTCTCCACCTGCTGTCCAAAAGCAGCCCCCCCTTCTCCAGGTACCTCCTCTCAGGTGGTCGGCGGGCACACCCCACCACGAAACACTCCCGGGGGAGGCAGGAAAGGGAAAAGCATTGATGACTTAGGAGAATGTCTCCAGAGCACGCATGTCAGGTCTGAGTAGGCACAGGACGAGGGACGGGGGTCAAACAAAGCAAATGAGGCAGAACATTAGGTAAATCTAGTAAACCTGTAACAATGTCCTTGAACCAATTTTGCATCTTTAGGTAAATTTGCAATTTTATGTAAATAAAATTAAGGTGAAATGTCACTGATTTTCCTGCCATCACCCCACAGCCACTGCCAGGAAGTCACAGGGACTCCACTCTCAAGTGTTCAAGATCTGGCTGCAGTCACCTCTGGCACAGACCCCAAGCCGCGGCAGGACAGGGTTGCTCGCCCACAACCTGCTTGCTTCCCTTCACCTGAGTAAGGTCCATGGCTCTCACCCGACTGCTTCGCTCCAGGCAACGGGATTAGCCGGGCCCACCCTGCCCCAGGACCAGGGATCCTGCAGTCCCCGCAGGCGTCTCCCTGGACTACTCCAGCATCTGCCCAGGTCAGCTCATCCATCTGGCTCCCTCTGACCCGTCAAGAGTTACCCCTCCTCACCCTTCTTCCCTTATTTGGTTTATTTTTCTAGATCAGGGTTTAGCAGACTCTTCCTTAAAGGGTCAGGGAGCGAGTGTTTTTAGCTCTATGGTTCCCGCCTGCATCACCCTTTCTGGGGCAGCCACAGACAATACATAACAACTGTGTTAGCTGTCCCAGCACAGCGCTCACCCCACACCTGCTGTTACCCACCTCCATCTAGGTCCTTCCTCCGGTGTCAAGCTCTCCCTCTGCCCCCTTGGCATGGCTTCCCCGCCCCGCTATCCTTAACGGCAGACACTGGTTTATCCCACTCCTTAAGCCCAATGCATCAGAATTCTTACCAGAACATGCTCAACAGATTTGTATTAAATGAAGGAATTGATCTCGACAACAAGATTGAGCAGAAAAGGCTAAGTTGAGGTGGGTGAGAGGAGCTTATAGGGAAAAGGGTATCCAGGGGTGTAATCGCTAGCCATTTTCTCTGATTACGGCAAACAGAGATGCTCTCCATCACACAGCACCTGGCGGCTTTGCTGGATCAGGCCTGGACCCTGGATCGGGAGAAAGATGGAGCCACGTATGGTGCTGTAGGAGAAATACAACCTGGAAAGTGCAAGGAAGAAAACCTGACGTTTGAAGCACAGCTGAACACACTGGTGATGTGGAAAACGAGCTGGCTCAGCCTAGGAGACTTAAGAGGTTCATGTGCCCTGTCTTCAGACACTTAGCGTTGTCAGATTTAAGGAGAATGAAATGCTCCATCACTGCAGAAGTCAGACCGCCTTTTCAAAGCGGTGGGTCTATTCAGCATGAAACTTTCTAGGAATTGGAGCCAAATGAACACACCATGGGCTGCAGAAGGAGCCCATCGCCAGCCTGTCTGATCGTTTATCAGGAGGCCAGACGGATTTGGGCGTGAGGTAAAGATTTTGCCGAGACAACCAAGGTTCCTTCCTCCTCTGACATCTTACAGATAAGAAGCTATGAAGGGGAGGCATGTTCAAGCGAGGAGCTGAGGCCCCTAGGGCCAGAGCGGCCGGGACAGGGGACCCAGCTCCAGACCTGCCCCACCAGTGGGGTATTCGGGACAGACTTGAGGACAAAGCAAATACAGCAGCATTCTTGGGAAGGAGAACACGCTCAGTTAAAAGCCACAGCACATGCAACACTGTAAATCACCAAGTACACACATGAACAGTGAGGGAGAACCATGCACCTGGTCTCGATCTGGAAGATGGGTCTGGGTGTGGGTGATTTGGTGGAACAAACTTTAAACAAAAATAAATGCCCCTTCAGAAAGCCGCCTCCTGCCCTGAGGGCCCCAAGGTCACTGGGTCCCTGACACTGGGCAGAGACCCAAAGGACTTAGCTCCCGCCCTCCCTGCCACTAACCTCACTCTGGCCCACAGCACATGGGCTTCCAGGCCCCTAGAGTGTGAGCCTCTGGACACTGCACAACCATAGCTTTATTGAAACTCTGCCTCTTTGTGGCCCTGCCCCAACCTTGCACTTCAGTGAGAATTTACCTGGAGGGCCACCTGTGTGCCAGGCCCAGAGCGAACCCTTTGAAAACTGAGGATGACTGGAGTGGTGTGTGGGGACAAGAGCAGGCTGACTTGCACAGAGGGTGTGGATGGTGTGCGACTATGACCTTGCTTGGAAGGCAAGTCAGTCTTCAGGGTAACATACGAGTTACTAGGAGGCCACTCTAGTGTGGTCCAAGCTGGTCTGGGCCTCAGCTGCTGCTGGACATGGCCAATGAATGCCACGTGGGGACAGAGGGCAGGCCCAGAACCCTGGGGGGTGGGAGGGGGCTGGAGTGACTGAGGCCAGAAGCACACATGGGTTCAGGACTTCAGGCACAAGTTTCTATAGCACACACCTGGCGCTCTGGGCACTTAATCAGCCCTAGAATGCAGCCAGCCTATGGGCAATTAAGGCTCGTGCAGGACACACAAGACTGAGAGCTGCTGGGGCGGCCACAGGTGAGAGCTGTTCGGGAAGAGCCTTGTTTACCAATCAAGGATGCCAGCTCCAGCTGCGCGAGCTGAGGCCAGAAAAACAAAGACCAAGAGGCTTAAATGGGCACCACTTGCTCCCTTAACAAGCTGACTTCCCCCGCCCTCAGGTGGCCTCCCCAGCAGCCCCACATTTGCCCAGTTCTCAGAAGTCCCCCTTCTTTTTGTGGGGAGAACAGGCGTGCTCTCAGCATACACAGCAATTCTTGATGAAACCCTCCGAGAAACAGAGCTCAGTGGACCATGGTGGTGCCCTACGGGGTGGTGACACCTGACCAGGTACCCCAACATCACCTCAGTTAAAATCTTAACTCCAAACCCCTGTCTAGCCACCCGGGGTCACATCGGTAGCCCAGAAGTGGGGCCCCTTGAGACGGGCAGGAATCAGGAGGGGTGCAGGCAGCCAAGGGTCCTGTCCGCCAGGGCTCCCCGGAGACTTACTGAGCCAAGACTTGTTTTTCACTGAGGTAGGGTTAGGGTGTCCCGTCAGGTGTCCCCACCTTGCGCCACCACCATCAGCCCCTCCCCAGCATCTCACGCTGCTGTCAGTCCAGGCCTGTCCGCTCGGGGGGCCCTAAGACCTGGGTGGACTGAGAGCACCGGCCTGGGCTTGAGGCGGACATTCAGACTCCCCCGCCCCCCCCCCAAAGCCTATGAGTCTTGAACAGTCAGAGAAAAAAACTTCAACTCAGATGAGACACTATTTCCTCCGGGTCTCACTCGGGAACCTCAAGCCGCGCCCCCCAATCAGTTTATTATGGAAGCAACGTGGGTTCAAACCCGGGTAAATGGCAGCACTGACTCGGCCTGTCTCACACGGACCCCACAGATGGACCCCATACGCTTACCCGCCCCGCCCCCTCAGAGAGCTGCACCCCGACTCAGGACTAAGAAGCCAACAGAGAAAGCCCGCGCTCACCTGCGCTCCGTCCTGGGGCGTTCCCCGTCGTCCGCTCAGGCTGGGGTCCGGCTGGCGTCTCCACGCTTTCCTCACCCCACCCCACCACCTGGCTGGCGTCTCCAGCCTCCCGGACCCCCAAGCTGGCGTCTCCAGCCCCCCCGGACCCCCAGGCTGGCGTCCCCAGCCCCCCGGACCCCCAAGCTGGCGTCCCCAGCCCCCCGGACCCCCAGGCTGGCGTCTCCAGCCCCCCGGACCCCCAGGCTGGCGTCTCCAGCCCCCCGGACCCCCAGGCTGGCGTCTCCAGCCCCCCGGACCCCCAGGCTGGCGTCTCCAGCCCCCCCGGACCCCCAGGCTGGCGTCTCCAGCACCCCCGGACCCCCAAGCTGGCGTCCCCAGACTCCCGGACCCCCAAGCTGGCGTCTCCAGCCTCCGGGACCCCCAAGCTGGCGTCTCCAGCCTCCCGGGACCCCAAGCTGGCGTCTCCAGCCTCCCGGGACCCCAAGCTGGCGTCTCCAGCCTCCCGGGACCCCAAGCTGGCGTCTCCAGCCTCCCGGGACCCCAAGCTGGCGTCTCCAGCCTCCCGGGACCCCAAGCTGGCGTCTCCAGCCTCCCGGGACCCCAAGCTGGCGTCTCCAGCCTTTGTCTCCCGACCCGGGCAGACACAGCCAGTTGTGTCCATGCTGTTACGTTCCCGGGGGGGTGTCCTGTCTCCCCTTTCTGTGGGTGGCTAACCCAAGACACCCCAGTGCCATCCCTCCCCAACCCAACCCCAGAGACGCCCCCCAGCTTCAAACCCAAAGTATGAGCAGGTCCCAGGGCATCCTGCCAGGCCGCACCCCACCTTTCTCGACCCCATGTTCTTTGCTCCCCACATTCAATGTGGTCTTTGCTCGTATGAGCTACTTTTGCCTTCCCGAGTAACCCCCCAACCTAACCCGAGGGGCTTAGGCCACCCCAGGAATGTGTTTCGGTGCAAGTCTGGGGGCCAGACGCCCGGCAGGAGTCCCACGGCCCAGAGCAGGGCCTCGGGCCCCCGCCCCAGCTCCGCGAAGCGCCCCACTTACTGCGAGTCCTCGACGCCAGGCTCCAGCTCCACAAGTGGAAACCCGCACGGGCCCCGCACCTCCCTTTTATAGGGACGCCTGTGATTGCAGCGGGCTCACCTGCAGGCCGGGACGCGCCGCCCCCACCTGCGCCCCTTGTGCAGAGGCACCTGCAGCTCTGGGCAGCTCGGCCCCGCCTTGCTCCGTCCCCCTCTGCCCTGGGTCCCTCCGCAGGCTCGCCTCGTCTGGACCCCTTCTTGCGTGCAGACATGCCCCCTCGACGCCTGAGGTTCTTCGGGAGGCCACCTCCCTCGCCGCCTTGTCGGGGAGACCCCTGAGGTCCACTTGGGCCGCGCTGACCCCTTCCCCGCGCCCGCCTGGGGCTCGCTGAGCCCACGCGAACTAGGCCCCCCCTTGCTCAGACCTGACCTCCGGGGCCCCGCTGGAGGGTTCCAGCCACAGTTCGAGCCCCACATCTGCCCCGTCCACGCGGTGGTTTGCGGGTTCCCAAACCACTTCTCATGTCCCCTCTTTCCTTTCTTTTAATGTAAGCGTGTCTGCTCGCGGCCTCCTTCCTCCGGTGTCAAGTGATTTAGAAAGAACCTTAACTGGTATCTTCTCTAGAGATTCTTAGCAATGACTTAGCAACCACGCAGCCCCTCTTGTTGTCAATATTTATTTTTATTCAAAGTTTGTTGGCTGAGTGAGGATCTGACCCTGGCGAGCAGAGCCCCCGTGAGTCCACGCAGTTGCACAAGCAGCCCGGCCTTGCACGGATCCCATCTGCAAGAAGTTTTGTGATTTACTCATGATGGCTATCACTGAAGCCTGATTTTCTAGAAATAAGGCCAGGTTGTCAAGTTTCAGAATAGTGTGTTAGACATATGATTGCATCTCAAGTCCCTTTTTTTTCCTCCTCTACCCAAAAGTGCTCTACTTCACAGAACTCCATTGATTAATAATGTATGTACTAATAGCATTTGAGGAATATAAATAATTAACATTAGTGATCATGTTCATTTTATATTCCTTGAAATAGGACTATTCTACATTCTATTTCTCTGAAAATCAAGCATATAGTATAAAGTCAGGAGAGAGCTGCATGTCAGCAAGTGTAAAATATTGTGGTACAATCCAGGATGAAATGCAATTATTAGTGTCAGCTATGCTTAAAGTGAACATATTAGTCTGTGTATACTGAGAAAATCATGAACAATCAAATTAAAATAGAATTACATCAAGAAAAATTTACTGAGGGTAAAAACTTTCTCCCTTCAATGAAGGTACGGGTTAAAAACATGGGATTTAACTGTGCTGTTAACATTAGCTAATGACCAGGGAAATAAAGAGGAAAAGAGTTAACTATGAGAATTATGTGCCTATAAATTTAGAAAATACACAAAAAAGAGTGGGTCCAGGGAATAACAAGCATTAGGGAATGAAGGAAATTACTGGAGAGAAAAAAAGTTAGAGAAAACTGGTGTTTAGATTTGTTATTTAAACTTGACATAAACATTTATGGAAAGAGAAATATGTACATAAAGATTTTACATAAATATGTAAATATTATCATGACCTACTCATTTCCAAACACTGCCCCCAACTCCAAGTCAGCTCTTTCTAGAGTCCTCTCTTACCCCCCACCCCCAGTGTGTGGCATTGATCTCCCAGGGCACACTGGATATTACGTAACTACATCTTAAAAGTTGGATGACCTGATATTACGTGACTACATCTTAAAAGTTGGATGACAAGATATTCAGCTCAACACCGTTACATTTCCCCTTGCTGTTTCTGATTTAGCCTCCAGCGAGTCTACCACCCGCTGGCACAGCCAATCACTATATTAGCTGCTCCTGGCTTTGTTCAAATTGCCAACGCAGGCACAGGCTTCTGGGAGGGATTCACGTGGTAACGCCACTCGATGCAAATCCAGAATGTGAGCGAGGCCCTGACCTCCAGCATGGAGGAGCATAGAGTGAGCCCTGCTCACCTGACAGGTGCCATCCATTTAGACAGATAGCTGGCTCTTCTGCTAACTTAAGTGTTTATGTGAGCCGTCTCCCTCCTGTGGGAGGCACCTTGATTCTTACTAGACTAACGTTTTAAACATTCACCAGTACAATTTCCTTGGCTGGCCGGGCACTGCCACATACTCACACACATCGTCCCTTTCAGTACGGGTTGGAACCCTTGAGATCTGCTCTTCCATGAGCCAGAGAGCCCAGCTCTCAGCGTGACCCATAACGCTTCTGCCTGTCACCCTGAACCCCTCACTTTGGTAGTGGTTGAGAAAGGACCTGGCAGCTGGGACTCGTGAGTGTCTAAACTTCGGGTGACGCCTAAATGTCCTTATTTCTCAGCTGTAGGCTTGCTACCTGGTGCCTTGGGTCGAAAGTTCTGGAAGCGTCTAAAGCAGACTTGTTTTCCTTAGGGTGCCTCTGAATTAAGAGCTGTTCAGCTGTTCTGAATCAAGGAAGGGCTGACTCACCTCTAAACTGTGAGCAGTTTAATTGCCCAGCATAAGGGGCTCCAGCTCCTAAGCGAGGACGAGCCATGTCCATGTTGCCCCAAAGAGAACCTCGAGGACTTTCTCAAAGATATCATGAAATCCATAATATGCGAATCCAGCATGTTCTAACCACCTCTGCTTTCAGGTCAGCAACATCTAAGCCATCGCCAAAGACCTCCAGGGACACTTCACCACCTCCTTCCATAAATGGCTCCCAAGTTTCTAATCCTTACCATCGGCTAACTCCTAAATCTAACTTAAATCCTTCTTCCTGGTGTTGAAGATGGGGAACATCCCCTCCATGAAAGTGTCAGAAAGCTGAGGAATTACTCAGCAGCCTTGGTATTGCAGCCAGGGATTAGCTACACACAGAAATAGCTCGAGCAGAGGCTCCCAAGCCCAGGATTCTATTATTCACGCTTTCTGCGGGCAGCAGCAGCCAAGGTGACTGACCAGACTGTGTCCAGTCTGGCGGTTGGACCCAAGCTCAACCTCAGCGCTAAGCCCAGTCCACCTTCATGATTCAGAGAAGCAGACCGAGCAACTGGGTGTGGCCTGCGCGCTCTCACAGGTACTGGAACCCACTGACGCCCTCCCAGCCCCAAGCAAGCCTGAAGTCACAGTCACACTGACTGTGTCTGGGTTTGCTGGTTTATCAGAAGGCTGGCGTTCTCCCGCTCTCTGTTAGCCAAGTAATTTGTACCATTCCCAGTGTAGCTATTGTTAAGGAAATGATTTAAAGATGATTCACATGTTGATGGTATTTAGCATCTACTGAAAGGATTTGTTAAATTTTCTACTTTGCAGGGTTTCATGGAAACATGTAAAGGCTCCCTTTCAAAAGGGCTTATGGGGAAAAAATGCCTGTTATTATGACTGTAGAATCCAAAAATATGGGCATTATTTATTTGCCCTAACAATCGCCGAGTAACACTGTGTTGTTGGTCTATGGATATCAGAATTCCATAAAAGACACCAGATGAGGATGGTCTTACCATGAGATAAAATGGTGAACTCTGATGCCCAAAGCTCCCCAGAGAAATTCTTTAACACCAGGAAGCAGGCTTTAAGTTAGATTGAAAGTCCCTATGGGACTATCAACATTTTATCATAATTTTATCCTTTTCTGAGTACACCTCTGGTTACCAGACTTGGAGGCAGAATATTGTGGTGAGTCCCCAGTTCTGTAACCCCCCACCACAGTCATCTCTAGGTCAATCTCTGCATACCCCAAACTTCAAAATTGTCATATCTAAAGTGGATCTAGAAGTACTTAGATGCTGGAACTGTTGTAAATATTAAATGAGCCAACTTGTAAAAACACGTACAAAAAGTACTATTTTACATGTTTTATTACTTGACTAATTATAGGGTGGAGATTAAATGAAGCAACAAATGCAAACATACTCTGTAAATGCTACAGGGCAACAGAAACATTCAACATTTGTGTGCAGAATATATGGAGTAAAATCAACCATATTAATGCTACTCAAAAACTTATATGAAAAACCATCTGATTGTCACAGTTCACAACAGCATTTTCCACATTAGACAGAAGCTGAAAAGAAGCCAAATGTTCATCAACTAGTGAATGGAGAGTTAATTGTAGGATATTCATTCTACGGACTCAACTGGACAATACAGAGAATTAAGTGTTAATAACTCATGTAACAGCAGGGAAAAGTCTTGTGAGCACATTGCTTTAGTGAAGGAACTCAAACACAAAAGGTTGGGAGCTGATTAATTTTGTGCATTGACTTGACTATGGGGCCCTCGTATTGGGTCCAACACCCAATAGATTGAAGGTGTTTTTCTGGATGGAATTAACATTTAGATTAGTAAATTAGTATACTTTGAGTACAGTTGTAGGAGAAAATGCTGAGCCC
This sequence comes from Talpa europaea, assembly GCF_964194135.1. NCBI lineage: Eukaryota > Metazoa > Chordata > Mammalia > Eulipotyphla > Talpidae > Talpa > Talpa europaea. The sequence goes on from NC_140072.1 coordinate 135,892,640, forward strand.
CCATCCAAAGTGGTGGAATCCTCCCCCCACAAAAAAAAGGAAAGACACTGCCTCTAGTATGCTTTGGGCTAAAGAGTTTATTTAATTCACTCAACTTTTGTTAGAACATTCAGCCACAGACAGGATGCCTTGCCAATTTCAGACTTATCAACCCTTTAATTAATACAGTCAATTCCTTAAAACAAATCCCTCTCTCCTCTCTCTCTCATATCTTTGTCTCATATATACATATGCACACCTATAATTTACTACTGTGTATATGTGTATATGTATTTATCTGTATACTCTGTGTGTGTGTGTGTGTGTGTGTGTATACAAATCTCCTGTCCTCAGTAAGGTCTGACTGACACAGGCCGTGTATCATATAATTCCCTTTATCTGAAATTCTAGAAAGATTAAAGCAGTGTGACAGAAATCTTAGCAGTTCATGTCTAATAGTTCACTGGAGCTGGGACATGAGAACTCACCGGAATAATGGAAATGTTCTGTATCATTACAGTGGTGATACTTCATGATGGTATCAATTAACAAAATTCATCAAATTATGCATGTATATAAAATAGGTGGATTTATTCTCCTTAAAATATACCTTAACCTACAGACTCTCTGTTATAAAGAAGTCCTTGACTGGGATTTGAGGACAGCATGGTGACTATGGTTAATAATACTCCCTGGCATGTTGGAACGTTGCTTAGAGAGTAAATCTTGAAAGGTCTCGTCACAGAAAAAAAAAAAAAACATAACTGACAACAGATAGTAATTGGACATCTTAATATTGCTTTGCAATTATCAAATAGCTGATCAGGTCAATACATTGCCATATGTCAATTACATCTCAATAAAATTCGGTGGTGGATTCCTTTCTTTTTCATCGAGATGCTGGTTTACAACATACATACTCAGAGGTACAGGCTCACACCTCTTCAGACACCCAAAGCCCCCCACTACCATCTTTTGGCCCTTCTGGGAACCTCAATTCTACCACCAGATTTCTAGAGTCTGTTTGGTTTACTTTTGTTGGGTCCTTTATTCTGCTTCTCTGTGTTCTACATATGCATGAAATAATTTGTCTTTCTCCTTCTTACTTTATTTTGCTTAGCGCCATCCCCTCCTGTTCCACGCGTGGTGTAGCAGATGGCAAGAGCTCGTTGGCTTAATGGCTGTGTAGTGTCGTAGTGTGTGTGTAAATCTCTCTGATCCACTCTGGTCTTTCTGCAGCATGCTCACCTGGCGATAACTTTCAGGTTCAGGGAAAGAGAATACAACCGGAGGCGACTTTTTCCTGCTTTCCGGGAAATTGGTCTTTCTGGAAAGCAGGTAGTTGGCATGCTTGTATGCATATCCAGGTGGCTGGCGAGTTTGCTGCAACCATTTCACAGGAAGACAGTAGATATTGGAAACTTTCCCAGAAGTGCCCACAAACTTCTGACCAGGTCTGGATGTCATAGCACCAGTGTGGTGATGAGTCAGGGCATCCAGAGCCACTCCCCACTCTGCTCTCGGGGTACAGGTGTCCAGTGGGCACTTCCTTAGCACTGGGGATCAGCAGTACTCAGTTCACAAGCCTGACTAGCTGCCTCGCCAGCCCCTCCAGCTCCAGGATTCCTGTCCTTACCCGGTCCATGTCACCCAGAGCCGGGCATCTTCTTTCTGCAACCGAGCAACTCCCCTTGCTCAGTGCTGAGCCTAAGAACTTCTACACTCCCTGGAGGGTTATTTGTGCTGTTTAGTTGCCCAGGAAAGGTCAGCCTTCCCAGCTCCTCTGCCTGGGGCATGGGGATGGGCTGCCTGAGCCACCATGGCTGAGACAGGGACCCCTGAGGAGCAGAGGAGAATCTCCCCAGACTCCCAAATGTGCCTGCCTGAGGTCTCCTGACCCCCAACCTGCTTGGAACCAGGGGCCCTCCAGCCACAGGCAGGTGGCCATATGCATGGAGGGGGCCCCACCTGCCCCCTGAAAGTCTTTTTTCAATAAAATAGAACTCAGTTGAGGGGGCAGGAATACGACACGAGGAAGCATGTAACAGACGATGATGATTCTCGCACAACACAAGTAAAATTAATTAAGCATTATTTGTGTATCCCTTCATTTTCTTCATGAATATAGAAGTACTGGGGTTCGCTGAGTTGGGGTGGTTGTCAGAGATATTAAAAATAGTCCAGGTGAGCAAACACTGACAATATATCTGTCAGGCAGAACCCGGAGTAATTCACGTCTTCATTATTATGAGCAAGTTAATTAAAGTCATAATACTAATAAATTACATCCAGAAAAGCCATTCTTTTATTCAGTTGTGATTTATAGATAGTCCCTCTCTTGAGTAAATGGGAATTTTTATGTGACAATATAAACTTAATAACTAATATATCAGTTCACAGTAAACATCATCCAAAGGCAACTGTGATGCAACCAAGCCCTGCCCCATCGGAGACAGACAACAGGATCAAAACAAAAGTGATCAAAATAAAAGTGTGTGCCCCTCAGAGGCAACAACGGCATCGTGGCTTCCCACCCCGGTCCTTAGACCCCGGGTTTGAAAGCACGCTACAGCGGCGCTGACCGCCGCCCAGGGATCCCATGTGCAGGACGAAGCTTTTGAGAAATGTATTAGAGCAGCAAATAAACAGCTAAAAGCCTCCGCTTAGAAGCTTCACTTCTGCTCTCTTCACGGTCCCTCTGTCTCAGCAAGTCCCTGATGAACAAATGGGTCTAGTCTGCATCTGCTGCCACGCTTCCCAGATACACATCGAGTGGCAAAATCCCTAAGTACAACAATGAATAATGATCAACCTATAAATCAAGTCTTTCTGCCACCGATACAGCTGAGCTCATCTCAGCCATTACATAGTTTATTGTCACATAGTTTATTGTTATTGTCACAGTTGATGTTCACTCAGAACATCAGGGGCAGAAATCGAGATCTCTGTGCCCAGAAGTGCTCAGCCATGGCCTTTGTGGCAGATCGCCCACCTCCTCGTGTCCAGCATGCAAGGACGGAGGAGACTCGGGTTTCAGAGATGCCTGCCCTGAACACCAATCCTGATACCTTTGCGCTGTGAAGTCTCAGATAAACTCTGGACTTTCTGAAACTCAGATCTGTATTTGTCCAACAAGAATACTTCTACCATGCGGAACTGTTTAAAAATTGACATAATGTTTACAGACTACTTCTAATGCCAGCCATTGTAAGAGCTCCATAAAAAATGAGAGCCATTTCTATGTTTATTCCCTAAGAAGTTACATTTATTTGGGCTGGCATTTGACTCCTGAGACTATTGCCGCCTCTTCTAACACCCCGGCCTGGACAGAATGGATTCTAATAGAGTCCAGTGGAAGTAACCAGAATATCAAGCACATCTCAAGTGAAGATGAGCCAGGTAATGGCCTCCCCTCCTGAAGACATAGGTCAACGTGCGTCTTCTCAGGTGCAGGCTTTCTCCTGGGGGCTGACCCGGCCGCGTTGTGCTCCTCTAAGCTCTGGCCCCGCACACCAATCTAAACGTTCATTGTCAAAGACACTCGATCAATAGATGCTCACTGAGCTTATAACTGAACTTACTCCTAATAAAGAAAACTTGAAAGGGTTGGCAGGTGTGGATAGGGAGCTGATTGATTTTTAGGAGTCATGTTAAAAAATGAGGGTGCCCATTTATTTTTTCTGCTGATGACTGATCAAGCTTTCAGTTGCCTTAAAATTCAATCGCATCCCTTCCAGGAACTTTGATTGTTCAGGGTTTCTGCACACCTCTCCTTTCCTGCCGCTCTTTTTCTCTACTTGATACCTCGTTAGGCACCAATCGATAATAGCTACCTCTTTATCGTTCACACTGAAGCCCCCTTTTTGCGCCCACCACCACACCATGAGCACCCCTGGAATCTCCATGGCCAGCGTCCACTGTATTAGATGGATATGCAAATCATCCTATCAAAAGTCTCTCCTAGGAAGATATTAAGCTATTTCACGATAACTCTCCCCATTCCTGGCACTAGCAAAGAGCCTGGCATAGTAGACGCTCAATAAACATTTGATGAAAGAACAAACAAGCCACATCTCACACAACATGCTGAAGAATGACAGAGAGAAAAATCACTTTATTTTTCTTCCAAAGGGAAGACTTTAGAGGAAGGTGTCAGGGCAGAATTGTGACGACCTGGCACTAAACTGGGTGCCCCCACTCACACATGCGTCCCCTTTCCCTGAGGAACTCCTGAGGCTCAGGTAGAAGCGCCAGAGCTGGTCTGCATCTTGAGTCACTAAATGAAAGGGCATGAAGTGCAGAAAACCAAGGAAAAACAGCACTTGAGAGCAGAGCAGAGCACGTAAGCATGTATGAGTATGATGACTGCTGTCTGTGGAAGCATGGAGAGCCATTTCTCAGTCTTTGGAATGACTGATATTCATGACTTCTTGTCAAGAAAATTATCCAGGTGAGTCTTCTATCAATCACTTATGCAGTGAAAATCACATGCACTGAAATTCTTTGGAATTTAGACACAATCCTATTTCACCGGCAGCAAATCACACCTGGCTAGAAAGTCCTTATTTTGCATTACTTTTTGGAACTTGGACATTGGGGCCGGGGTGGGTAGAACCAGAGGTGTCTGTCGGCTTGTTTGAACTCAGCACACGCTCATTCAGTGCGGTGTCTCAGACCTGGTGTCCAGAGACAAGTCCAGTTGAGGTTGCCTCCATCCACCGGACAGAAAGAGAGGCCCCCCCACCTCGCCTCTGCCCAGCACGGAGCATGTTTGTCTCTTGTGCCTCAGCCAGTGACTCTGCGGAGCCAAATGAGAGGCTCCCACACGTTCGGGGCAGGACAGGATTTGGCTCTTTAATAATGTCATCTGAAGAGTCAGCCTAATTGCAAGTTCTAACAATGAAAATTTTCTCATTATTTTTATTTTATCTCCCAACACCCCACTTCTAATTGTGGGTTTGCACATCTGTCCAACCAAAACTTGAAGATTAATCACAGAAATATTTACAAAGCGCCGAGAGGTTTAGCATGTATGTGGGATATGAATGTGACGGTGTTTACCTATGTAAATATTTGGGACTAGAAATCTTTTTTCTTGGCATAGGAACGAAGGCTTTTGTCTAGGCACAGGGCTACAGAAACCGATCACTTGGAAGGATTGTGTATTTGGAGAATTTGGAGTGAGAGTCGTACTGGATTCTGAGGATGTTGATCCACATCCTGTGCTAAAAGGAACGGAGAGGACTTGCACCTTAAACTTCTACCTCTTATCAAACTGGGGTTTGGGGGTTTATAATAGTAACAGCGACAGAATTTTAAAGGTGGAGTATTAACATCTGGAGTGCTGCTTTCTCCATTTCACTGATGTCAGGAAAGGCAGACTGGAATGAAATCGCATGCTCACTTGGGTCCTTAACAAAACAAGCCTGTCATTTCAGTGTTTAGGCAAATAGATTCAACAATATTCACACACCAATTTTTTAAAGTCATTTGGGTGTGTTTCTGGCTTGGCTTTGCTTTGTTTTTAGTAAAACAGAACCAAAGCCTCCATTCCTGTTGGCCACGTAGACCCGAGTTTGGTCAAAAGTGGGTAAATTAGGGGCCTCCCTGGTGGCGCAGCACTACGAAGCTGTCCGCAGCCACTGCAGCATGAGTTCGATCCCCAGCCAGGGAGGTGACCCAAATGGCGCAGCAGACCTCTCCTGTCTCCCCACTGCTCCCCTCAGCAGTGTGTTTTAGTAGATCCACCTGTTCTGCTCCGTACTCTGTCCCTGGTGAATCCTCTCACCACCCACCCCGCACCTCTAGCCTTCACCCTAGCTCTTGTATGCATAAATAAATAAGTCCTTTTTTAAAAGCGGGTGAATTAGACTTGTAGACGTACGGAGCTAGGGAGCTGCGGTGTGGGCACTGAGATTCACCATCCTCGGTGATCATTAAAAGCCTGGAGTATTTCTTTCATTTTCGGACACCAATTTCATGCTACCTTTGAATGTTGAAAAAAAGCTGGCCGGTCTTCTATCTAGTGTTTACCTACCAAGGAGTGAAAGCGTGTGAAAGCAAATGCCTGAGATTCCAGCCAGCTGCCGGTGAGTGGGGTTTTGTTGCTCCGAGGAACCTGCTTGGCCGGTTTTACCCAATCCCTAGAAGAATGTTCATTGCACAAAGGAAGCATTGTTCTGCAGGACAAGATAGGTAATTATGAGATAATGGATCAGTTTGTCTTTCATTGTGAAACTACATAAAATAGAAATAAAATGGGTGATTACTGATTACAGAGATTCTCTTCCTTACCCTGGAACTTGTAAGAAAAACAGAGGAAGTTCGCTTACCCAAAAGGGCATTCAAAAAATGCTCGGTTTGAAACCCAAGCTAATGACAACAAGGAAATGTATAGTTCCCGCTGACTTCCAATACCTGGGCACACCGGGGCAGCTTCTTAACCGCCTCCCGCCAAGGCGATGAAGGGCAGGCCGGCTTCAACTGTAAATTTCCTCATTATTAGTTTCTGTCGTGACCTTAATGTACTTTGAGTGACTTTCTGGTGAGTACATTTAATTTCCTCTCTTTAACAACACGGGTATCACCCTGACAGGATAAGCTACCACAACTGAGATTCAATTATCGCCAAAGGCAGAGATCGCCAGCCAGCCTGGCGGGTTCCCTCACCACCAAATGCCACCCATCACAGGGGCAGCCTTGCCTGGAGAACACATCTTTGGGGGGGGGGGGGAAGAGTATATCCCAGTATTAAAATGCAATTAATTTTGGACCTCCCCGGTGGCGCAGCGGTTGAGCGCTGGGTTGCGAAGCTCCCCGCAGCCTCTGTGGCGCCGGTTCGATCCCCGGCTGCTCCCCGGCCACCGGAGGAGGGTCCTGCATGGCGCATACACCTCTCCTGCCGCCCGCTGCTCCCCTCAGCATTGTTCTTAGGTCCTTCTGCCTGCTCTGCTCCCCGCTCTGGCTCTGGTGGATTCTCTCACCCTCCCACGCTTCTGACTGTACCCAGTGCTTGTATAAATAAAATAAATAAATAAATAAGATTATTTTTAAAAATGCAATTAATTTTATGGTGGGTTTCTTTTGATCTTGTTGTTCAAAAATAAGGTAAGAAAGAACCTATGTGCAGTCACACTAGCCCTGGGTTCTCCGTTGCCTGTCCTGTGTTGCCTGTCCCTCATGGCTGGTCCAGGACTGGGTGAGGAGGTACAGGTGGGCCAGCGGAGAAGCTTCCAGTCAGCCACCAGTGTCCTCTGGACTCCAAGCATCTTGCTGTCCAGCTCTTTCAGTCCTCAGTGTGTTGGGGAATTCTTTGGAGACAGAGATCACCCCTTCCAGTTCAAAGTCAAATAAATACAATTCCTTTTTTGATGCTAGCAATCAAAACAGAAGACTTTCTCCTTCATAGCTTGTAGAATCCTGGGCTATGATTTTAATAATACACATGACTTTTTACAAAGATGGTTGTTAATGTTTTTGAATTGTTGCTCTGTCATTAGTAAGACTGCAATTTTTGAAACAAGTCAAAATAAATGAAAGGAAAATTATTAGAAAAAACAATGCAAAGAATATTTGAAAGCTTGACCTTTCCTCCTACCCAACAGACCTCATATGTTAGAGTGACCGAATATGTCTGTTCCCACATTCTCCAGCCCTCAAAGACAAGGATCTGCATGTATGACGGTTCCTCACCGGCATGAGTGTGAACACTCTCAGCTGAGAGCACAGGAAAATGGTCTGGGAATAAATGCTGTGTAGACGTTCTTGCTCTAGAAATGGTACTGCCCAAACTGTTCATGACCACAGATTTGTATTTGACATTGGTCATTTTAAAGACAAAACTGGAGGAGACCAGCATGGCAGGGGTATCTTAAATGCTCTGCAGCTACATTCATAAATGGGACCACCTTGGAAGTATGGAATTAAGAGGTAAAGGTAACACCTCAAAGAGGACCCGGGCTGGAGCTCGCTAGCCCTGTGATTTCAAAGCATGGACCTTTCCAGAGCTGTGCACACGTGGAGTGGATGCTGATACCAACCCCCTGTGTCTACCCCCTGCTGACTCCCTACAAGTCTTCTTCCTCAAAGCCAAAGGGATCTTGGAGGGCAGTTGGCAGGGGCTGGAACTTCCAGGATAATGGGTCAGGGGTGCTCTTGGCAAATTGCTCTATAAATAAATAAGTACAGAATGAATCATAACAGTGTGGTTATCCACATGCAACAGTTTCCCATGAATATTCTAGCAGATTCTAGAAGATTCCATCAACATCCTCCCCAAGAGAGCAAGAGTTTTCATGACTAAGACCACCTTCCCTAAAGGATTTATTGAAAGGACAGAGGGGAAAAAGTAAGCACTAGGTTGATTACAGTTTTGGTGGACACGTCAAAATGCGATAATTGAATGACAATGACAGATTCATTATGGAGTGTGCTGACGTCCCCAGTCCCTACCAGGTCTCCCCACACCAACACAAAGGGCTAGGAGGTGTGTTCCCTAATAGTAAGTCTGTGCAGGTGACTCACATTTCGGCATCGCTCCCCACTGCCTGCCCATAGAGGCCAGGCCTCCGCAGAGTGGACACAGCCTGTCCAGCGGCATCCTGCCTCTCCCTTCACCACATTGCTGTCTCCCCATCCCTTCCATATGGGTGCTCTCACACACTCACATGCACCCCTTATACACACACCCCTTACACGCACACAGGCAGGCTGAGACCTGAGGAAGTCGGAGCTGGTTGGGTGGAGAGCGGGAAGGGTGTGTGGGTAGAAGGAACAGCCCATACGGTGGCTCAGAGAACCACCATCCCCACTCTATGAAAACTTGCACAAGGCTTTAGGAGGGAGTCTCGGGGAACCTGCTGCCTCCTGAGCCCAGGAAGACCTCACCTCTGCACACTGAGCTGCGGGTTATACCCTCTCCCGAGTCCTACTTGACCAGGTCCAGCCTAGATGCCCCTTCCCCTCCCCTATGAGCCCCTTCATGGCTCATAGTCAGTGCAGATGAAGAAGTCCTGCAGGTCTTGTGTGAGGTCTCTCTTGGTCTCCCTTCCCCTCTCCTCCCTTTGTTTCTGAGCAAGTGCCTTCAGGGAACAGACATTGTTCCTACTGCATTTTTTTAACCCCAGGCCACCTTCCTAGGCTGTTCACTCAAGAAACACTCAGGCAGCATCTGTGCTGGGTGCCTGGAGCGTCAGGTCCCGGCAGGATGAGCTCTGCACTGGGGTGTGTGGGGCGGGGACTGGGTGAGGATTCAGTGCATGATGAAGGAGGACGAGATGCATTTGACAGCCGTGAGGGGTTCTGGAGAGTGTGGGGCTTATTTATAATTTTTTTAAGATTTATTTATTTATGCATACAAGAACTGGGGTACAGGTCAGAGGTCTGAGGGGTGAGAGGATTCACCAGAGACAAAGTAGGGAGTAGAACAGGCAGATCCACTGAAATCCACTGCTGAGGGGAGCAGCGGGGAGACAGGAGAGGTCTGCTGCGCCATGTGGGTCAGTTCCCTGGCCAGGGATTGAACTCAGGCCGCAGTAGCTGCTGACAGCTTCATAACAATGTCTTTAACCCCTGCGCCCCCAGGGAGGCCCAAGTGTGGGGTTTAAAGAGGGATTTCAGGATCGCCTCACAGTGCAGGAGATGCCGAGAAGAAGAGGGTGAGGTTAGTGCAAGGAAGACACCGGCCCAAGGCATCAGGCAGGACCCAGGACATGTGGGAAGGACCTGGTGACCAGACACCAAGGGAGACATCAGAGATGGCCCCAGAGACCAAACCAGGGCGGCGGTCGTCTGTCACACAGGCCTCTGGGCCCCGAAGACCACGTGACGTTCTCGGCGTGCAGTGCAGTGCGGGCAGAGACACCACAGCCCACTGTGTGTGAGGGGCGCCCCCTTGGCTGGGGCTGAGAGGAGATGGGGGTCGAGGTGCGGTTCAGAGCTGCAAGCACCGCGTGCTGGGACAGGAGAAAGGAACGTTCCCTCTGCCCCCAGGGCTCGTGCAGAGCCCTTCAGCGGAGACCTGGAGCCGTGCTCAGAGGAGTAAAAGCAGCATGTCCTGCTAGAACCCCAAACATTTCAAGTGGAAGTGGCATTCTTTCCACCGCCACCCCCAGCCTTTCTTTATCCTTGCTAGATGACAGCCACATTTACAGCCCAAGACCCATTCATCCTGACAAGGCGAGGGGCTGGAGTGTCGCTAGGGTAGGAGATGTGAGCTGGGCTCCCGGCTCTGCTCCTGGCTGGTCTGGAGGCCTATAAATCCGAGGCATGAATGTGTCAGCCTCCTCGTCCTCTCTAGGAAGCTGCCGTCTCTGCCTGAATAACATCACCCTCATTAAGGTACAGACACCGACTGCAGTTTTTAACTACAAAAATGCAGTAGATGGCAGGAAAATCCTCTGCATGCAGACATGGGGCCCACCTGGAGCCACGAGTCAGCCTCAGCTACTCAGGCCCGTGAGCGCTCACAAGCTCCTTGACTGGACAGTGCCTCGCAGGGCAGATGACCAAGAGCCACACGGTGCCACTAAGGAAAAGAACAAGCAAAACTGGCTGCGTTTACGCCACCAGTAGCTATTATTTCATGAATTGAAAATGACTGATGGGTGGAAAAAAAATATTCTTCACTCATTAAGTCACCTAGATGAGGTTTTAATATTCTATATGCATGCCTTTTACTTTAGATACACAAAGAGGCCCTGCAAATCTCAGTGTATTCCTTTCATCAACGAGATGGATTTTTGTCAGTGAGATACTGCCAGTCGATTGACAGTGTGTTTTATTGAAAATCTATGTTGGGGCGTCAACTTCATACACCTCCCCACTTCATTGTTGTTGTTTTAACAAATATCATCTTCCCGTGCACCTGATGGACACAGCTTAAAAAAGATGCACTGAGAGAACAAACGTATTTGGGGTGTTCCTTTGAAATCAGAAGACGCACACCCCAGAATGGGAGCGGGGGGAAACAGCCCCAGCAAGGGACAGAGATTCTCCTTGGGCGTCTCATTCACTGTCAATTGCAGGAAATGCCCCATAGAATGTTCCAGAATGTTGAGTCCAATCTAGCATCCTTGGCTGTCATATGCCAGTTTCCCCTGAACTGTATTCCTCGTGGTTGCTATTATCACAAGCACCATTTTCTTCTTTGTTATAGTCATTCAAAATCAGCAAAATCTTAATTAACCTAATATTTTGGTTCATGGCCTGGTATGCAACATGCTTTTCAAACATAATCAAGACCTTTATTGAATCTCTTCCTCATCAACTAATGAACTGATGCTACTTTTAATAAGCCTCATCCCTATGTGCGGAAAACTTTGTAAAGGCTAAAAACAACAAGACCTGAGAGATATCAATGACATCAAGTCTTTCTGCTGGAAACTTTAATCCCTTCCAAGCAAAGTCCTCGTTGCTCACTCTATTCTAGACTGTGTTCAACAAATCGCTTGAAAAATAAGTTTCGATGACTCCTTTTGTGCTCATGTATTTTTCTTTACTGTTAATATCATCTTTATTCATTTTCGAACAAAGAGAAATTGCCAGTGTCAAAGACACAGCCTTTAATTTTAAAGGAATTTTCTTTTCTTACAAATCTGCTATCATCATAATCCTAAAAGCACAAAAGACAGCTAAATTATCTATCCTCTTTTTTTCTGGCCACAACAACTTCTACACTTGAACTTTGATGAAGAGGAAACAGTACCAGCAGCACAGGGGCTTCAGGGGAGCCCGTGGAGGCCGGCAGGGGTGTCGGGAGAGCAGCTGCTTCCTGCAGGTTAGAGGGCAGGGCTGGTGAGGCGCGGGAGGTGCTGGGAAGAGCAGTAAATAATGATTATAAAATGCTTGGTAAATGCTTTTAATGTGACACATAAATGCTCTATGATAAAGAATCCTCCAACAAGGCACAAGGAGACCCTGTGCAGGAGGAGGCGTCGGCCTCTGCGTGAGTAATGACGGTGATTAGTGAAACCCTCGCGCTCCTGGGAGACAGAGGTGTTAGGACATCTTGCCAAATCTGTGAGCTCCAAATATGGGAAAGTTATTCATTTCCTCTTCCAAAGCTTGGCTTTTGATTGAGAACAGTGGTGCCGAATACTTGCTCCCTGACACCATCCCAATGAATCATGGCCGTGAAAATGACAGGAGCTGAGAGAGTCCATTGTCTCCCTCGGGGCGGCATCTGGTGTCTCCACCAAAGCCTGCCTGGTTCTCAGCTCCGGCTCCTCGCCCTGCTCCTTGCAGCCTCTTCCTCAATGTCCTCACCTCTTGTTTACTGGATATTCACTCACATCTTCCTGGATTTCACCTGAATCTTCTGGAATCACTGTCCTTAGAGGCCCACGACCTCCCCGAAGGCAGAGGACACCGACCAGGGCTGAGGAGTGCCCACCAGCTCAGCGTTCCACCTACAAAATGTTTTCTTTGATCAATAAAATGGATCATTTCCCCCATCTGAGTGATGTCTTTTTAATTTTGTGCACCCAGCCTTTACAATGACTTTTGCTTCATGCTCTAGGTTGCCTCCCATTAGTAAGTTATTAAAAAAGGCTTCGATGCCCACCACTACAGCCATCCACGTAAACATGAGCATAGCTGGCAGCATGATCCACCAGGCAGGCAGCTCTCCACCCAGGTCCCAACCATGTCGATGCCTCGTGACCCCGGTTTCTAGTTCACAAATCTGCTTGTTCACATTAGGCTCAGAAATGAGAAAGCGAGAAGGTGTTTTGTGCGGGGAAGGTGAGGAGACCCCAGGAGAGAGCATCCCCCCGTACTTCCTTCTCAGTGTTTCTCGGTCAGTCACCCACAAAGAACCCTCCCCGTGAAATCTTGGTAAGACACGGGCGCTCTGCTGGCCTCTCTGTCTGTGTCATCAGGCCGTCCGTGCACGAGAAAGCCTTCCACTGCCAATGCGGCGAATTGTGTTTGCAGGCGCTTTGTATGCGAGACGGCTGTCCGCCTCCCCGTCTCTCACACAGACAAACCTTCAACCGCCAGGACGCGCACAGGGGCGCAAGGTGAGGGAATCACGGATCTCAGGCCGGTGCCTCCAGTCTTGTTGTGACAGAAGTCGGTGCCACCGAGGGCGTCCATGCACTGACGTCTCCACAGCGCTGAAGCGCTCCCAGCACTCGCCCGCCTCTGCCCTTTGGCCTGAACAGTAGCGTGATGAGGTCTGTCTCAATCCCTCTAGGAAACCCAAATGGGAAGGCCCATGGGCATTGGGGAGCTCAGGGGGCAGGAATGAGAGCAGGTTTGTAGGGGTGCAACAACCCCAACGTGGCGCCTGCCCATGGGCCGTGCCCTTGACATGTAGGCGGCCCTGAGCAGCGGGAGGCGGGTCCAACATGTGTGGGAATGAAAATGCACAGACATTTGGATTTTCCTTCACCAGTGAGTCCTCAGGGAGCATGCAGAGGGGGCCTCCCGCTGGCGGTGGGAGCGCTCAAGTGGGCTGTGCCCTCAGCTGACGCAGCCCAGCGTGGCCATGGTCAACCACAGGGGCACCTGCGAGGCCACTTTGCCGTGGTCTCTGGATGGGGCAGCAAGGCCGAGGAAGCTCAGCTGGGGAAGCTGGTGCAGCTTTCTGACAGGAGGAGACCCAGGCAGCGGAGGGGACTTTTCTTTTCTGCCTTTTTCTTAAGCCAATTACCCAAGACTGTGCTCTATCTATTTTTACCCAACTTTTCCCTCTCCACGGCCCCCAGCATGAACACAGCACACCTCTCCCGCTTAGTTTGAAGAGTATATTGACAATAAAAAGACCCAGACAGCAAATATTGCAAAATGATTAAGGGCTTGAAAGGTGGGTGAGGACGGCCAAGTCGACTGTTCAATTATTCTTTGTACTTTCCTGGATTTTAAAAACTGTCTGCAAATGGGGGGAAGATCAATTCCAAAAGGAAGCTGCCAAGGTTCTAGCTCCTCCTTAGCATCCCCACATACCTGACACCACACACACAGACACTGCACACGCCCGGTCTCTCACCACGGCCCCCCGCCTCCGCAGCGCAGCTGTGAGATGTGGAGCAGACCATGTTACCTCACGACCCTTTGTCCCCCAAAACCTGGACTGCCCCAGGGGTCTCCTGAGAGGGCATCCTTCTCAACATTGAGCCATCAGCTTGCAGCTTCTCCAGGCAGAGCTCGCACACCTCCCTCGCCTTCCCCAACATCAGCTGCCAGCGACTGTGCCACCTGCCCCAGCCTTGGGTACAGGGCAGCTGGGGGGTGGGGGGGGGCTGCTGCCAGGGCTCCAAAGGAAGTTTTCCCTCAGGAGGAAGAAGAGGGAGGCCTTCTCTATCAGGCAGGCTGGGACCTTGGAAGGGGATGTGGACAGAGGCCAGCCAGAGGTGGCCTTGCAGAGGATAAACACCAGGAGCTGGGAGAGGCAGGGAAAGCAGGGGCAAAGGCACCCCCAGAGGAGCAGAGGAGGCTGGAGGGGAAGTTTTCTGGGCTGACGTTCCAGCAAGCAAGCTTGTCATCTGTGTGAACACGGTGGAATATTAACAATTAGGGGGAGCACAGCCACTTGCACCACTGAGCAGACCCAGCCCCTCAGCCTCCTGTCCAGCGTGCCCCAGCGGCCACCTGTGGTTCAGGGTGCCAGGGAAGAACCTGCTTTTCCAAAGCAGCCTGAGCTCCTCTTCAGTCTCAGCTGAGCGGATTTGTGCATGCACGTCCCAACAACAGCTCTGGATGTGACTCCTCCGCCCTTGGCACCTCACCTCCTGTTGCACGCTGTCTATACCAAGCTTTTGTATAAATATGAAAAATGGCTGTTTCATACTCTCAGAAGCCAGCCCTCAGCCTCACCCCACTCCGCCCCAACGGGTGTGCTGGTTGCAATGTTGATTAAGTCAATATTAATTTCTATCACCTGGAAGGAACTCTTGGCCTAAGGAAGTATTCAATGAGCTATTTCTCAGCCCAAGCTGTCTTCAGCAGCAGGTAACACCTGCATGTTCATAGAAGTAAGAACCAACTGGGTTATTTTGCAAAACCCAGGACTGTTCCAAGCTGGAGCTCAAGACCTGGTGGCTGAGCTCTGCGAGTGGACTTCTCTGCACCGGTTGAAAACTCCGTTCACCAGATGTCGGTTTCAACTACACTCAGAGACACCATTTTCATATATGTAATTTTTCTTTTAGTTCTCAAATTCTATCATAAAATGGGAAGAGTGATACAGACACTGTTTCTCTAGTTGGCATTTCATAGGTAAGATAGAGGTTTATTTTCCTTCTGGAAAATGTGAATCCACATTGTTCCAACCGTTGGAAAATTATTCCCCCCACCACCCCTTGCCAAACCTGCAACAGAGCAATAAAAAGTGCAGCAGCTGGGTGGAGTTCCCCAGATTCCAGAAGTCTGTGAAATTCAGAGGTCCCTGAGTTTAAAAAATAAAATGTCTGTTTATTTTGTCCTTAACACATTCCTAATTTGTTTTTGCAGATTGTTCTTTATTAACAAGGGAAAGCTATTTTTGTATTGTTGCCAGGAGACTTCAGAAACCAACAGCCTGATCAAAATAATAACTTCCTATAATGAACAGTCTTGCTGGTTCAAAGATATTTAATTCTATAATTTTTTCTGAAAATGTAAATTAAGGGCTTTTAAGCTTTAGTGAGATGACAGTGCAGAATCTCCCACTAAATCAGCTTGCCCTACTTTCATTGCTATATTGGGCAAGGTATAGAATATAGAACAATGCTTTTCTCTTTGAAACACTAGAGCACTTTGGAAAACGCTGACAGATTTATGTATTAGTTCTCAATGCTATTTGCTTAAGATTTCTTGTAAAAATGATAGGCTAACAAAAAACATCATTCCAAAAATGCCTCTGACCATTGACAGCATAACATCATGTACAACCCACCCTAAAAAAAGATTTGAAATTAAAATTTTCTCTTTTCCTTCTGAAACTTCACCTTACACACAGTAGGAAATCAGTTTATTGCCAGTGACACCATGTAATATTATTCATTCATCTGCAAAAGAAACTTCAAAATGTATCTGTTGTTGCAAGAAGGGGGGGTTTCTGTGAATAAACACCGTTTATCTTGGAAGATACAGTCTTAAACTATCCCATTATTAAAATAGTTTATTGTAGTATGACAAAGTTCTAATGATGTTTATTATAAAACCATCCCCTCACACATACTAAATTTGCATGTTCTTTTACTACATGCTCAAAGTTTCTTTGGAATTTGCTCATCAGCTTGGTCTCAGCAGGAGGCAAAACCATAAGAGAGATGAGAAGGGCAAATTACTGGGCAGACCTTTCAATCTTAAATGATATGGAGAATGCATATTTGGGTGCAGCGGCCACAGCTGTGACGCCAACAGGGACATTTTATAACCTGAGGTCTGTTTAACCTGCAATTACCCAGGGGTCCGAAGTGAACGGCACACACCTGGTCCCACCCAATCTGATCCCGGTCCCCTGCTTTACTTGGGAGTACAGCAAAAAGCAACATTCTCTCAAATTGTTTTGAAAATTACAGAAAAGTACCGTCATTTGTGCTTAAAGAAGCCATTCTATTTCTTTTTTGATGCAAAAATCCCTTTCACTCCGAGGGTCTTTCTTCTGTGAGTTCAGTGAAAAGAAACCCTTGAAAATCCACACTCTCCTTGTTCTTTGGTAACCTTATTTTATGAAAGCCCAGCTTTACAACCTGGATCAGACTGTTCCATCCAAAGGCCTGTAGACTCCTAACTTATCAATATATGGTCCCACTTCATCTTGTCTAAGAAAATATTCCAATCCCCAATGAAAAGTTGTGAAAAGTCTGAAAGCTGTCTCTTCTTTGGGATTGAAAGGAAGGTTCCCCTCTGGCTGGAAGGGGTAACTATCCTCACTGCAGCTGTGAGTCCCAGCAACAATGCTGGCCTGGCAAATGTCACAAAAAAGAAAAAATTATTAACACAGGGCAATGGCCTTCTTCTGAAATTGTTAGGGGAGGCATATATGCCACATGCAGGTGACCTAAAAGTCAACAGAATTGGAGAGACAGTTTGCAAAGAACATAAACTCTCGTTTCTCATCATACACCCTCATTAATTATAGATGGACGAGGAATTTAGTGAATATGACATAAGCAAAAACATGAAATAGCTGGAAGACATCATTTCATGTTCTTTCTGAATGCAAGTGTATAGAGGGAAACTTCTTCTAAACACGAAAGAAAAGGAAGAAACTTGTAACTGTTGATATTTTTTAAGTCCAGGAAAGAAAGTCACTAAGAAAAGCAAAAGACAAGCAAATAGACCACAGTCTTGGTAAATGTCCATAAAACAGGTCATTCCTTGAGTTTTTGAAGAACACCTACATATCGTTAAGCTCAGTAAGCCCTCTAATGGGAAAACAGGCAAACAGTATGAACTTACAAAGGTAGAAATACAAAGGGATGACAAACCATGTGAATGCATTTTCTGCTTACTAATAATCCAAGATGTGGGCCTGAACTTGCAATCCCTATCTGTGTCGCTAGCAAATAAGCAGTTTGTTTGCATAATGATACTAAGCAACACTGGTGAGCCTTTACTGAACCATGCCTGATTGGTTAGAACACGTATACTAGAGTCGAAGTTAATTAATATGGTTTGGTGTGGATCTGGCCCTAGGGAAGGGGTCAGGCCGAGGGGTGACAGACCCTGAATTTCCCAGGGAAGCCTGAAGTTCCCAGCATGGGGCAGGAAGGCCAGGGCACTGGCTGAGGAACCCTGCAGCTGTTGATTAGCCAGCCCACCAACACCTTGATTTCTTTTTAAAGATTCATTTTATTTATTTATGCATACAAAAGCTGGGGTATAGGCCAGAGGTGCGGGGGATTCACCAGCGATAGAGTAGGGAGCAGAAGAGGCGGATCTACTGAAATACACTGCTGAGGGGAGCAGCAGGGAGACAGGCGAGGTCTGCTGTGCCATGTGGGTCACCTCCCTGGCCGGGGATAGAACTCGTGCTGCAGTGGCTGCCAATAGCTTCATAGTGCTGAGACTTAACCCATTGCACCACCAAGGAGGCCCCAGAAACTTGATATTTTAAAAGTACCACTACCAAAATGTTATAGATGAAAACAAACCACATGTTTTATAAAGAAATAAGTTGCAAAAACAAAAAAAAAAAGCTGATTTTACCCTTTGACCTATTAATTCCAATGCCATATATCTGATTGAGAAAAATTGACTATGATTTATGAAAAGATGTTGATCACAGAATAGGGACATAATAGGGTGTCTCTATATGCCATTGTCCTCATCCCTATGCAATGGTCTCATTTAATACTCAGAGCAACCTGAGCAGCACCATCACCATTCCCATTTTATAGAGGAGGAAACTGAGGCTGCCCAAGGTCACCAGGTTAATAAATGAAAGAACCAGAATTCTATTTGCCTGCAGGCCGTTGTCCATCCATTAGTTCTGTGGTTAATCATGCAACCCTGTGTTGATCAGCAGGATTTATGGTTTCTAACATAAAAAAATAATTAGTCTACCTAAATATGTTTGAGCCACTTAAATTTTCATTAGTGGTCACATTTGCCAGGGTTTCCTCCTACATGCTCCTTCTGCTCCGTCCGCACACCTCGTCTAACCAGCTATTACCACAGGAAAACATGCTGCTTTGGCTATAAATGCTGATGTGGTGACTCAGACGACCTGTCTGTAACAACACACTTCTCTCTGCTCCCAGAAAAATAGCAAACCTGTTACTATTAGATCCCTAGTTAAAGTCATCAGAAACAACAAATTCACTAAAAAACGGTAGCACAGGGACCATCACGGGTAAGAAAACACCATGTTAGCGGCACCTTTGAGTTGAAGCAACATTAGCAAAATGGCGGCTCGCTCGGACTCAGCATTGCTCCGCTGGGGAGGGGCACTCTGGCCTTTTCTGTGCTCTTGGTCTGCGAGAAACCCCAACCCTCAGGGGAGAAGCCCAATCAGCCTGTTTCCCTCAGCCCCACACGGCCACCTGGGGTTCCCTGAGGTCACCCGTGACCACTTTCTCACAAAGCTGAATTGGCCATCACGGGTTTTCAGCTTTGTCAAAGCTCAATGTTGGTGAAACATTTCCCCTCCCTTACCTTAATCGCCACTGCCAGTGGAAGTAGTGTGTAGGGGAAACTCTGGCAAATGTGAGCACTAATGAAAATTTAAGTGGCTCAATAGGAAGAAGAAGCTGATCGCCCACCAGGCTGAAGACTCTAGGGTCCAACATTTGGCCCCAACCCCAGCACAAACACATCCCGAGGCCACCTCGCCTGCAGCCACCCTCTTCCTGTCCATGTGGGCACCAGCGAGCGCAGCGGGTGCTCAGACTCAGTCCCCAGCCTCTCCCTAGAGCCCCGCTCAGGGGAGACACGTCTCAGCGACACCCCAACGGTGCGTGTCCAGCTTCAGCCCCGGCGCGGCCGCGCAGTCGGTACCAGGCCCAACCTGCAGCTTCCCTGCGGGCCCCTTCGCCTGGCAGATACTCATACAAACAACAACAACAAAAACACGTGCCAGTGTGAAAAGGAAAGCCCCGTAAGAGCTCCACTGCTGTGCCTGTGTCTCCAGCTCTGCCGCGGGGTCAGAGCTCACCCCGTTCTCCAGGCTGCCGCTGAGGCCACAGCCAGCGCCAGGGCCTGCTGAGAACACTCTCACGACTTCCCCAGCTGAGCATGAGGGCCGAAGCTGACTTACAGGCCCCCAGACGTACCCTCCACACGCCCTCCACCCGCCACACCCTCATCACCCCCCTGCATCGGTCAGCTCATCACCTCCTTACATCTGTCCTCGTTGGTCCCTGGGTCCCACTCACACAGCCGCCTCCCCATCCCCTTGCACTGCTGCATTCCCTCCAGACCTTCAGACCCATGGCCTCTTCCGGAAAGCGCCGCCTCCCCGTCCAGCCTCTGCTCCAGCCTTCCTCGACGGTGTCCTTCAGCTCCAGAGACCCCGCCTTGAGCTGCACGATTGCCTTCGGCGCCCACGTCAGAGTGCACATTCCCAGATGGCTGGTCTTTGGCGCCAGAGCCTCCATGTCTGCAGCGGCCTGGCCCCGGCCCCAGAGCCCAGCGCAGAGCCTGGCATGGCTGGAAGAATAATTTGATCCTTGGAAAGACAAACCCAGTGAGCTTAGGCTCCGCCACACCCGATGCTGTCTCGCCCGCACCCTTGTCCCCTGTCGGCCGGGTGGTCCCCGAGCGCCCACCCCAGCTGCTGCCCGAGTCTGCTCCAAATCCAACAACTCTGGAGCCCAGGTCTCCCCATGCCCGAGGGGGCACCCCAGCATCCCGCTGACCTTTCCTCACTGATGGCTGGATCGTCTGGGCCGTCAAAGCAAACATGTCTGCGCTGGCCCCTCACCTCCGCGGACAGCCCACACTGGACTTATCCATCCATCCCAGGCCGCGACCACGACCCCCTGCGCCCCCAGCAGTCCTGCCGCTCACCTGCCAGCATTAGCAAAGAAGTTGGCTGGGTTTTGAGATTTTGTGACATTCTCATTTTACTAATTAATTTCTTTTTTTTTTTAAATATCTGGGTTATATCAGCAGTTCATGTGATTTTTGTCTTTATTTAAGATTTATTTATTTATGCATACAAGAGCTGGGGTGTAGGCCAGAGATGTGGGGGGTGAGAGGAGTCACCAGAGACAGAGTGGGGAGCAGAACAGGCAGCCTGACTGAAATACACTGCTGAGGGGAGCAGCGGGTGAGGCAGGAGAGGTCTGCTGCGCCATGTGGGTAGCTCCCTGGCTGGCTGGGGATCGAACTCGTGCTGCAGAGGTTGTGGACAGCTCCACAGTGCAGTGCTTAACTCCTTGTGCCACCGGGGAGGCCCTCCCCTAATTAATTTCTAAAAGAAACCTTCTGGGTTGAGTCAACTTCAATCGTTTCCTTCTTGGCTTAAAAGGAATATGTAAAAGAGAAAAGGGCTGCCCCATGGTGTGATGGCGTCACGCAGCAGAGTGTGTGGTTTTATGAACCGAATGAGCTTTCTCTTCACGCAGGTGTTTTCGTCAGGGTTAGAGCAATTTTTTAATCTCTAACAAAAATAATAATCTCCAGAACAACATTTTACTGGGATCAGATCGTCTATTCTAAATTTTAAGCCAAAGTTGTTTTCTCACACTCGAAGTCATAACACCAGTTTCCCCAAACCACTGTGATTATGCAAATCTGTAGCACACAAATCTCTTGAAGTAAATCTCGGGCCTGTGTTATTCTTCGCCTCTGCGTGGCTGCAGAACTAATAACTCTCGCCTCGACAGACATCCCGTGGGGCGGGTGCTGGAAGGGCTGCTTTTCGTGTAAAAAATGCGGTTCATCAAGAGAGTCTCATCTGCAGCCCCGATGGGAATTTCTCTCCTGAGAACTACTTAGTCCCATTAATACACCCTTGAGAAAATGAGCGAGGCGCGCGTCAATCCTGCTCCGGGCTTTCAAGACACATGTGTGCAGAAAAAAAGCCCAGAGCCCCAGCCTGGCTGGCTCTCCGCCTCTCAGCCCAGGGCTCTGCATCCGCTTCTGCGCACAGTAGGGCTTGTGTTTCCACAGGCGCACAGGAGACAGCTGGCCCGTCCTCGCAGGCGCCTGGGAGAGGGCACTGGCCTCAACCACCTGGCAGGGCGAGCCTGAGGGGTAGGGTGAGAGGTGGCCAGGGGAGGGGGGGAGCTGCAGGGTCTTTGGGGGGTCTGTGCTAGCACAGGATGAAGACGCCCCAGCATCAGAGGAGCGTGCCTGTCCCATCAGGGTGAGGATGGATGACTTGGGCCCCTGCAGCCAGCACCTCCAGGGCTGCTGCACGTTGGCCCGGGGTGGCTGGTGCCCTGGGACTTGGTCCTGCTGCGGGTCCCACGAGCATTTCCCATGTTTTCTCTCCCTGGGACTCTGCGTGCGGCACCTTGGCCTTCAGAGATAGAGTAAGTGCTTGTGGCGCGCGCTGTGTCTCTCGCTCTCTCCACGCTGGTGGCGCAGGAGGGGCGTGAGGCACAGGGAAGACCCGCCCCTCCTGGGCCTTCTGCAATTTCGGGGCCCGAGGCTCTCCATGGGGCGCTGGAGTCAGCTACCTGAGGGTGGAGAGCCTGATGTGGCGGGGTTCGGGTATTTGGCACAGACTGCCTTGGATGATTTGGTGAAAAACAAGGAGGGTCAGTGACCAGCCTTGCAGGGGCGTCCAGCTGGGCGCTATGTGATCACATTCCCACAGAGAGGAGAGAAACGCAGTGTCCCCATCCACACGTTTCATTCCCCGGGGAAATCTGAAGACCCGGCGTTCTTATATATGAACTAAACAACAAAAAACACCCTCTATTTGCTGCATGAGGTGGGGACTCTGACTTGGATCTTAAGCTTTGGTAAATTAAAGCGTTTGGATTCCACCAGGGTTTTTACGCTACCAGACATCACAATAAAGTCCTGACCCACCAAGAGTTCTGCGGGGAAAGTTACTTCTTTCTTTTAGCCCTTCATTCCCCGAATTAGTGAGCACTGCCTTTTCGTTCTAGCTGGTAAACCGTCTGGGTGTGGAGGTGCACGCGTCCGTAACCCACACATGTGGCAAGAAGAGGGAATAGCACGGTCAGCTGTTCAGAGCTAAGGCACCTGGATACTATAATCCACAAATCCTACCAGAAATTTAATAAATATGAAAACTAATAGTTCTAAAAACGTTCTTGCAGTGACTTCCACGAGTGCGAAGGACAGCTTTCATGGGTGTCCGAAATCCCTAGCACTCAAGGTCCACACAGACTCTCCCAGCATAGAAAGAATATCTCCTCGGAAAAGGCTGTCATTGTCTAGGTTTCTAGAACATTCTGGTGTTTCTCATCCTTTAAGAGAGAAAATTTTGCAAAGTGCTCAGTGATGACAAGCTCCAGAAAGGATGGTGCTTGGCCAGGAATTTGTACTCGCTGCAATTTCAGAGATTGTGTTTTTCTGTACTTTTTGCCAGAGACAGATTTTTAATATCTTCCGACCCAAGAGGAAAAGATAGAGACCTGAAATAATAGTGGCATTCATGGGGCCTTGCTCTGTCAGCACGCCCGGCCCTTCCTACCCTCCCTATCAGCAGATGGGCGATGAATGAGTTTGTTTTCTCTCCAGCAACCTGGAAGCTTTGTGCTCACTCCTCACTCCTGTGCGGGGCCATATTTGCCTTTACGGACAGTGAGGTTTGCAGAGTAGATTTAATCTCCGCACCTCCAGAACGCTCCCAAACATTCTCACCTTCTCCCCACTTCAGAAAACTCCCATCGTACCCAGCAGTTACAGTTCACAAATGCCTAATTTACCCAAGAGGGCTGGGACCATTTATGTAATGTCGCTTTTAAGATTTTCATCTTTCTCCCACATGATCTTAATCCGGGAAACTGTAAATTGTTTAGACTAAGAACTTCGACATAAGCTGCTTCCAACATAAAAGCTGAGATGCAGCAAATAAGAATCCAGCTTTTTTTTTTTTTTTGTCTTTCCATTCAGAGACTTAAAACAACTTTTAAAAATTTTATTAAATAAAAGCAATGTAATCACTTCAGACGACATAACATAATAGACTTCAAAGATACACAAATAAGGCACGGATTGCCGTCGTCGAAGAACATAAAAGCAAGCATGCTTGCATTTGGCTTTGGTTTTACATGCACGGGCTGTGTGCAACAGATTTGCTTATTCGAGTCAGATGTGGCTTTTGGCAAAGGACTCTTACATTTTAGGTGGCCTGCCGGAAAAAAAAAAAAAGAAAAAAGCTTTCCTCTTACAGGACTGTGAGAGGTTTCACTGAATTTGGGGTCAACCGTGCTTTTTTCTTCTTGTAAAAATATGACTGGCCCCTTAGAACGCCCGGAGCCCCCACCTTCTACCTCCCTGGCAGCAAGGGCGGAGAGCCTGCTGATTCGGGCCAGGGGAGGAAAAGCATCCCTTGTTGCTGAGTCTGCAAAGTGCAGTCAGCGAGCGCCTGGGCGAGGGAACCAGCTCTTGCCACCCTCTCGAAGACCCTTCCCCATCTCGAGTTATGGGACCTACTCACCTCAACTGGCACACCCCTGGGAAGAGCAACGCTCAGGAATGGCATCTGGGGGCATGTCCCCTGCCAGCCCACCCTCCCAGAACAGGCACTACCTCCTTATCAGGTTTCCAGGGGGCAAACCCTGAGAACTGCATTCCAGGGCAATGAGGCCTGACTCCAGCTGTCACAGTCCAGGGTTTCCACCAGGCCCGGAGATCAAAGCCAGGGGACCATGCTGGGCAGCAGGTGCGCCCTGCCCTGCGCAAGGTGGGGGTGGCGGCCGAGGGCTGCCAGCCGGAGCCACGCAGGTGTGGCCTGCAGGTGGGATCAAAGGGTCACCGGGACTCGGTCTTGACCAAATGCGTTGGCCCATTTGCAAGAACCACACCATCGTGCCTCCGAGCCATGACTTAATTACCACTTACCAGGAATGTCCATTAGGGACGTGGGAGGCAAATGCGTGAGCTCTAATAGCACCTTTCCCCGCCCCGCCGAGCCACCAGGCCTCCTCTCTGCGCTGTCTCTGGGATGGCCCAGCTGGGTCTAGCGCGTTCTCCAGAGGACGGATCCTCGTGGCCACTCTAAACCTTCACGTGGGGAGAATGTGACAGCAGCTGGAGGAGGGCCAGTTCCTTGAATTATGCCCCAGCTCACTGCATGTATATAAAAGAGAAAGGGTCATACAAGCAAACCATTGTGGGTTGTTTTATGTTTCAGTGAAAGGAGAGAAGACCCAAGAATGCCGCAGAGGACCCTGGGGTTCAAAATATTTAGAAACTTTCTTTACTCTCCAAACAAAACCAGAATGGTAAAGGGAGATGCAGAAATTAGAAACAGCCTGTCGGGAGAAGTGGCTGTTTCGTGGCCCAGCAACTGGCGTTTGGCACGGAAAGAGACAACTGTGGTTTAGTGCCTGTGTCTCTAGGTGTCTGAGGCCCAGAATGGGAGGGGCGTGCATGACCTGAGAGCACAAAACAAGTTCTCTACCCCCAGGCTTGAAATGCCTCCGAGAGCGAGTGGGAGAGGTCGGTGATGACTCAGGAAGAAATCATCATGTGGGGAGGGGTGCCCATGCCTTGTCCCCAATGTGGTGCCAACAGAAAGTGGACGAATAAAACCAGGTGAAAAGAACTACTGGACGGTCAGGATGCTCGGGTCCAGCAGTTACACGGCCGATCTCTTACCAAGCCCTTTAGGGGCAGCTAATGGTCTCAGTCAGTGAGGGTGTCGAAGACTTGGGCCAAAACATCAGCGCCAGTTCTAGGTATTCTGTGGACACTGCCGGGCCAAATCTGTGCATCAGTGTCCTTGCCAGGCGAGAGGGGCACAGGATCACCCTCCAAGGCTGTGCCTGGAGCAGTTCACGGTGCAAAATGGCAGAACCTGCGGCCACATGAAAAGCCCAAAATAAGCTGAAAAGGACAGAACAGGTGTGCCCAGAGAAGGTGAGAGGGTTGGCATTTCCACGAGGGCTGATCTTGAAAGACAGATGGGAGTAAAGATCCTGTCAGGCAGGCGAGCAGGCCCTGCCATTTGTCTTCCCTCTGCTTGGAATATTCTCCCCAGATCTTTGTTGTTGCTTCAATGATGAGGGGAGGGGTTGAAGATTTTACTTGACAAATCAGAAATAATCCAACGCCTTGGAGGATCTTGGAGGGTGGCACTGTTCAGTGGACTGTTCTATGAGCCATGTATTTCAGTTTTAAAAGTTAGCAGTGCCATTCACAAAACAAAAAATTAATAATTTTAATACTTTATTTCATTTCAAACACCCTAAATATCCACATATAATTAGTGGCTTGAGGATTGACATTACACTCTTCAATTTGCCTATTTTCATTTTTTTAATGAAAAAATGGTTTAAATTTGGTCACATTGGTTTAAATGCTGCAAATGACTTAGGGGCTCAGACATCTGCAGGGCTGTGGACCTGTCCCCTAAATCTTCCCAGATTCTTGGTGGTGAACTCTTGTTTCAGAGAGTCAGGTGTCTGCTCAAAACGCCCTCTGCAAAGTGCTGACAGCCCCACCTCCCCACCGCCCTGGAAACTTTGCTGCTTGACTTCTTCCAGGTACTTATCGCTGTCGGGAGTTTGGATTCACAGGAATTTTATGTGTGTTTTGTTGACTGTGGCTTCCACTGCAATGTGGGTTCCAGGGGGAGTGGACTTTGCATTTCAGACACCCAGAGTGCCTGGCACATGGTCAGTGTTCAATAAATATTTGTATAATTAATCAAGAAATGAGCCATACATTATTAGTTTTTAACAGGCAATTTGCTTTAACCACTGAGAAAAAAAATAAGGCAAAATTACTTGCCAATGAGACAGCAGAATGTTTGGATGTTAGCATTTCACACACGTCTGATCCAGCCTCCAGTGTGAGTACGTTTTGAGATTTTACTTCCAGTTAAAAACCCCAAAAGAAAGGGCTCGCTAGCCCCGGTCACCTCCCTCCGCATGCTTTCTACACAGAGCAATATAATCTGGCAATATCGTTGATGGAAACGACTGTCAGAGCAGCTTCAGAGTCAATAGTTAACTTCTAAGACTTGATGTCACTTGGTGGGGAAAAAGGTTTCTTTCCCACACTTGAAAAAGTGGATTGCATTCGAAGCTGCAATTTTATTATGGGCTCATCTGCTTAAGGACAGAAGCCAGAAGATTTCAATTCAAGTTCTACCTCTATTATCATCTTCCATCGAATGCTGAGTGAGTGAGTGTCTCTCCCTGCCGTTTTACCTCGCTGCAAAATTAGGGTAATAACAGCTTCCCTCACCTATCTCATCGAGATGTGGAGAGGATTAAAAAATATCACCTTTTTAATTAAGGTAGCCGACTCTGCCATTTTAAAGGTGTGACATTCACACAGAATCCTGTTCACCTTAACTTCCTGGAAGACTTTAATGGAAAAAATTGTTAGAAAAGCAGCTGCTAAGAGAAAATTCGAGCCAGAGAATTCTGTGATGGATGGGCTTGGGGTCAATCAGTGATGACCGTGTGCTCTTTGGGCTTGACGGGGATTTTCCTTCCAAAGAAGTCAAGTGTTTTATAAATATTATCTCTTTCATCCTGTTAAACTTCCTGTGATGTGGCATTTATCACTCTCCGCTTCCAGGTGGACAACGGACCCCAGAGAGAGAAATGGATGCTCTTCCCAAGGTCCATCTTGGTCTCGGCGGCTGCCTCCCTCAGGTGGACCGAGTCCCTGAGTCCTCCCTCGTTCATTTGCAGACTCGTTCCTTCCTGGAGCCTGAGACCCAGCCGGGCAACGAGACCAGGCTGGGGAAGGCTGGCGCCTGGAGCGGGTCAAGGAGACCGGCACGCAGTGTGTGACAGAGCAGACCCCAGGCAGAGGCGCGTAAACTGTCAGATGAGCATATAAAATCACAACATACCTGGAGGCGGATGTGTTCTTGTGTGTAGGTTTATAGAGATAAAAGGAAGGATGAACAGCAAATGCTGATAAATAAAACCCAGTTTAAAAATAAAAGAAGAAGACCGTGTTTGGTGCATGTCATGTGCGTGTGTGTTTGTGTGTGTGTGTGTGTGTGTGTGTGTGTGTGGTTTGCACACGCACACATCAGAATCAGCAATCAAGTGGGAGGCTGTTAAGGCAGGACAGGTCCGGTGGGGAAGCAGCAGCTGCTCTCCCTACCTTGGTTACACCTTCCTGTATTTTCTGGTTATTTCTGGAGTAAACACGTGTTGAGGTTTTAATAGAAATAGATCACATCGCTGATTATAAGATAACATGTTTATTGACAAACATATCAAATAATACTAACTGGAAAAGGTTTTAAAAACAGAAGCAAATGTTTCTTCTTAAACTTCTACATTCAGAAAAAACTATCCTCATCGATGTGTTTGATCAAAATCCGCATCTTTATTCAGCACAGAGAGAGGTATGTAAGGATACCATGGATGGTGTTCTGTTGCAAAATATAGAACAAACATTTCCAGGTCAACACATGTTCCTTTATTTCAACTTTTTAAAATAGATGGACTAAAATCTATTTAACTGAATTCCTGTTGCAGGATCCTTCCTGTCTTCCTCCCCCTGTCTTCTCCCTACCCGCCCTCTCAACAGCAAGTTGATATTATATAGAACCGTGGGTATATCTTTTGGAACTCGAGATTATTTCCTTAAGGTAAAATCGGAGATGTGGCATTCATGAGTCAAAGGGCTTTTATATTTTAAATATTGATAGATGTTGTTAGCAAAGAGTTGCCTGAAAAAGCTGTACTAGAACACGCGCTATCACCACTACACAGAGGAAAACCTCATTCACCGCCCTTGCTGTAGCTGGCATATTGCTGCTTCTTTTTGCCCACCTATAGGTAAAAAGGTTTTACTTTTTGAATTTGCATACATTTATCATTTGATATGGGCATTCTTTTGTATGTCTATTTGTTAACTCTGAATTTCTTCTGGAATAATCTACTCATGTCTTTGTCCATTTTGCTTCTGAAATTGTCTTGTCCCAGTATTGATTTCCAGTTGATATTTATATATTTAAAACAAGAACTATTTGTCTATCACATACATTGCAAATAATTCCTGAAGCAGTGTTGAGGGGAAAAAAAAGCTTCCAAATAAGTACAATTCTTTTTCTCAGATTTAGAAAGATAAATCACATGCAGTTACTTTAAACAGAATATCATAAAATAAGTCAGCCAGTTCCCCCAGGAAATTGAAATCATCATTTTAAAAACTTTAAATGAGATGAGAAGCAGAGAAACACAGATGAATCAAATAAATAAACAAAAGTACATAAAACACAGTGAATCTTGCAAAATGCATAAAAAATGTGAAATTACATTTTGAGAGAAAGGTTTCAAAACAAAAATGACAGGTCCAGTAGCTTACCCATATAGCCAAGAGCCACTCTACAAGAACAGAGAAATGAAGGAAGAAAATTATATTTTTTTAAGATAGAAGAAAATTTCTCTGAAACTAAGATCAAAGAGGGAAAAATTCCTGAATAAACGATTATAAAAGCAAGCAATGAAAAAATGTAAAGCAATGTTCTTCATTAATTCCAGGTAAATCTAACAGTATAATTTTTAAAGCTTTTTATGATTTTCTTTTTATAAATGTTGACAATGAATTCTAAGGTTTATCTGAAGGCTAGCCTTTGATGAAGACCACTGGAAAGAAACCAAAATATAAAACAATTCAAGTTAAATCCATGTAAATTATTTATTTTATTTAATAGATAAGAAATCAGTGAAACCAAATAGATATTTCCATTCTTGCAAATGATTTTGTACTATGGCCATGGAAACAATTTAAAACTGATTGCTTTTAAGAGGCAGTAGATTATTAGCTACTTATTTGGAAAAACTAATGTTGGATTTCCACCTCCAGCCATACAAAAATAAATTACAAATAGGTTAAAGAGGCAAGGAGAGAAAACAGAATCTGTTTGTAAATGAAAGATACAGGAGAAGTGTTCTTTAGACGTTCAGAGTAAGGATGACTTCCTTTGAAAATATAAAATCCTGAGGCCATTCGAAAAAGAAAGGCAGAATTCACAGTCTGAGAACATTATTACTATCTGGTCCTTGAAGGATGACCACAGTCCTTGCACCTCTGCCATGAAAAGTAAGTGCTGTGGCCTCTCCCCTGGGATGTAGGTAGGCTCTGTGGCTACTCTGCTACACTTTGAAAAGTAGAATATTCTGGAAATGATACTCAGCTGGAGTCTGGGAGTAGAGGTAAGTGTTCTTAGGACAAGGCGCTGTGAGAAACCCAACAAGTGAGGTCACTCGGAGGTCCGCCGGCCCTAGCCAGCATCAGCGGCCAGTGGGGGATGACGCGGGTCTGGGTCGTTCCAATCCCAGCGCTGCTGCACCAGGCCTCGGGGGAACTGCACGCTGAGCAGGCAGCCCACGGAAATGTGACAGATAATACTTGTAGCCTTACCTCACTGACCTTCGGCATGTCATTTTAAAGCAAGGCTCACTGGACCATAATTAAGGACCCTCTATGGGGGGCTTAGGTAACAAATTCTACAATTCTGACATGGTTCTGGGACCCACTGGTGGACAGAAAATGGAAGAGTTTTGAGGAGACTTGTAGAAAAAGGTAGAAGAGCTGCAGGAGACAGCTGGTAAGGGCTTGAATGAAAGTGACAAAAACAAAAACACTGTCAGAGGCTGGAGAAAAGGTCACCTGTTCCACAGAAGCAGGACGTTTACTGGCACATCACCAGTGGAAGCAGAAAAATATGGGTAATATATCCAGTGAACTGCTGGGCAGAAAGTTGAATGTGCCGACTGTGTTTTCAAATCATATATGAAAGGGATAGTTTACTGAGCTCTTAAAAAAACTGTTCAGTTTTAAGTTGAATTTCAGAAAAAGCAAATTGAAGGCCATACTTACTGAGACAGAAAATTAAACTATTTCTCATCCCCTGTTGCTCCAGATCACAAAAGACTCAGAAAATATGAAATGGCTTCCAGGACAAATATTAAATGCAGAGCACTATGGTACAGCATGGATTCAAGGTAATGACTTCAGGTAATGACCTTACCAGTGTGGGCGTCCGGCCACGATGAGCTGTCAGAATGTTCTCCCAGGAGGACCTCAGCAATCTTGGCGTCCTTGCTCTTGGATCTTCTCTCTACTGCCTTAAACATTAGGTACTCTAAGAATTTCAAGTGCCTCAAAGACTTTTCCTACAAAGCAAACTTCTGAGCATCCTAAGGGTACTCCCCCACAGTGCCTCGCCTTGAATGAAGAGCCTATATAGGAAAAGTGTGAGTAAAGCATTTGTCTAATGAAGGATTATTTGATACATGAGGAATATACCAACTTTGAAAAAGAATTTTATCAGTTTGGATGGAGGGAGTTGGGGTAACACCGCGTGAAGAGAATCTTCGGCACCCCCTTTGCAGATGACAGTGGGCAAGATGAAGGCGAAAGCAACATTCAGGCGTGCACGGTCTGTATGTTATGGTAAAAGAAAGATGACTTGAAGGAAGAAACAAAAACCTGGGCCCAAAGCCAAGAACCATGGAGAATCATTCTCAGGGAGCAGAAGGATTCCAAGAATGGGCAGTATGTGCCCAGCTGGATTTCATAACTGCTGTGGACCAATGGCCACCGCGCGCCTCTCCTTTTCCTCATGTGTGAATAGGAATGTCGCTGGTGGTTTCTCTACGCCTGTCCAACATTGTGTGTCTAGTGCAGATAACTCGCGTCTCTGGTTCACAGGTCCTCAGCGTGCCCACCCAGGGAGCCTCATCCACACCTGGGCCTGATTTAGAAGATAAAGCCTTGAGCCTTGAATTTGAAACTATCATGGTATGAGCAAGACTTTAAAGGGGTGGGGGAGTGTTAGGAGCTAGAGGGGCCACTGCAAATTGTGCACATGGGAAATAAGTAAATGCTTTGTTGTGAGAGAGTGAATCGTGATGGATTAAAGATGGTCCCTTTTTAATGCTCTTTTGTTTCCTCGCTGTAACAGGGTGGCTTTTCTGTTTCATTTTTTTATCATTATTTATTTTAATTTTTTAGGTACCATTGGTTCACACCACTTTAGATACATGTTACCATACCACACTCACCACCAAGGCACCCATAGTCCTCTAGCACAGTCCATTGGGTCCCTTCCTCTCATTGCTCATCCCCAACCTCTTCCTCTGGTTGCCTCAGTTTACAGTCAGATTTCTAGGGATTGTTTTGGTTTAATTTTATCAGTTCCTCTACATAGTTTCTCTGTATTCCACATAGAGTGAATTCATCTGATATCTGTTTTTCTCCAACTCTTTTCACTTAGCAACATTCTACCCAGTTCCATCGATGTTGCTGCAAATGGTAGGATTGTATCCCTTTTCATAGCTGAGTAATATTCCACGGTGTACACATACCACATCTTCTAAATGCACTCATCTGTTAGCAGGCACTTCCATTGTTCCTGTCACTTAGCTATTACAAAATAGTATGTCTATGAACACAGGAGTGCATATATCCCTTCCAATTGGTGGTGTTGTATTCTTCAGGTAGATACCTAGCAGTGGGATTGATGAATCATATGGCAGATCCACTTTTAATATTTTGAAAAGCCTCCAAACTATTTTCCAAAAAGACTGAACCAGTCTATATTCACACCAAGAGTGTAAGAGGGCTCTTCTTTCTCTAGTGCCTCGCCAACACCTTATTTCTGGGCAACAGATTGTAGTAGAGCTGATGCTATGCTGTTTCCCAAGTCTAGGCTTTAAGAGAATGGACGTATGCATCCCGTCTCTTAAGACACTTGCTCTAAGAAACCAATTGCCTTCTGTGAGAACCCAAACCTCATGGAAAGACCACGGGCACACACTCCAGGCAGCTAACTGAGCCCTCAGCAGAGCTCCTAGAGACAGAGAACATCTACCACCACCATGCGTGGGAAAGACTTCGATGATTGCCCAAGTCAAGCCTTTGGATGACTCCAGGCCCAGTTGTCACTTGACCATAACTGAGTGAAAGAGAATAACCAAGAAAGCCTCGTAGCTGAGTCGGGTCAACACACAGAGTTGGATGAGATAATAAAATCTTGTTGATTTAAGTTGTCAACACATACATATATCACAAAGAAGAATTATGGACAATATATAAAGAATTACTGCAAGTCAATAAAAAAAGAAAAACTGGAAACAAAAACTGGGCAAGGAGTATGAAAGAGCGATGCAGAGAAAAAAGACACAAGGAATAAACAAGCCCATGAAACGATGTTTCCAAGACAACGAGACATCTATTTACTTCACTCTGTTGAGCAAAAATTAAAATAGCTGATCAATCTGGTTTCAGAGGATCCTTGGGAACATGAATACACTGGAACAGTAGCTGGAAAAGAATTCTGTTTTTAATTTCATTCAAACACCCCTTAATCTAACAATTCTACTCTTGGGTCTCTAGCCTACAAAAACATATACATATGTGACTAAAAATAGCCATCGTCACATTGCTTATAATAATTATAATGGAAAACTAAATGAACTCTAATGATCAACAATTAATACTGATACATCCCTACCAGATGAGGAGCTAAAAGAATGAGGTAGAGATATGTGATTGACCTGTAAAGATGCAAGTGAAAGAGAGTCACAGAAAAATATATATGAAATAATCCCATTTATGTTCTAAAGAGTGTGTGTGCCTTCACATGCATTCACAGACATCTGCACACGGGTGGGAAAGAGAAAGCACTGAGTGATTCACACCAGATCTGCCACTGGGCCGTGGAACAGATTTCATGCTGCAAGACAAAGGAAGCAAGTTACACCCTCCCTCCAAGGGGCAGTAGCCATTCTAGACTCACCCCTGCCCACCTCACACAGTCACAGTCACACGCACACACTCACACTCAGTTGCCCTTACACACTCACACTCTCACTCTTACACAGCCACACTTGCTCTCAAACAAGATCTTACACACTCACACCTGTCTCATGCCCACACAATGCTCTCACACACTCACTCTTACTCATACACTCACACTTACTCTTACACACTCATGCACAAGTCAACTGTGGGGCCAGGAAGTGTCAGCAGCCTACAGGCCTAGTTGAAAGAAAAATGAAATCAAGGAGAGACAGCTCGCTCCCCTGAGTCCAGGGGAGAGGGGCCAGGAGGTGGGAAGCAGGAGGGAAGGGACCCCGAGCGTGCAGGGTCACCCCCATTCCTGCTAACAGATGGCACAGAGCCCCCTGGGAGGAAGGGACCGTCCAGATGGAGTGACCCGGCCAGCAGAGGACAGAGATGCAGCAATGTCAGCGGCTCTGCTCGTGCTCCTACACGTCCGCTCTCGCCACCACTGATAAGACACCAGATTCAAAGAAAATATTCACGTATGACGCTTCCCCCATACCCAGCCTGGCTGACATGCCAGCAGGACACCAGAATACTCTCTCGTGGCCCACGGTCCCGCCAGGTTGGCCACCGCAGCCCCTGCCCAGCCCTCCTGTCTGGGGCCCCCAGGATGCCTGGAGCTTCACTGGGCAGGGGTCCCAGAATCTGGGGCTCCACCCTGGGGGGATGTCCCGCCTTCAGGACGGATCCAGCACCCCCATGTGCTCCTGTCCACCTGAAACACTCCACCGTCTGGAGCACACTATTCACGAGGGGCTGTGGGATTTATTGATTAATTGATTTGCTCTTACATGTGTCCATTGCAGGGTAGGGTTTGATTTCTCCCCTCGGGCGCCGTGGTTCCCCCACCCTGTGGCAGCCCCACCGTCAGCACCGTCCCTTGTGCTCTGCCCTCCCCTGCACAAGAGGGCTTTTGAGGGTTGTTTGGGGCTCCTGTTATTTTGGGGGCTCCTGCTCCCGGGACACATGCTCGACGTTGCCCAGAGTGGGCAGCTTCCCGTCAAGAGCAAAATCTGCCCATCGGCAGGAGTGGGGGTCCCCCCAGCCCCAACCACTCTTCTCACCAGCGGCCGCGGGACCCCTCACGCAGCGGCCTAGTGGGTCAACACGTCCCAGCATGTGAAACCGAGGAGGCCGCCTAGTCCAGCTCCCCTTTGGGGAGAAGAGGGCGGATTTCTGCTCCTGGCTCCTGGTGTCCTCCTTGGCTGAGGGAACGGGCCTGCTCTGTGCAGCCTGCAGCCCAGCCAGGCCAGGCAGCCCCCCGCCGATCCCCCTGGGGGCCGGCTCCCTCGAGCTCCCCGCACGGTGTGCCCCGGGTCTGTCTCCCCCAACCCTGGAGAGACTTGCCAGTTCCTGTCGCCTCGTCATTATCACAAAGCCCTCGCGCGCTGTGACAAATGTGATTTCTCCCTGGAGACAACATGGGTTGTTCAGGCAATGGCTATTTTTTCGGCAAAGATGCTAGTCCTGGTTTTCTTCCCATGACTGTCTCTGCTTTAACGCTCCACTTGGCCCAGAGAGCCTCCCCGGCCCCGAGTTAAGGGGCCCGGCTCGCTGTCGGCTGCATCGCAGGGATTGCCCTTCTGTGTCTTCACACGCGGAGCAGAGAGTCACACGCAGGCGGCTGAAGTCAGGAGCGACGCCGAGTTTGCTGGAAATCTTGTCCCGTGAGGCTCAGGCCTGTGATCGTGGCTGGAGTCGCCGTGCGCGGGACGCTGGAAGTGGCTGCGAAATGTTCTCTCCCGCTCCCAGGGCGGGTGGCCACGCCGTCCCAGCCTGTTCCCCTTGCTCAGTGTGACACTTTTCAAGGCCGTCTTTGTCCAGGAGGGAGCCGCAGGCTGGGGGACATCTGGAGCAAATGGGGAGAAGGAGAATCTGTTCTCTTCTCATCCCTGTGGCCCTTCTGTTGTTATCTCAATCCCCACGCAGGCTCAAAAACCATCACGTGGCGCCTTCTCTTCACCTTTTCATTTTTCTTCTTTAATTATTGAGTCATTTCATAATCAAGGGCAATGCTCATCTTTAAAACGAACTGCAAACGATCTGGGTGAATTTGAGATAAAAAAAATAAGTCTCCAAAGTTGGTCTGGTCAAACTGACATTCAAGGACACAGCGACTCCCCAGAGACCCCTCCTTCCGTCACTCTCTCCTCAGATGCTGTTTGTCACTGTGTCTTGGTCGAGCTCGCAGTGAACAAGGGGGCAGGGTCTCAACAAGGACATTTCTTCATCTTGAGGATGTTCGGGTCTAGTGGGAGAGACGAGTCTGACAATTAGCATGGTCTGCGGGAGAAACAGCAGGAGGGGGTGTCCCTGGGACAGGCTGCAGAGAAGCCCTCCTGTGCGCCCCGCTTCTTCCTGCCCACACCCAACATTTTAACCGCATCTTTTGGTATTTTTGTTGCTCCCATTTGAATCTCGTTGCTACTCTGTCTTCAGCCACAGTGGGGTAGAAACATACGTGGCAGGACACGGAGGCAGGGCGTCCGCAACAGAAATAGATCAGGGAATGGCATGGCAGCTGACCACGTGGCCAGACCCGGAACACCTGTCAATCGTTTAGAGCAATTTCCCGAACTAAGTGAATATTCATGGGATGTTCTCATCCAATTCATCATAAATGTTAAAAAATATGATGAACAAAATGAAAGCTTGAATAAGGGCTAAGTTTTAATTTAAAATTTACTAAGAAAAAACAACTCTAGACTTGGTAGAAAGGACAGGTGCAATATATCTCTTATCATAGAAGCAAATCGAATAAGAAATTTTAGTTTGGGGAGTGGATGTGCCAAGTTCTCTGACACAGAGATACCTGATTGAAAACTCAAGCATCAAGTTTAAAATTAACACACAAGATAATTTTCCCAATGAGATTATTTCAATTAAATAAAACACGTCAACTAAACTCTATACAATCCAATTGTGCTACATAAACATTCAGACCAGCAGCAATTTGGTTTACTGTATCAACCAGAGAAAATACTCGATGAAAATTTCTCATGAAGTTAATTCAGCAGGATTAGGACGTCTTGATTCCATACGCACATCAGTTTGGTTGAAATGTACATTTCAGGGGAACAAGTGTCAACAAATGAAGCTGGAGGAGGAGGAAGAAGATACCGATTATGAAGGATCAGGAGGCCCAAGCCCAGGCTAAAGGCTTTATCCTGAAGACCATCGGGAATCCAGGAATCACTTTAAAAAGGGGGGTAACCTGACCAGCTCCTTAGTCATGTCAAATCCCCCTGGGGGCTTCGAGGAGACAGAAATACCATGGGCGGTGAGCAGGAGGAGGAGGAGCTGCTCCGGAAGACACGGAGTCAGGGAGGCACAGAGGGACTGGGGAAGGCACAGAGGCAAGAGCTGTTATGTCAGGGCCCAGGCAGGGTTTGGGGATTGGCAGGACGTCGGGAGGTGAGAGAATGAAAAGTTACTCCCAGGACCCCAGCTTTGTGTATTGGGGCAACTTTGACCAAGAAAAAGGTAAAGAAGAGTAACAATTCTATGAGGGAGGCGAGGGGTCAGCTGGGTGGGGAAGGCATCAGTTCATCAGCTCCATTTTGCTCAGGAGGGAGGTGCGGACGGGCAGGATGGCCCCATGTATGAGTGCATGACTGGCAGGTGCAGCTATTCAAAAAGCAGAACATCTAGCATCAAAGAAAACAAGAGAAAAGGGAAAACCTGGTTTTAGTTTGCTTAATCATCATGATGAGCCATGAGATAAATGCATCCTTATCATCTTGTTTGCAGGTGAGAATCTGACCCCCAGGTAGGTGACGCAAACAGCCCAGGGAGGAAGCCTGGGCTCATGCCTACCGGCCCACCAGGCAACCCTCCCCCTGACAGCGCCGGGAAGCACAGCAGGGGCAGGCACAAGCATCCCAGGCAGAAAAACCAGAAGATGTGATGGGGGGGAGGGAGGGAACGGACGGACAGAGGGTGAAGAAGGGATGGGATATAAGGAGGCATGACTGGAACAGCTAAGGGACAGCGAGGGGCCTAGTATCCCAGCCCCGAGCTTTGCCTCATTTTCTGTCCAGAGTTAGAGACAAGAGCTGTGAGAGCGTGGGCAGAGCAGAGCAAAGGAGGTAAAGGGTTGAAGGTTCTTTAGTGCCAAGTTTCTTTAAAGAGGTGACACCAGGTGAACGGGAATTCAAAGTCCGTTCATTGTGACAAGAGAGAAGGGCATGAGAAAGCAGTTGTGTATTTCAGTCAGTCTGCCTGTTCTGTTCCCCACTCTGGTGAATCCTCTCACCCCCTCAAAAAAAAATCTGGCCTGTACCCTGGTTCTTGTATGTATAAATAAATAAATCTTTAAAAAATAAAAATAAAAACAGAGTTCCCACATTATCATTTCAACACCAATCAAGAATCAACAACAGGGCCTGGTAGACTAGCACCGCTTCATTTGAGAAGATGTTTCCCAGCCTCAGTGGTGATAGAAATGCAAGATACAGACTCTGTGGCAGGTTCAGATTTACCAGCAGAATTCCTACAACAACAGCTTGAAAGCAATACCTTTCGCTCCTCTTATTTAATCCTGCCACTTCCATGTCTTCGACTGCCTTGATCTCTCTACACATACTTTCGGTTCTCACTAGTAAATGCCCACAATTCTATTGCATCCCTAACTGGAGCCTAATAATAGATTAAGAGCACTGAAATAGTTTATTTTTATGGTAGTTTTGTAAAACATCAAATCTATACAACACCTACCAAGTTGTCCCACAGAAAAGCCTTGATTCAGTGTCCAGCTAAGTCATATTTCAATGAGTTTCTTCCCATCCGTCACATTCAGTCCACTAAGAGAGACTAAGGGGTTGTTGTCTATTTTTAACCTCCTGGATTGATAATGAAATTACAATGTGGCTTTAATGACCATCTGAAGGCTCATTTAGAGACATTGTCTGAGGAATTTCGTTACGACTGTAATTTTAGAAGCAGATAGAGCAGCATGTTTTTAAAGAGCAGTTTTCAGAACTTTGAACACAATATATTCAGAAATGGTCTCTCTGTAAAATCTCTAGACTGAAAATAAAATTCTCCGATAAAGACATAAGCAATCAATAAAATACCACATTATCCATTCACCTTATAGTACTTTGATGTTTTTAACATTACAATATTCAACCGGTGAGAAGAGAGCAAGCAGAGGCAGGTAGCCTTTCATTTAAATTGGTGCTTGAGCTTTGCAATTACTTCAAATGTCATTGCTGATATTTGAAGAGCTTTCCAGTGGAATTTTTCTCAAGTTGGGTGTTTGACTGATATGATTAACCTTAGCCCCATCTTGATGCCATCAGACTGTATGATGAAAAAAGTAATTTTCTCTTACATTATGTGCCAGACTTTTAACTGATAAGGAAACTAGAACCAACTAGGCCTCCCTGGGGATCTAAGGGTTAAGTCTCAGGGTTGTTGCCATTATGGCCTGAGTTCAAGCCCCAGCCAGCCAGGAAGCTGACCCACATGGTGCAGCAGAACTCTCCTGTCTCCCCCTGCTCCCCTCAGCAGTGTATTTCAGTGGATCTGCCTGTTCTGCTCCCAGCTCTGTCTCTGGTGAGTCCTCTCACCACCTCCCCTGCCCCGCACCTCTGCGTCTTTGCTGGAGTGGCTGCAGATAGCTTCACAGTGCTACATCTTAACCCCTTGCACTACCAGGGAGGCCCCTCCGTCTTAATTTTTCACGAAGACCTTATAGGACCTGAAAGATCATTTTAAACACAGCTCCCTTTGATTTTCAATGTTATCAATAACCACAGGCAAAGCATATTCCCAGGTAATAGAAACAATCAATTAAGACAAAAACAGTACCTGAACTAGAGTTTGACTTCCACCGGGTCTTATTTGAATAACTTTCCCTCAATTGGCCTAAAGCACAAGAAATTTCATATTTGGTTTACTAGGTAACTCTGTCTCAGAACCCAAATTAAGAGCAAGTGTTGGGAATTTGGAGATAAAACAGAGTTGCAAGAAAAGAATCGCGTGAAAATTAACCAGCTTCCTGGGCTAACAACACCCTCCCAAATAGCATAGCTGCTGGCGAATCACAGAGCCAACTGGAGGTATTAAATTCTCCCACAATTACACACTTACTTCAGATTCTGAGGATAGAAACAATCTTGTAAAACATGAAGATTAAAGTATCATAACAGAACTCAATAGCATTTAATACCTAAGTCCTCAGAAGGGTGTGTTTTAGAAATTTTGATCATAATGCAACGTGCTCAAAGCTGTTAAAGTATGGATAATTTCACTCAATTTTCCAGGAGGCTTCTGCCTTGAATAAGTAGAGAGTGGGTAATGGTTTGTGTCCCAGCCTTGCCACACGCCATTACACAGAGAGTATGACAATTTGATCAGATGTCTCTTTCAGAGTAAAAACTCACTTGTGACTTCACGAGTGACTCAGCTACATCAGGTCACATCAGAAGCTTCATCTTTTCATCTCTCCTGAATCCCTGATGGATTTACATCAGGCAGGTTTTGAATTTTGGCTCTGTGACCTTATTCTTCATCTTGCATTTGAAATAGTCAAAGTACTGCTATGGACATAATATTAAATTGTTTCTTCAGGACCTAAACGGTTAAGCAAGTACTATCCACATTAGTAGAATTTCAAAATTTTGCATTATTTTCTATCTATACCTAAGCACAAATAAATCGCAGTGATATCTGTAGGCCTGTAATCAAACCTTCAAAAACATAAACCAGTTCTTCAAGCCTAGCAGATAAATAAATTCAATGTTTGATTGCTTGACTATTACAAACTTATCCTAGGTTTCACACAGTATAATCACCTCTACATAGTTCACACCAACCTAAAAACTGCATCAAATAATTGGATGTACACTTTATGCATATCCAGGGTAAAATTTTGGAAGTTCATTGCTGATTAAAATTCAAGTAAACTTGTCAATCTTCAGTTACATTCATTTTATGATAGCATTTAGTAGTTGAATACGTACCAATGGATTTTTATCAGCAATTAAAATTATATGTACAAATGTTGGGGAATTCCTGAACCCTAGGTGATGATGATAAAACTATTTATTGAATTTCAGAGACTTATTTCCTATTTATGCTTGGATGTCTGGACATCTGTCATAGGCTCTTTGCAAGCTCAGGGGTCTGGGGTGTGTTCCCACGACCCTCCTTCACGGGGATGAATCTGAGCTTCAGGTACAGCGAAATAGTCTATTCAGGAAATAAACTGAATAATCTTATTGCTCTCACAGTCCACACTGATCTCACACACACACACACTCAGACACACGACAAGCTGCCAAATGTCTGCAAAATGTTGACTTCAAATGAACAAGCAACCAGTCATTTCACCAGGAAAATGGGCTTATGTGAAACAACAAAGAAAGCTTTAGCCGTGGGACCCAGGCGCACAGCTGGAGCGAAGGAAGAAGCAAGTGAAGGAAGAAGGCTGCAGGGGGTGCCATGTCCCAAGCGCCCCTGGGGGAGACTGCATCTTCCAAGTGTGACGTGGGTTCTCTCCTTGGCTGAGCTGCTGCTGGGAGAGCAGGACATTCCTGCTTCCTCCCTGGGGGCGCGGGCGTGTCTCCTCCAGCCAGATCCTGCCTGGTGTCCTGATTCAAGAGTGCTCTCGTCTCTGGACCTCCACTGGGGAGGCTCCTGCACGGTATTCTCCACGGAAGCATCTTAGTGATGGTTCCATGTAAGGGAGCCCTGTTGCACCAGGTTCCCAGGAGCACACCCACGAGGCAACCAGCTGCTCTGGAGGAATCAGCCTGAGCACACGCTCCCCCTGCACATTCACTTGTACACTCGCCCACACTTTTCCCCCTGCCCCGCACACACACCTGCACACTCGCCCGCACTCTCTCCCACACACTCTCCGTGTCCACATGCGCCAGCATGGACTGCGCCTTGCCCTGCAAGCATGTGCCTGGCATGCGGGTGCAAATATTTTCAGCCTCTTGTGCATCACAAGTGTCAGCTATTCCCATAAACTGCCCCGTGACCCCTGAGCATTCTCCCCTTATAATTAAGTTCCTCCTGGGCTTGTCAGTTTCACATGCACCTCACTTGCTTTGCTCCCTGGTTGACACGCCTCTGGTCACTTTGACCCCCTGAAGGTCTGACTGGTTTCACTCTGCATTGAGCTCTGAGCCATATACAATACAAACACCTGACTGTAGAGCTCAATGGCCATGTAAATATCAGGAAGGTTCTGGTTTTTAAACTCACAAAAATGGTCTTATCAGATATCGTTAGTAGTCTAGGGTAAGAATTGAGTACAATAGCTAAGCTATGGAAACAACCCAAATGCTCAAAAATAGGTGACTGGATCAAGAAGATGTGGTCCATACACACCATGGAATATTACTCAGCATTCAAAAAAGATAAGCACATGCCATTTGCAGCAACATGGATGGGGCTGGAAGGGATCATGCTCAGCGAAATAAGCCAGAAAGAAAAAGAAAAATCCCGGATGGTCTCACTCAGAATCTAGAAAACCTAAACAAGGGACCAGGAAAAAGAATAACTATAAGAAAGAAAAAATCAAAATCAACAAGCAACTATAAACCGAGATAAGCTAAGGAGGCGGGGGAGGGTGGCCAAGGAGAAGAGGGTTTGGGGTCAAAATAAGGGGGGTGCAATTGTATGGGGAATATAACCAAGATGAAAATGCATACATTGTGCAAACATGAAAAATGATGTAAGAATGATATAAAATAAAATATTAAAAAAACAAAGAATTGAGTACTCCAGTTATCATGCCCTCCCTCCGCCCCTCCCCTCATCATACGTGACAGCAAGCACCTGTCCGTGACTCTCTCTGTCTTTAGTGAAATGCCTGTTTAGATCCTCTGCGCATATTTTAATCAGGTTATATGCTTTTTGTTGTTAAGTTGTATGACTAACATGTTTTGGAGATTAACCCCTTATCTGATGCATAATTTACAGATATCGTGATATCATCTCCCACTCGACTGGCTGCCTTTTCAGTTTAATGATGATGCAATGCCTTTGATCGGTAATACACCCTTACGTTGAACTGAAATCAGCCATTTTGTGAATTCACTGGTCTTTATGACTCACCGTTTCCTATATGATAACCTGCAGAGTAGTCACCGCCGCCAACACCAACCCACTAGCTGAACCTCCACATTCTGCAAAGCCGCCACCTACTCTGGACCTTGCTCGGACTCAGCCTTCCCTCGTGGTTCTGTTTCCCCAGAAATATTCATTTGCAATGATCAGACGCCAGTTTTTCTTACGCTGTAATGATGCAATTGTCTTTTACGACCTTATTACATTTTAGCCAGTGATTCCAGATGTCATTATCATTTTGAATTTTCCTCCTGTCCTCTAACACCGGCCACCCCCTGTGTAAACAGCATCAGTGTGATTTATGCAGGAAGGGCACTCCTCGCCCTTGGCATGGACAGCTGTCCTAGGTGAATTAATTGAAAAAGTTGATTAGAGAAGAGGAAGATGAAAATGACACGTCTCTTCTGAACGCTGTAACTCAGACATACAAGCATGTTCTCCTTCCCAGTGGGTGAGGGCGGGCCCGAGGCTCGCTCTCCAATTCCGGCCTCTGCTTGGCGCCCAGTGTCATCTCTCTCAAGGCCAGCTCCTCTGACTCATCTCGGGCCATCTCCAGGTTTTTATGGCTTGAAGGGGATGAGAGATCACAAAGACAGCTGTGAAGGCATCGGAGTGCAGGATCTTTCTAGATTTTTATGACTTTTCCTCTTCCGTTGACTTGCCTAGAATTAATTGGCAGCAATTACTTCTCATGATGAGCTTTTACTGAATCATCACAAAGCATTCAAGCTAGTTTCCATAGCAACAAGGCTTTCCTTTCTGCACTTGTTTTTCATCATTTTATGTCCTACTTAATGACACTGTGGAATCACAAACCATGAACCATGAGCTTGCACCAAGTTTGGGAGGGCGAGCAAATGCCAGTTTGTGGAAAGACAGACTGCACTGGCAGGCGAGCCGGGAGATAGCGCCGAGATACGACGCCGGGATGGGGGGAGGCCCAGCGCTGAGCAGGAATCAGCACCAACGTCTGTCTGTGGGTCTTGCAGGGAAGAGAAACATGTTGGGTCAGGCAGGGAAATTATGTGGTGACACTGGACACCAACCACCCAAAGAGTAGGGGTGTCGCCTTCACCCACTTTCACACACTAGGGCCTTTTACTTCAGTCCTATGTACAATTTCCATGAAATCACAACAGGGACATGAGCATGATGTGCAAACATCTCTGGAGGCTTTTAAAGAGAAAAATCAGTCACTGGAACTGGCCTACCAAAGCTCACCCTGTCCCCGGGGCCACAGGTCAGGGGTGTCAGGACCAGGCCACATTCGCCTGGGATGGGAACCTCGATCCTGGCCAGAGAGACACCCTGATGTGAGGGCATTCTGCAGGCCGCGGCTGTACATCCTCCCCCGGC
The DNA here is from genome assembly GCF_964194135.1 of Talpa europaea. NCBI lineage: Eukaryota > Metazoa > Chordata > Mammalia > Eulipotyphla > Talpidae > Talpa > Talpa europaea. The sequence continues at coordinate 135,936,416 of NC_140072.1, forward strand.
AGTGATTATAAAGGACATTCAAAACATTTGAAACTTACTTGAGCACGACAGAATCTTCCACTAACTTCTAAATTCCTGGAGAATATCTCCATCCTCTTAGCAGTTTTTCTTATTCAGCCTCAAATGTTATAGGGGATAAATCTGAATGCAAACTTTTTCCCCCCAGTACTTAAAATCACCCATTTTCCTCCACACACAAAAGTGCCTTTTCTCTCACCTAACAGAAAGAACTTGGTGCCAAACCAGGCAGCAGAGCAGAAACGGAGGCTGCAGCAGCTGCTTCTAGCAGGTTTCTGGACGTCTACCTCCTGGCAGGAATTCCAGAGGTCACCAGGCCTCCCCAGGGTGGTGGCGTGAAATCACCTGGACGGTCCAAGCAGAGCTGGGTTTCACTGCCCTAGGGGTCTCAGAAGAGGTTCTCCAGGAGAAAGTCGTGGGAAGTGCCACCACTCAACAGAGAAGCCTTGTCCCCCAGTTGAAGATTCAGGGCCCTGGGGTTCAGGTAAAGAAAAGCCGCAGCACAATCTCCCTGTAACAGGGGGGTCCCCAGGAAAGGGGGAGGTTCCAGGTTTCCTGCCCCACCCAAGGGAGGGTGGAGCTGAGCAGGGAGGGAAGAAGTTGCAGAGGAGACTGAGAAGGAGGAAGCAGGATGGAGCTAGAAGTAGCCCTGGAGGAGGCACATGGAGCAGAGAGACTCGTGAGTAAACTGCGCCGGCCCTGTGGTCGTGGACTGGGTGATACAGATGCAGGTGAGACCCGTGGGGAGGGGACAATGGCAGGTTTATGTCTTGATTTTGATTTTGCTCTTTTCCTCCCAGACTTGCCTGGTTGTTTCTGACCCTTTTCTGTGGGTCCCCACTGGAAGGTGCTTTAGACTTGTGGCAGCTTTCGGGCCTTGTTCTGGGCCAATCCCGCTTGGGTGGACTTTTATCCACGAGGGGACGGGTCACTTTGGGTGCTTCATTTATGTTCTTTGCCTTTCCTGTCTTGTTTCCTAATTGCATTAGAGTTCCTTCCCATTAAAGTCTCATATGTTTTGTGTTGATGCGGCGGATGGCAGAACCCATTTAGAGCACGCAGGTTTGCGGGGTCTAGGCTGCCCCCTCCCTGCCCTGTAACATCCCCAGCATGTATCCACAGTGGTGAATGACGAGCCTGCAGGGACTCGGAGGCGCTGGGTCCTTGTGCCCCCGGGTGTGCCAGCCCGCGGCCCGCACTGCCCACCCCAAGGACAGCCGGGCACGCTTGCCAGCTCGCTGCTGCAGACACGCTTCTCTTGTGGACAACGGCAGGGACCTTTGCGGGGGCCTAGCGACCCTGCGTGGTGGCTGGAGCAGAGCTGAGGACCCGTGGCTCTGGGGTCCAGCCTGTCTAGGGCTGCTCTGTTGGGGGCTGGGTTTGTGTCCTGCCACGTCCCCCCTGCTGAGGCTCGAGGCTCCTCCCCAAGTGACTGTAATTTGAAATGGGGCATCTAGGGTGGCGACTGGGGTTAAAAGAGGAAGCGGCACAGGTGGGATCCTAGTCCAGCACGCCTGGGGACTTACAGAGGAGAGAGACGGGCACACTTGCCCTCAGAGAAGGGCAGGCAAGGATGCGGGGAAGCAAGGGGGGTCTCGAGCCCAGGCCAGAGGCTCACTCGAACCAGCCCGGCCAGGCTGGGCCCCCACCACAGCGTCTGTCCCCTGCGCCCTCACGCCAGCCATCACCAGCTCCTGGGGCCAGCACCGCCGGCGCCGCGTCTCCCGAGAGCCCCAAGCCCTGTCCCCCGCCCGCCTTCTGCCCTTCCTCTGGGGGCTCCTGAGAGAAGCTTTCAACAAAATATTTTCTTTGACTTTGTATTTAACGACCATCAAAAATTTGATGTCCCAGCACAATGGAGTGCAGTCCTTAGAGACAGAAATCCTGGTTCCCCTCCCTGGACAGGAAAAGAAATATTTTCATCCTTCCCATTGAGTCACCCCACGCAGAAACTGGGCAAAAGCCTTTGGCTCAGATCACTCACACACACACAAAGTGACAAAGCCTCAGCGTGAATGGCTGTCCTGCCCCCGGCGGGCTCTTCCCAGGAGGAGGCTGTGGGGGGACAGAGGACAGGCTGCCGGCGACCGGCCAGCCCCGGCGACCTGAGGACAGGAAAGCCCGTGACTCCTGACCTGCCCGCGTCACCATCCTTCTCCCTTCCCGGCCAGGACCGCAGGTGTGCCCAGATGCACGAGCACGGCCGCCACGCTCACCGCTGTCTGGCCGCTTCCTCCAGCCGGGGCCGTGACCCGGGGCCTGGCCAGAGGAGATGGAATCGGGCTCCGCCTGCAAAGGTGGTCAGAAGCATGACACACACACCAAAAACATTTTCTGAAAACAGTCAAAAGACCAAAGTGTTGACACTCGAGCAGTTTTTTCACGAGCTGGGAAATGTCTTCCGTGGCGCCCTCGAATCTTCTGCTGCCAAACCAGCCCGGTGTTGTCACGGCCCGGTGAAGCTCGCCGGTGCAAAAACGCACTCCAAATCTGGGGAATCCCATTTCTCCGGTTTGTTTAGAAATTCAAATGTCCTTTGCTTCTGGAACATGTTTTTCTGGCTCCGTTGAAGTGAACGTCACAATTGGTGACCGAGAGGCTCTCGGTGGATGGGCCGCGAGGTCATTTCTGGAAGAACATATCAGTAATGGATCAAGGATTTCAATCTGGGAACGGCCCCATTTTCGTTTTCTGAAATACCGTAACCTCTGGTAGTCCAAGGAAAGCTCCCGCGGGGCTCCTGACACAGGAAGAAGCAAAGGGGCAAGCAAGGAACTGGAGGAGCAGGAATTTACATATGTAGGAACAGGGTGGACCATTGATTGCTGGTCTGGCTTCTGTGCCCCCCCAACCCCCGACCCCACAAGTAAAGTAACTCTATAAAAAGCAACCAGCTCCAAGGTCTCTGCTCTGGATAGTTTCACTCTCAAACTCTAACAGAACAGCAACACTCGTGATACCTTCTTGAAAATCTAGGGGCGCCCGCATCAGGTGATGCATGCACGGTGTCAGCGACCCTTTGTGTCTCTGCACTGCTCGTTTGCTGGTTCCGTGGCGAAATGAACTGGAAACAGCCTTTGTGAGTTTGAAACATGACCCTTGCCCCAGTTCGAGCCCAGACCAGCCCTTGTGGTCGGGCCAAGCTCATTCCTTACATGACAGAGTAGGAAACAGAGGTTCCGTGATCAAGTTGCATTTCTCACTTTGTCAACCGAGAGGTCCCCTGAAAGCCAAATGGTTGGAGGTAGCAGGAAATGCTTCACCATCAGAAAGATAGGGCACAGCGCTGGGTAGGCAGACATTTTTGTGGTAGACATCAAGACCACGTGTGGCATGAAAAATAAATTCACACCATGCCTTTCCCCCCAGATGCAGAAATACTAACCAGTCTCTCAGAGGAGGGTCTGTGCAGGGCTGCGTGAATGCTGCTCCGCGGAGGATGCTTCCACATCTGAAGCTCTCCTGGAGCCAGATAGCTCAAGTTTGGGGTGCAGTAAAACCCCAAATGGTCCTCACAAGCACATAGAACCATGTGTTTTCTGAGCAACGGAGTCCCATGTGTTTCTGATTCTGTGGAGCAGCACTGCTGAGACTGCCTGAAAGATTTTACAAGCTTTTCTCAGGAAACTTTTTGTATTTCAAACTCAAGAGTTGTATTTAACCAAAAATAAACCAAATGTAAACTCCTACCTGTGGGGCATTAATTTGAACCAAAGACCACAAAACTACCTTCTAAAGAACACAATTAGTTTCTGGGACACGCAGAGCCCAGGGCTGTGTTCTTCTTGGTCCTTTTCAGGCTGAGCTTCCTAAGCCACTGAAGGAAGCACTTTTTAATCAAATTGAGAGAATAAAGCTCTACAGTCAATCCAAAATGGCACTTTCTTAAATCCCTACTCCAAATAGAAGATGCTATCATTATTAAATGTGGTTTTTTTAAAAAAAAAGCACAACATTTTTAATGGTTAAGGAAATTGTCAGGTAATTTAGTTAGCCTTTCAGGGTTAAGTCTGTCTGTGATATAAATTGAAAATTAAGGATTTTTGTCTAAATTAAATCCTTTTAAAACATTCACAGATTTAACAGTAACCTATTGCACCCAAGGGATTTCACATCCTTACTTGTAATATCCACTGGATTTCAAAAGCAAATTCTAGACCAAATATTTGGAGTAACCTGAGTTTTGCCAATATACTATCTTCTTACTGGTTTAAGGGAGGTTTACGGAAATCGGACCCTTGGGAGAAATGATTTCTCCCCAACCATAAAGCCAGGTGCATGGGAGTGCTCATTAACTTCAGCGCTAAACTGGAGCTTTCCTGGTGAGTCTGAAAGTTGCTTGGATTCTCTCCAGCAGAAAAAGGAAATAAATATCAATTAGCTGTGTTATCTAATACTGGTAACATTCAATGGAAAGTAATAATGGTCAATATTTTTATTTATTTATTTATTTATTTAAAGATTTATTTATTTATACAAGCACTGGGTACAGCCAGAAGCGCGGGAGGGTGAGAGAATTCACCAGAGCCAGAGCGGGGAGCAGAGCAGGCAGAAGGACCAAAGGACACTGCTGAGGGGAGCAGCGGGCGGCAGGAGAGGTCTGCGCGCCATGTGGGACCCATGTGGGACCCTCCTCCCATGGCCGGGGAGCAGCTGGGGATCAAACCGGTGCTGCAGAGGCTGCAGCCAGCTTTGCAACCCAGCGCTCAACCGCTGCGCCACCAGGGAGGCCCAATGGTCAATATTTTTAAAAAATATGCAAAGTTGTTCGTTGGAATAGCCATATCAGAAAGAAAGATAGATAGATAGATAGATAGATAGATAGATAGATAGATAGATAGATAGATAGACAGATAGATGATAAATCTGTAGCTAGGTAGATGATAGGTGATAAATATATAGGTAGATAGATATAGATAAAAGAGAAAGCAAGATGATAGGTATATGGATGTTAGATATATAGAGAGAAAAGTAGCTAAGTATATTTAGATACGAGCTAAATATGTAGATAGATAAATAAGAGAGAGAGAGAGACCCGATGGAAGGCAAGGAAAGAGCTGCAGTTACCATATGGAAAGACATGACTGTCCAGGCTGTCCCGGCCACTGGAGCCAATTCTCAGGTCCTCTGGGAAAGGCTGAGCCAGAAGTGTCTCCAAATTGCAAAGGGGCATGGGACCTATGAGGTATGTTTTCTATCAGTAAGAGGGTGTTCTCTGTTCAACTTTGAGAATAAAATTTTCCCCAAATCTCCCTCATTTAAAATAAATACCCGGGACCTCCCTGGTGGTACAGGCAGTTGAGCGCAGCCCTCTGAAGCTGTCCGCAGCCTCTGAAGTTCTGGTTCGATCCCTACTTCCTGCGGAGCAACCCACAGGGTGCAGCAGACCTCTCCTGTCTTGCCTGCTGCTCCCCTCAGTCTTCCTGTTCTGTTCCCCACTCTGCCTGTGGTGAATCCTCTCACCCTCCCACACATCTGGCCTGTACCCCGGTTCCTGCATAAATAAATAAATCTTAGGGCCTCCCTGGTGGCACAGGTGGTTGAGCGCCGCAGTGTGAAGCTGTCCGCAGCCTCTGCAGCGCAGGTTCAATCCCAGCCGGCCAGGGAGATTCCCACATGGCACAGCAGACCTCTCCTGTCTCTCCCGCTGCTCCCCTCAGCAGTGCATTTCGTCAGTCTGCCTGTTCTGTTCCCTGCTCTGTCTCTGGTGAATCATCTCACCCTCCCGTGCATCTGGCCTATACCCCGGTTCTTGTATAAAAATAAATAAATCTTCAAATAAATAAATAAATAAATCTTGCAAAACAAATAAATGAATAAATAAAGTGAAATAAAATAAATACCCGGTGGGCGACTTCTCAGTGCTTTTTCCCCTATTGAAACTGATCAGGAAAATAGGCCATGGGGCGAAGAGATAGAGGCGTTCATGATGGGACTCAGTCAGGGCTTGTGAAGTGAATTGGAGGTGGGGAGGGAGAGAGGATGCAGGGGCTGGGCAGAGGGGGAGGGTATCCAGGCGGAGGGGGCCTTGTGTGGCATTGTATTAATCAGGAAGCCTAAACCCCGAGTCCCTAGCATCAGCTCCCTCACCATGCAGATGCCTGGAGCAGAGCCTTGCAGACACCAACAAAGCCCCTCCCCTGCCTGACTCTGGGGCAGTAAAGGAGCAGGAGAACAGCACTGAGAACCCCTCGAGTCCCAGGACCCCAGCCCTAAGCCAAGCTGCAGCAGACCCTACAGCACTGGGCAGGCCGCCAGCCAGCACACAGGCACTGCCCTGGGACCACTGCCCCGCTGTAGCCAGGCAAAGCGTGAAAAATACTTCAGCCTCTCGTCTTCTTCTTCTTCTCAGTAATCGTAATTCCTTCCAAGTTCTAGGGGCTGGAAATTCAGTTTCATTTTCAGTAACTGCTCAGCTGCTTTTGACAAGCAGTAACTTCAAGTTCAAAGACTATCCTAAGCCAAGATTCTCCCCTCCCCAACTTCATGCATTTAGCATCGATGACACTGTTTTGCATCTATTACTATGCAATATTACCACGTGGTCGAGGCATTTGAAGTTTTGATAATCCTATCAAAATAAACTCCACCTGGGGAGAGGGGAAAAAGTAAGGTCCCCCAATCAGAAGTCACCCATCTCACGGATTTCTGATAAGTGATTGGAATTGGCTCACTGATGGATCATTCAGCAATTTCAGAACATTAATAAAATAGATCAAAGAGATGGAAAAAGACAGACAGGAAGCCAAGGAAAGGGTGAGGTGATTTGCTTGAACAAGGCAGGACTGTAAGAATCATTCGCAAAGGAGCTCGCTTCTCTCTCCCTACACCCGGGCTCCAGCCTCTCCTCGCCAGTCCTGATGGCCAGATGAAATGAAATAATTACACACTGAAACTGCATATCTAGCAGCAGGCTCCCAGATATTTGGCGTCAAGTGGAGCGAGAACACAATTGGGTGACATTTTTCCCCAGTTTTTATTGGACCCCCCAAGAAATGTGTAAATCTTACCAATTGAAGAAGAGATACTGGACTGGCTGGAGAGCCTGCAAGAGAAGGGGTTAGAAGAGAAGGTTCGGGAGGAAGAGCAGGGCTGTGGGCTTACTTATTCCCTCAGTTGTCCCACAGAAGGACGACAGCGTGTTCGCGTGGAGGGTAGAAGCTGCTGCTTTTTAAAATGACATTATATTTTAAAAGGAAAGGAGACAGTTTTGGAATCACACATGTCCTAACAATTTCCTAATAAACAGCAGCCTCAGCAGCTGGTGTGACACGACAACAGCTTCCCGCGCCTCGGCTCACATAGTAAACTGAGTATTGGTTTGCCGCCACAAGACGCTCACCCGCTAAAAACAGAGTTTGACAGATTTCTAGAACTGTTCCATGAAGCCTAATTTATGAGCAACAGTTGGTAAGTGAGCATGCCAATTAAACCAAATAGCGAGTGCTAAATTCATTGACATGGTATTTGCACATCCAAAGGGAAAACAGTCCGAAAGCAGCGAGGGGGGATTTAACAGCCTCCTCATCTATGACTTTGCATCATTTCTTGATTATTGCCCTGTAATTGTTTACTGAAAATGTGTCCTGAGCAGTAATTTACACGTTAGTTAGGGTCCACTCATCATCGGCCCTGACACTTATTTCATTTAGAATAACAATCAATAAAACAAGGTCATTTCCCAAGGAAGTCTTTTCATGCAAGAAGCATGCAAAATTGTCAAATAAATGAAAATGGCCATCGTGAATTGTTGAGCTCTGTGGTGTCATTTCAAATTAATCTCTATAAGCCATTTTAAACCTCTCCACAATAGCCAGGAGGACGCAGCTTTCTCTCCTATTCGCAGTAGGAGCTGCAAGTGCTGCCAGGATAAGAACTTGAATGCGAGAACAGACAATAGAAGAGAGATAAGGAAGTTCCCCATTGTTCCCGCAACAGAGAATGGGGAAAGCACTCCACGCCCCACACCCAGGTCCCCAGCCCAGCCCTGCCCCCAGATGCTAGGGAGCCCACCCTGGGCTCAGACTGCAGCGGCTGGAGCATTGTATAAACCACAGCACAGTGATATCTGCTGAATAAATGACCCCTGTCTTCTTTCAATTTAATTAGCACAGGAAACTAGAATGATGTTTAATTGAAAACTTGCACTGGAAAGTTTTCTCTGCGATTTATATGTCAAGTAATGAACAGGGAGAGCGTTCTAAAGAAAGGACGTCCACATATAAAAATAAAAAGGCCAAAGCACAAGAAGGTACAGTAATTGATTTTTAGGTTTATTTCTTTTTAAATAAGTTCATTTGTTGTAAATGGTCAACAAGTACGTGGACACAGTGGGAGACTCATAAAGTGACAGTCTCAAAATGGAACTCTCTAAAACATATTAAGTTGTGCTCTTGTAGACATCAGCAGGCTAAATTCAAAATCAGCCCAATGAAAAGGAAGAGGCTCCAGTTTCCAAGTTTATTAGTGATTCCGGGAGGGGATGTAGCTTACGTTCTAAAGGGGTGATGACTTTAGGAAAAGCCACTCTTGCTATCAAAGGGGAAATATAAATCATAAAAGTGTGAATGGGACTTTGGACTCTTTCTCTAGCATGTAAATGTGGAGAGACTGAGGGGAAAAATTCTTCAGACTATTCTAAAAATTTGATAGTAAAAATACTTTGTAAAACTTGCAGGAAAGTAGCACCCACGGCCAGCTGCCTAGTCCTTCCGTTCACCAATGGCGAGTCTGACAAGTCAGAAATATCTTGGCTCGGGAAGTAAACATTCAATCACATTTCTTTCAAACACCCCACAAGTTAAGGGAAAACAGTCCAGTATTGATTAAACAGGGGTCAGAAAGCAAAAGAGATTCCAAAAGGCAACATTCCCTGCCCATGGACTTCGAAGAACCTACTGGCCCTCACCATGGGTGTGACCACCTGGAGTGGACATACTCAGTGGCAGGAAAAAACTCCAGATCTGAGCTGGAGAGCTGACTGAGAAATAGCTGTAAGGAAATGAGCAGGGGCCTCCCGGGGGGTGACTCAAGGGATTAAGTCTAACCAGTAGGAAGCTATCTGCAGCCACCACGAGATAGAGTTCGATCCCCGGCCAGGGGGCTAGGGAGCTGACCCACAGGGTGCAGCAAACCTCATCTGTCTCCCCGCTGCTCCCCTCAGCAGTGTATTTCCATGGATCCTCCTGTTCCGCTCCTCACTCTGTCTCTGGTGAGTCCTCTAACCGCCCCGCCCCCTTCACAGCACCTTTGGCCTGCACCCCAGCTCTTGTATGCATAAATAAATCTTTAAAAAAAAAAAGAAAGAAAAGAAAGAAACAAGCAAACACAGGGCAGCCTTCCTGGGAATGGCACAACGTAAAACACAGGGGAAATAGAACAGGGCATGGAATCTCCACAGAACAGGCCAGGCATATGGAGTCACTCTCCAGTATCTCTGGGTTTTCACATTTCATTGTCTTTGTAGCTAAAGGACAATTTAATTAGCCTTGACCACATTTTTCACTTTATTGCCCCCAAATAAAACATTACAGGCAAACTAAAAAATCATCCTAAAGATGCCCAACTACCCTTTCCAGAGGGTCACAGCCACCTATAGGTAGCCAAGAGCCTTGTTACCACAACTCGGAATGCAGTGGACTGAAACACAGCCTTTGTTCACAACTCCAACACTCAAACTGTAAAGTCTATGCAATGTGACAAAGAAATGTTATGTCTTTGAAAGAAGAAATAGCACCCAACAAAGAAAATCGAGTCCCGGAAATAACCAGGTGATTTAAAGCTTTCTAGATAATCACCAGCAACTAGAATGATAATACTTTAATAACACAGTATATTTAAATAGCACCTTTCAAACCCCATCATGTTAATCTACACAACGTGTTCGCAGGTGAGGAGGACTGGATGTTCCTCCCATTTTACATTAGAAAATTGAAAGGTAATAGGGGGCGGCTTTGCCGGGGTGTCCGGGTCCAGGCTGTGGATCCAGGATTAGACTCAGATGTGCTTTTCCTTTGATTCCAGGCCTCCAAGCCCACTTAGCTGGGAAGCCACTTGGCCTCCAGTGCATTTTCCCGCACCCCTCCACAGCCAGGAGAATTTCTCAGTGGTTTGACCAAATCTCAGGCTTTCTCCACATCCTGCTATCACCGGTGGGTGATCTTAGATGTCTTCCTGGGACCTGCAGAAATAACACCCCGATCACCCTCAAATCCATTTAGTCCTAGGGCTTTGCCGCCTGTGGAATGCAGAAAATCAACTACAACTACGGTGCAGGGGGCCCTGCGGATTTCTCAGGGTGCAAATCTTTCTCAGAGTTTCCTCAACTCTGTTAGATCTGCCCAGCCATTCAACCCAGCCTCTCCTTCATCTTGTCCCTTGAGAAATGTCAGTTTTGATGTTTGCTTTATTTCTGCTGCAGACTCTGCTGACATCCAGCTGGGATCCCATGCAGGCTTCTCTTTCCAACAACTCCGGGAATTCCACTGGAGACGCTGACTGACCGGTGAAGCGCAGAGACTCGGAGCCGAGGGGCGCTCCTCGCCAGTGTCTGAGGTCGGCTGGACCCTGTTGCGGCCACAGGGAGGGCGCCCCCCGCCAAGGGGGCCCCCCCACCTCCCGCATCACGGCCACAGACCCTCCCAGCAGGGGCGGGCGAGGGAGCAGATCAGGTCCTCAAGGAGAGAAGGGGATTTGAGGCGGGAGCACAGAGCAGGCATAGCCATTAATCACAACCGAAGTTTATTGAGGGGGACTTAGGAGGGTGACCGTGGCAAAGGTGATGGACAGAACTTTAGGTTATGGCAAAACACACACACACACACACATACACACACACACACACAGGGTCTTAAGCCCTGTTTACTCAGCGTTATCTTTCCTGTGTGAGACCAATGCCACAAGGTGCCCTGGGGCCATTTCACACCCGCATGTGCCCCACCGGGGTCCCTGAGCTGGGCCCACAGCGCGGACAAACACGGAAGTGAACAACAGGGAACCCAGTGACCTAAGATGGCGTCGGGCCAAGATGGCGTCAGGCCAAGATGGCGTCGCCCTGGATTTCCCGCCCAGCTTACGCTGTGGGAACATGGCGGGGGTGGAACAGAGCCGAGAGGCGCCGATGGCACCACGCTCCCCACTCCACAGCCTTCCTGTGCGCCTCCCTGCCGACTCGGGCCTGCTGCCGTCTCCCACTCTCTGTTCCCAGAACAGCGAGGTCTCACCTCGTTTTGTATTTCTTGCCCAACAGAGCCCAAGTGCTCTCCAGACAAGTGATCCCTTCCTTCCCTTATTACAAAGAACTCGGTACAAATGCAGAGATGAACGTGAATAGTCAGTGGATGCCACGCTGTCTACTACAAAGGACATTTAATATGAACAATCAGGAGGACTTCACAAGTGGTTTTAGGGAGATGCTCTAATCCATGGACAAAGTGATAATGAAAATACTACCTTTGAACAGGGCTTTGCTGCAAAGGAAGCCGGTGTACATGTCTCCTTGCTTTTGTGGGTAAATCACGAAGCCTCTTGGAGTGTCCTTTCCTCCACATGTACAAATCACGCCACAAGTATTTCGTGACAGGTAAACATGTTCAGGAGATGATGATTGATCCAGTTTTACAACTGACCTGAGAATTCAAACACCATTCGTTTTATTGTTTCTATTGGCAACGTGGTTTTTTGAAAACGAGAAAAAGGGAGCTTCTAATCATCTACCACTTATGAACATCAAAGACAATGTTACAGAGTCACCGGAAATATGAGTCTCTTTTGGAATATTGCTAAATATTTATCAAACTATTCAATGTTGCCTAAGGATGTGTGTCTAGTTGTGATGAAAATGATAAATGCTGGGCCTCCCCGGTGGTGCAGCAGGTTGAGCACAGCGCTGTGAAGCTGTGGGCAGCCTCCGCAGTGCCTGTTCAATTCCAGCTGGCCAGGGAGAATCCCATGTGGCTCAGCAGACCTCTCCTGTCCCGCCTGCTGCTCCCTTCAGCAGTGTGTTTCAGTCAGTCTGCCTGTTCTGCTTCCCGCTCTGTCTCTGGTGTGTCCTCTCACCCTCCTGCAACTCTGGCCAGCTCATATATAAATAAAAGAATAAATCTTAAAAAAAAAAAAAAAGAATTCTGAAGTTAACAGCAGTTACATTTTCTTAAAGATAGATATTGTGAAGCCAAGTCCAATTGCTATCAAAAGAAAGGCTCGATCTGGCTTATTAAGTCATCTGTAGATGGAGTTGCCTATGGACTTTAGAGAACATTCTTTCTGAGTGAGCGAATCCATTCACTTGGCTCAAAATACCATCCAGTTACCAATGACAATCAGCTTCATAGTTCTAGCCTGGCCTGAACTTCTTGGAGTTCTTGGTTCATGCACCCAACACCATGCTTGACATATTTACTTATAAGCATTTCTGAAGGTCACTTCAAAATTAAGGCTTATGAAACTGATCCCTATTTTCACGCAAAAAATTTGGAATAAAAATGATGTTGTGTGTTTTTATTAATGATATTTTATTAGCATCAAAGTTTTCTATAAGTTGCTTTGTTTTTTTTTTTTTTTTAACCCCCCAAGGGCTTCTTTCAGAAGATTCTGGCAATTTATACACAGGTGCACTGGGCATGCACACACATTCCCCGTGCAGAAGTCTTCACAAAAGAGAAATGTTGCAAATGTGATCATTCCAAAACTGAATTCCTAATGTTTTATAAAGAGAGGACCTTTGAAATCATTATAAGACTAACTGAAATATTGGAGATAAAGGCATTTATTGGGACACCTGGTAGTTCCATCGGTTGAATGAATCAGGGGCAGGAACACATTATCAGCTAAGAGCAGATTTCCTGTTTGTTGGTTTGGGAACTGTCCCTGTATGTATTGGCGAATCGCCTATAACCAAGAAATTATTTTATTAATGAAAAAACGGAGGAAATAAGCTCATCCGTGACGTGCTGACAGTGTGTCAGCTTTAGAGGTTCAGTCCTGCGCCGCCATGGCTGCTCTCAGCACAAGTGATGGCCGCCGTGCCCTGCCCGCCCCAGGATCGCGTCCGCCTGCGCTCCCACTCCTGGAGGCTCAGAATTTCTGAAGGGTCACTGAGATTCTTAGGGTCAAAGCGAGGGATTGTTTTACACTGAGCAGGATTTTCTTTGAAAAGTCCCGTGAACAAGTTTGCTCTCCCACGTCTCCCAGGCTCGCTTTCCCAGCTCTCCTGCCGAGCTGCCATCACCTGGAGGCCCTCGGTTCCCCTGGACACACAGACGGCTTCCACCTTGAAACTCAGACGTCACTACCCTCATGCACAGCAGGGGCTGGGCTAGTGCAGGTAGAAGCGTGTAACGAGGAAAGATTTGCATAGTGAGTGGGAAGCAGGGCCTTGCTAGTCCTGCTCCGGAACAACCTTCAATCCCAAAGTCTGTGGCCCCTCTGCCTGGAGGCAGGTCCCTCCAACACCCAGGCCCTGCTCCCTAAACACCTGTCCTTGTTAAAATTCAATCCACCTCTTATCAGCCACTCTAAAAGTTATCTCCTCCAGCTTTCCTTTCAATTCAGTTTCATTCAGCTACTCCCTGCGGACTCTGAATTCCCACAGTTCCTGTGCAAATATTGATTCTGACTCATATCCTATACCTCAGTGCACCTTAGTCTCTGAGGTGTTCATCTATTTACCTGACTTCCTGAGGGCCACACCTGCCGCCTCCCCTCAGTCTGCCGAAGCCTTGGGAAGCAATGGTCTAAGATACCCGCTCTGTCACCAGCGGGTTTGGGTTCAAACCTTGTTTCTTCTACCTACCAGCTGTATCAACAGGGACAAGTTAGGTACTAGCTTACGGCCTCGGTTTCCTCATTTGTCACATGGTCATTGTACCTACTTCATAGGCCTCGTCCAGGGATTAAATGGGTCAAGTTTATAAAGCAGTAACAAGTACACCTGTTTAACAAATCAATGTCTGAATGAATGAGACAGCTGTCAGTAGAGTAAGAGGTACACGCCTTAAGAAGGATTCTGGCAGGAACTCGAACTGAGACCTAACCAGCCATGTGCCATTTAAATTAAGAGGATTCGGAGCATCATGAAAAGCGGCAACCTCAGCACACGGCAGACCCAGCCCAGTGGTTGCTTCTCCCAGGTCCCAACCCGCTCTCTCTCACCGTGAGCAAGAAGGGTTCCCAGCGCGGGTAGCTAACTTCCGATGGAGTTTTTACTGAGGGGTAAGGGAGAAAAGATGGGAAGCGAGAAGTGAGGGTGGACGGTGATCAGCTGGGATGCGAGCGGATAGTGGAAGGGATCAGGACCAGGGCAGTCTGGGTGGTGGAGGCTACAGGCCCCTGCTCAGGACGAAACAGCCTGCAGCTGCCTTGGCAGGTACAGAAGAAACGCCCACTTTGCACATACAGACGGGGACCGCTAAAAACAAGTGTGACTTGACTCTCAAAATTCTTTGAGTGTCTTAAAATTTGCATATTTTTATATTTTATTTAATTTTTTAATTAAGCAACATTGCATTTTTTTTAAGATTTATTTATTTATGCATACAAGAGCTGGGGTACAGGCCAAAGGTCTGGGAGTTGAGAGGATTCACCAGGGACAGAGTGGGGAGCAGAGCAGGCAGACTGATGAAATACACTGCTGAGGGGAGCAGCGGGTGAGTCAGGAGAGGTCTGCTGCGCCATGTGGATTGCTCCCTGGTGGGCCGGGGATCGAACTCGTGCTGCAGAGGCTGCGGATTGCTTCATAATGCGGTGCTTAACTCCTTGTGCCACCAGGGAGGCCCCAGACATGCCTTCTTAAGAATCAACATGTGTATGTTACGCTCACACTGAAAGTCCAGTTCTATCCTTCACCCACTATTGCGCCCTTCTTCCCCGGCTTATCCATAAATTTGATAGCTGGAAAAAGAATAAACACATGCTTTTTTTAAAAAAATCAAATAATACAAGAATATGTAAGGTGAAATGAAAGATCTCCCTTCTCAACACTGAAGCCCACTCTCAAGGCTGACCCTCCCACTAACCGTTGGCTGACTCTTTTCAGACTTCTACTTGGTGTACGAAACTTTTTTTCTTCATAATCGTTATTTAATATGTTATTTAATTTTTTGTAATATGTTTATTAATTGTTATTCAATATGTTTTGATATATCACGGACAAGCATACATTCAGTCTACTTATGTTGATGCTACATAATAGTCCAGTGTGAATTTATGCCTAAATGCATGTAACCAAATGCCTACCTTGCAACACTGAAACAATAATATTTCCTTATTGCAAACAATACCATACACACAATTTTGCACACGTGTACAGGGACACCAAGCGCTTTCTACGGAGGGCACCCCCACCTGCAACTCAAACACATGAGCAGGACGCACGAGCTCAGTGTGGGACCCTGGCGAGAGCAGAATAAAGGCCTAGACAGCTGGACTCCAATCTGTGTGCTTAATCATTGTTGTTCCACATTCCTAGTTGGATGAATTAATCATACTTTTTAGATTTTCAATCATATTAGGTTTTAGCATTCCACCAGTATTACTAAAATGTTATTTAAAATTTTATTACCTAAAGTGACAAGCTTCTATATCTGGAAAGTAATTTATAAGAAAACGTCACTTTCCCAACAATGGCAGACAAAGAACGCTACATATATTTAGTGTCACATTGATCTCTGAATCTCAACCAGCTAGAAGGACATAGAACTGTAGGAATGGAAGGAAAATATTTTCCAACCACCAAGAGCTACCTCCAAACCTCCACACTGAGGCTGACTTGCTTTCTCTGTGAGAGAGAGCAGAAGCTCCTGCGCAGAGGGCTGCTCTCACATGTGCAGTCTCCTTGGCCTTGAGTAGTTTCTGCACCAGAGGTAGACAGTGCCACATTGGGCAGAGGGAAGGGACACTGGGGATGACCCGCTCACATCTGCCAGAAGTCTTGGGACTGGTGCAAGCAGCTGAGCACAAAGCAAATTCCTGAACCATAAACCAGGTGAGGGGCTCTGGAGGACAGGCGAATACTGCAGGTCAGAGGTGGTAGCAGCTTCATGTAGTCCTCTAAGTCCAGTCTAGTCCAAGGGCTGGAGGGTGTCCTGTCCAGAGTGGGTGCACCTTGCAGCCTGCACAGCCAGGAGAGGCCCTGGCCACCTGTGACCCTGGACTGGAATAAGTGGGTTGGAAAATGAATGAATGAATGAATGTATGCAATGACCACTGAATATTAGAAGTGCTTTGGGTCCTCCTTTGGATGGTCGGTGATGTTTTTGTGAACAGAAATGCGCTTCAGGAATGTAACTCTTGTTTATGTCAGTTAGCCTACCATTAAATTGGGCTCATTATATACCATTTAAGCTAAAAGTCACAGTTTCCAAGAACCCACTGATGACCTTAAAAAGAATTTCTATCCACATACATATGTTGTATAAGCCATACTGGTCCATGTCAACTAATACATTGCTCGGGTTGGTTGTTGGTTTTTGTTTTTGTTTTTGTTTTTTTCATTTTTAAAGCCTTCTACCAAAAACAAGACATTCTTAATGACAGGAAGGAATGTGGCATTAGCTTGTGTCACCTTAGTAGGAAAGTGTGGCTGTGGTTGACTCTGGTCACGAGTCCATCCTCTGGTTTTGTCCCTGTGGAGCTGAGTATCTTCACCGCAGTCACAGGCAGTGCCCAGTCAACAGGAGGATGCAGCGGGCGTTGCAATCCAGCACCCCTGTTTAGAAACCCTCCCAGGGGTCTCTCTGTCTTTGCATGGAGCCCCACTTCAGAGGCGCTTTACTACATATGTTGGAAACAGACCCCTCGCCCTCAAACACAGGCGTAAACTTTAAACTTAAAAGTCGTGTATCAACTCCTTGA
The DNA here is from genome assembly GCF_964194135.1 of Talpa europaea. Lineage (NCBI taxonomy): Eukaryota > Metazoa > Chordata > Mammalia > Eulipotyphla > Talpidae > Talpa > Talpa europaea. The sequence continues at coordinate 135,953,285 of NC_140072.1, forward strand.
TGCATTTAGCTGTGACTGGCTGAGCTGAGGAAGGCGGGGGCAGGGAGGGGCAGATTGAGGCAGGAGTCAGAGGTGCTACATCAGACGTTTTAAGTGGGTCATGTAAAAGCTAACAACTTGTTTAAAATTTTAAAAACCATTTGCTAAAAATAATGACAATGTCTATATACAGTGTGGTCCCGTTGAGGAGCAAAAACAGGTGTTTTTAATTAGCCTTAAGAATGCAAAATTTTTGACTATAAGCTATTCTTCAAATTATTTTGTCACATGGTTCCAGATGGAAACATCTTTTTCTGCATACACATACACAATGGACACAGACACACGCGTACACACAGCCAAAGCGCCAACGTCACAAGCACTACGGCACCTCGGCACACACCAGCCTCACACACTGACACCTGTGATTCCAGGACCGCATCATAACATTATGAGCTGACCCTTTTCTTATGACATTGGGCATTAAATGCAAATAAAAAAAAAAGAAAACACCTACTTGTTCTTTGTCAAACACCTCAGCAGCACCTAAACAAGAGCAGGTTAGGAAACCAACCCTCCACTCATCTTTCTCAGGATCAGACACGTGCAGAGATGCTCTGCTCTATTAGGTAGGGTATCAGGGTAATATTAGACATGCACGCCTGCTCTGCATTGGGTATAAGGTGAAGAACTGCATACCTGTTTTAAATGCATGAAAGAATCCCAAACTGCACATGGAATTTGAAATCTCTGAGGCCCTTTTTAAATATATCCACATCTAACTTTCTGATTACACACTTTAAATACAGATTCTTATTTATTCTGTAATTGCCATCAGACAGAAGCGCCAGCTATCCACATCTGAGTGATAGAGATATCATTTTTTATAGAAAGTTTATAGTTAACTTTCGTTCTAGTTTCTGAGTTTACTTTTCTGCTTTGGTAAGTTATTGTAAAATAGCAGATCTCTGTGGGCTTTGTGCAACAATTTACATTTGAATACCCTGACAGCAGTTTCTGCATGGATTTGCTTTAATTCTGAAATAAACGGTGGCCTGTAACAGCTCTCTTACTGCCATGTCAATACCCAGTTCCAGCCCTTCACCCCCATGCCAACAGCGCCTCAAAGAAAGCACTTCCTAGAGAATGGAGAGAAGAATTGGCTTCTCCACTTGGCAACAGATCCTGTGTTGATGATTTTTAAAAGAATAAGTGTTCAGTTCAAGGGCCCTGGAGAGGCTGATGACTGCAGCTCTGGGCTGAGGGAAAAGGGAACAAGATTTTTAAACGCTGGGGGCGGGGCGTAGAATAAAAGTCATTTCCCTTTCATTTATAAAAATTTTAAAAACAAAAACAAGTTTTGAGTAAGAACATATGTAGTCCCTTATAATTAGATTAAAAGCACACAGATACATAGATTCGTGTCTTTGATGTGTCTGGACTTCAGATCAATTATACACATGCTAATGTTCAATTTCCATGAGAATAAAGCAAATGACAATTATATGTTGGCTTAATTTTGTTATGACAAAGACACTCTTCAAACCCCTTCACAAGAGATTTGGTTCTATTCCATGCGGGTTCACTCTCTGAGAATCGACAGAATTCCATGAAGAAGAAATTAACTAATTTGTGTAATAAACAAACCCAATACCCTTCACTGGAAGTTTGGGTCTCAGCTGCTCTAGAAAGAAAAGAGGATGAAGAGTCATGGGGGGTTTGTTAATCTCCCTTCAGAAGGAGACCTCTAGAAAACGGATTAGGAGGTAGGTTGGTTTCCAATAATGAGGCACTTGGTCTTCCAGATGTTCCAGAAAGAATTTCAGAAGGTGTCACTGTGCCTGGCCCTCATGCCATCCCTTCTTCCACTGTGACCCTCCTCGAGGGAGATTCAAGGTCGTGTCCACAATAGAAAAATATTACTTAATATAATTTTACCACTTAAAAATAATTTCAATTTTACTGTTAGAAAAGGTTAGCTAAAACTAGAGTAAAATTCAGGGTCCAGGGACAGATTTGATATAATAATTGAAAGACTGATTTTCTACTAAATAGTGGTCTGCTCTTGATTAGTCCATTTTATAACTCTTGGCCGAGTCTCCTTAGACCATGGAGACCTTCAACCAAACAGCTATTTAGGCTCTTCCAGCTCCCACACTCCATGGTCCCATGCAGGAGGGACCCGGTGGTGACGTGCTCTCCACCCCAGCGCTGAGAAGCGTGGAGCAGGCAACCTCCATTTCTCAGCTTTGGTTTAGTGCAGGTGGCCCCCCACGGGCCCCAGAGAGTACGGAATTGGCAAGGAGAAGACTTCCAAGGGAAATCAGGGCCAACTTCTGCTCACCCTCCCTCTCCATCGTCCTCTTCCAAGAGACGAGAAGGCAATGAGCGGAGGCCCCGTGCGCATGTGACCCTTGGGTGCTGCGTTTGTTGCAACAGCCCTGCAGAAGCATCTGTCTCCTGAAATGCCTTCCTGTTTAGAGAGTTCAATGCTCTTTCGAAATAATTGAAATTATAGTCCCGAATCTAAAAGAGCTGGTGAGCTATGTTCACTGCAGCACTAGTCACAGTAGCCAAGGTATGGAAACAACCCAAGTATCCATCAGTAGCTGACTGGATAAAGAGGGTGTGATCGAGGGGCTTCCCTGGTGGTGCAAGGGGTTAAGATGCAACCTATGAAGCTGTCCGCAGCCTCTGCAACACGAGTTCAATCCCCAGGCCCGCCAGGGAGCAACTCACATGGCGCAGCAGATCTCTTCTTCTGACTCGCCCTCACCTGCTGCTCCCCTCAGCAGCGTACTTTGTCCAATCTGCCTGTTCTGCTCCCCACTCTGTCTCTGGTGAATCCTCTCACCCCCCACACCTCTGGCCTGTACCCCAGCTCTTGTATGCATAAATAAATGAATCTAAAAAAAAAATAGAGGGTGTGATCGAGGGATATACACTTGGTGGAACACTACTTGGCTGTTAACAAAGATGAAATCCTGCCTTTCGGGACAACATGGGTGGAACCTGAATTACTGACACTGAATGAGACACGTCGGGAAGGGAGAGGCTAAAGCTCGGTGGCTTCCCATGAATGTAAAATGTAAATAAACAAGTTAAATGATCGAACATAATGAAAATAACTCTCAGACTGAGAAAAATAACGGTGGCCACCAGAGGGAAGGAGAAGGGCGGACCAAAGGGTCGCGGGGGTCAACTTGCTAATGTGAAAGGGGGCGCTGGGTGGTGGATGCACACTCGTGGAGGTGTGAGGCTGTACACCCAGCACTGACATAGCACTGTAAACCAATGGCAAATCAATAAAATTTTTTATTTGAAAATAAAATAAAGCAGTTGGAGAGAACAGAATTAAGAAGAACTCGAGTTCACTCCCGGGTCAGAAGCCCACCTGGCCTCCCCCCAGCGCTCAGTAGACTTTGCTAATTCACAGCCGGAGGCCTCCTGCGCCTCTGCTCGATGCAGATGCACGTGTTTACACTTGCAACGAGCGGCGGCCTGCTGTAAAGTCTTTACTTCACTCAAATGCTCCGTGAAGTGACGCCAGCCTCCCCGAGGTGGTATTAATTCCCTCCAATAATAATCTCTGGGCCACTAAGCTGATGGCGTGTACTTTCCACTCTTCTTATCAAGCCAGAACCCCCGTGCGGCTTCCCCCAGGCGTCCGCTGCCATATCAGAAAGGCTCACACTTTCAAAAGATTAATAACACCTCTCTGGTGCTTTTAAAAATCCCCCTCTGATCTCTGCACCTTCCCCTGCCTGGCCAGGCTTCTGTGTGATGGGCGTCTACACTGGCATGCAGGAGGGAGGGTGGGATCCGAGCTCACCAGAGATGGGCAGCAGCCCGCCCAGGGCACAACAGATAAGCCAACTTGTGTTTCTTTTATGTCTCCTTGTCCTGGAAAGAATAGTGAAAATAAAGGTCAACCCCATAGGAATAAAGTGACCTTTCGATGAAAGGCTCTTGATGGGGTTGACCGCTCAGAACCAGAACCCTAGTCCAGGGGATCAGAACGGTCGCACCTCACCGAGTGAACCCAGTGTGCCCACAACGACTTGATGCAAGCAGAGTTATTCACTGCTTCACGCTGGGCCTTCCTTCTGGTGCTACCTTCACCGTCACTGCCACTGAAATGGTTTCATTTGCAAACCAAGACAGCGATGTTACTTAATGACGTCGGTCAAAAGTCCCTCCAGCACATGGTTCCCCCGTACACGGGCTGGACATTTATTTGTTTCTCATCTAAAATGTTATAGTGTTTTTTGAGAAGACATTGAAAAGCTGTAAAGGCCTGTTTGTGTGTGTGTGTTTGTGTGAGTGTGTGTGTGTGTGTGCGTGTGTGCGTCTTGGGGAGTATAAGTCTTTTTGAGCAGGTGCTTCTTACACCACTTCATGGGAATCCATTTGTTTGTTCCTCAGCCAGCCTGTGATGCCAGAAGGGGGAAGAATAAATGGGTCGTGATGGGACGTCCAGCCACAGCCGACGTTCCTCGGGCAGAGCAGGGTTGGCACGTTGCGCGCTCGGTGGGAAACAAGCTCCCTTCTGCGCCGGCATTATTCCTCCCTCCCACACCTCTAACCTAGACCTTAGCTTCAAGGTATGCGACACAGGTAAGACCACGGGCACCGCCATCCCTCCATCACAGACGTGGGCACCCATTAGATCCCCGACACTCGGCACAGGCATCTCATGCTTGAGCCAATTTGCTTAGGCAAGGGAATGAACCCCGACCCCCGTGACTCCCACCCCTTCATCCAGTCTATAAAGGGAGCTAATAACGCTCTAAGGTCTTATAAGATTATGATGCGTGTTTTCACAGTTTAAAATAGACTCCTCCACCCAACTTTCCAGTGTCAACAGGGTAGACAATTACATGTGATGCAAAGAAAACAAGATTTGGGGGCACGTCTGCGCGCTGACCTCACCACCGCACCGAGGGCTCCATCACCTCTTCACTTACAGCAGCCCATTCAGGGAGAAGGTCTATGTTTCAGGGTCTCGCCGCAGGTCTCCCCACAACAGCAGATACTCCGTGGCCACCATGGAAGGCCTGTGTGTGCCCTTCTCTGGCTCGTCCCCACCACTGGGCCAAAGGCAACCCCGGCACGTGCAGCTCAGCCCCTGGGCTGGGGGCTTCTTGGTCTCTTCTCTGGGTGGACGAGAACCCCCTGGAGCGCCGGCTGGCTCAGGCGCACCCACGCACCCCCTCTAGGAGCACCCAGTTTGTCCTGAGAATCTCACGCCATCCCCGGCCTGGCTGGCCCACTGCCCTGTGGCCAAGAACAGGTGACGGGCTCTCCAGCCAGCACCCTCCACACCTTCCACAACTTGCCCCAAGGACCCCCGGCCTCCGGGATTCCAGCCGCCGGGGGAGGCTGAAGGAGCTGAGCCGAGCACACCGGAGTGAGCCGAGAGGACGGCCTCCCCTGGTTGGTTGTCGAGTTGCCACAAATGAACTCGGCTCTTGGTGTCTCTGATAAAGCCCCGGCAGGTGCCCCAGGCTCGGTGGCCGGCTCCCAGACACGGCTATTGCAGCCACAGCCAGTCCCCACCTGCCATGCTGAGCCGTGTGGACGCGGAAACCGAAGTCTGCAGAAGCTCAGAGGTCACCACGTGTGAGATCGCCGCGGGTGGTGGGCCGGGAGAGACAGAGAACACGGAAACTCCCAGCGCCCCGAGAGAGGCAGCGAGGGCTCCGGGAGAGCCAGACTACAGCCAGGTCAGGAGAGAAGGAAGCCAGCCCCCTGCCAGATGCTTCTCATTGTTCTCTCTCCGAGCCAAGCTGTTTCCCATCTTTAAATATAATTGCTGATCTACTTTTCTCAGAGACATTTTGAAGTGTCAGATGCTCTCTGATCCTCACGCTCAATTCATGTGTTTCATTGACAGATGAGATACGCTGTTGTTTCCTGGACTTTGGAGTACGCAAGCATCTTTCAACCCCATGATAAAATAGCTGAGGGAATGAAGGCACCTTTGAGCCGCACCAGCACCTCCAGAGAAGCGAAGTGTTTCCCTAAAGATAAGCGCTTCCCCACGGCAGCGCTGCGGCCCGGCCCGGACGCGGCATTTTGCAGATGGAAGGGAAACGACGGGCTGAACGTCATCCCACCCAGCACAGCTTGCACAGAGCCTCCTCCTGGTTGCTCTATTTCAGCCACAGAAATGGGGGGAGAGCAGCAGGTCGGGTCCTGCCCTCACTGGCAAAGCAGCGGGAGCCTGCCTGTCCTTCTCCACCCTGAGATCTGCCCAAGAATCTCCGAAGGCGCCACATGTGAGGTCACTGTGGGTGGTGGGCCAGGAGGGGTGGAAACACGGAAACCGCAGAACAGGTGCTGGTCACTCTGGTGACAAAATGCCTCTGAGAGCCAGCTCCGAGAGAGTTCTTGTTTATTTTTTTAAATAAAGTTTATTTTTATATTCCCCATACAATTGCAACCCCCTTATTTTGACCCCAATCCCTCCCCTCCCCGCCCCCCACTCCCCATAGAGTGTCTCTGGTTCATAGTTTTTTGTTGATTTTGATTTTCACTTTCTTATAGTTATTCATTTTCCTGGTCCCTTATTTAAGTTTTCTAGATTCCTGCTATGAGTGAGACCATCCGGTATTTTTCTTTTCCTTTCTGGCTTATTTCGCTGAGCACGATCCCTTCCAGCGCCATCCATGTTGCTGCAAATTGCATGTGTTTATCTTTTTTGAATGCTGAGTAATATTCCATGGTGTATATGGACCACATCTTCTTGATCCAGTCATCTGTTTTTGGGCATTTGGGCTGTTTCCAAAGCTTAGCTATTGTAAACAGTGCCGCTATAAACATAGGGGTGCAGGTGCTCTTTGGAATGGATGTTTCTGTGTCCTTTGGGTAAATACCTAGGAGTGGAATTGCTGGATCCTATGGAAGCTCTATGTTTAGTAGGTCCAGAAATCTCCACACAGCGAGATTTCTTTGTTTATTGAGACAGCATCGCAGGACAACATTATCTAACTCAGCTGCTCACCACCAAAAATCAGCACGGCTATCCTGCGGTGAGTTCGCCACTGACAGTGCAGTTCCAGCCTTCACCCTACGATTGCCCCTCCCGCACCTTCCCTTCCAGTAACCACTAATTAGTCTTAGAGTTTAAAAGCTTATTTTTCTTTTTATCAAGCCATGTGTTTGTTTTCTGTATAAGCCACACAAGAAACCACACAGAGCTTGTCATTTTCTGTCCGGCTTGTGTCACTAACGATAATTCCCTCTAGGTCCCTCCACGTGGCTGCACGCGGCAGGATTTCATCTTTTCCACAGCTGAGTAGTGTTCCACTCTGTCTATCGACCACATCTTCTTTGTCCACTCATGAGCTGATGGGCATTTAGTTTGTTTCCAGCTCTGAGCTATTGTAGTCAGTGCTGCAGTGCACTTGGGGTGCTTGTGTGTTGAAGAGCTAGATTTTGCTTGGATAATAAATCTTTCACCTTGGCAGACATGTGCTGCTTGAAGAGCCCTTTACACATGTTGAGAAGACTCGTTTGCTTCCAAATGGCGTCTCCTCTAAGACAAGTGAAATCAAAATTAACAGTCAAAATATAATTAAAAAATAAATATCTACGTGCCATGTTTAAGTTTACAAAGCACTTTTGCTTCTTTGCCTCGTTCAGTCTTTCTTAATTCTGACTTTAATGTCTTTAACGTGTTTGTCTAGATGGGTCCCTTTATCACCATGTAACCTCTTGCAAGGAAATGTAAGTACATACATCTTTCTAAATGCAAAATGCAAAAAACTCACCCAATTCACTCCCAATTTTGTCTTGAAAATGAAAGTTCCAGCTTGTTTTCAGGAATGTACACACCCAGGACTGGCACTTTTTACTTTTATTTGCTGACAGATCCTGCTGCGGGTTTGTTTGTACAAAGAACACAGGAAGACGCTGGCCCCAGGCAAACAGCCACGGGGGTCACAGCAGCCCTCTGTCCTCACAACAGCAGGCAGCACTCTATTCTGGAGCCTGGGGGGCCGTCTGCGAGCTGAGTTGGGGCTACAGCCTGAGCCTTGGCTCGAGCCTTGACCTTCTGCCAACAGAACCTGAGCCTGCTGGTGATGCGGCAGGAGAAAGTCCCCTGAGTGTGGGGTGAGCCATGCGGGTGAGTGGCTGAGCTTACAGCCACTGGGGGTGTCGGCCTCGGTCCCCTCGGGCTCTGCAAGGGCCTTGTCAGCCTCAGCATTGTCCACTGTCATCTTCTCCAGTCTCTTCCTACTCTTTCCTGGCAAAGCGCATGTCCCTTTGGAAGTAGGGGGTCCCCCACCTAGAGATTCATATGATTGTGATCGGGTTTCTCCATGCCATTTCTGTGCCATCTCCATGACTGGATGTGTCTGGGGTGGTGCTTGAACCAGGCCACATCTGTGCCCAGAGCAGAGTGGAGATGGGGCTGGGAGCTAGCCGGTGGGGCCTGCCTCTGCCCCCCTCACCGAAGCCCACAGCCCCTCCCCACCCAGTGCCCAGGAGCAGAAGAGGAGGAGCCAGCATTTTGAAGACAGGGTGCTGGATGCAGTGTCTTTGGGTTGCATTTCCCAAGGGCCTGTGAGCTCCTCCTGGGAGGCGTATCTTGGCCTTGAAGGTTTGGCCTGTGATGTATTATGCAGCTGGGAGTCTCAGGCCCCTGGGCCCCTGTGGGCGATTCATCTCTTGACCCCTCGCCAGGTGCCAGGGCTGAGGCCGAGGGTCTCCTGTGGATTCCTAGTGCAGAACCTCAGAACAGACTCGTCCGCACTAGACGGGACGCATCTATCAGGCAGCTACACTGACTTGACAGAGACTCTGGTGGAGAAGAATGTGGAAAGGACAAAAATAATTCCACACCATACCCTTCTTGGATTTTTACTTAAATATAGTCCAAATGCATAACGATTTTTGCTCTGACGTGTTCATTCCAGTTTATTTTGCTTCTATATGCTGTCTGTTTAAACTATGCCTGGGAAATGTTTTCTGTAAAAACCCAAGCTATATATACATATACACACATCTAAGCGCTTTCCAGATTTACTTTCAATCTATATTCAATTTATAAACATTTAGTCAAAAGACTGTATTTTCACACTTTTGAATTTCCCTGAGTAATCAATCGATCTAGAAACTTTTCTCTTAGTTGCTCTAGAACAAACCCAGCCCCCTAAGGGTAGAAAATGATCCATATCTTTGCACCCCTAAGACCCCCAAGATGGCGCAGCCACAGGATAAGGTGTAAGAAGTTGCTTGTTGGACAGAATATAATTTTTCAACAATGATTTTAAACACTTTTGAAAAACAGCAGTTTAATTTTGGATACGCACACTAGAATCGCCACGAGGAGGGTTGTTTCGAGGAGTGGGAAAACTTTCCAGAGCGCTTTAGCTTCTCTGGCCTATCACAGGGTTCTAAAGCTGGATCTGAGAGGGCGCCGGGATTGCCTGTGTTCTCATCCCTAACCCACGGCCCGGCGGCAGCGTCCTCTCGCAAGCGGGGAGAGAATGAGCAGCTGGAGCTACGGCCCTAAACCTAGTGCAAAGATCAGAGGAAACCAGCAAAGCCCCCTGCCTCACCGGAGAAGAAACCTTCGTCCTGAGCAGAGGGGTGCAGGGTCGCTGAGCTGCGGGCGGGGGCGGGGGCCCGAGCCGGGAGAGGGTGTCTGTGTGTCCCTGAGTGTGTCCGGCACCCCAAGGGACGGCCGTGCTGGGGTGTGGGCAGCGCCACCCCATCCCAAAGACGCGCCGTCGTGGAGTCAGGCCCAGGTGGGTGACGCTGCCCTGCGCCCCGGCCCTACGACGAGCTGCTCTCACCTGGCTGGATCCCGCCCCAGCTCCTGGGTCCTCAGCTCGCGGGTCCATCAACAAACCCCGGGCTCAGCGCCCCTCCCTGCCCAGGCTGGTCCAGCCGCCCCTTTGGGTGCAGCGCCGCGCTCCACTCCAGAGCATCCCCGGCGTCAGCCGCCGGGGTAGGTTTCTGGAACGATTGTCGACAGTTAGAAAAATCTAACAAATGCCTGGAGTTCGGGGTGCTCAGTGACACCCAGCGAGAAACAGCCCCGCTGCGCGCTCCAGCTGCGCCTGGAGGGACAGGACGCACCGCCCGCCTGTGTCTGCGGCCTCCGTGCGCGCTCAGGGGCGCGGTGGGTGTCGCGACTGGTTCCCACAACACACGACCACACTCGCTGTGCACACCCGGACTGCGCACGGAAAGGAAAGTCTGCGTTGGGACCAGCTGTGCACACGCTTGCACACACATGCACTCATTCTGCCTCTGCACCAACAACTTGCACATCGGAGGACTTGGTCTTGCCAAGCGAGTGACCAAAAATAACTAGGAAGCAGAAAGAATTTCCACAGAATGCTCGGACCCTGTGAGGCCACTGTCCCCTTTGGACGTTAATGACCATCAGGGGCCCACTCTCCACGCACGTGTGTGTGATCACCGATGTGCTCCTGGCGCATCCTGGCAGCCGAGTAAAGGACTCAAGGTGGCCGTGATGGATCCCTGGCCAAGAATGTTGACACATTCTGGGAACTTTCCCCCTGTTCTAAGACTCTGTAGCGTCTTGGAATATTTCCTAACTCACTCATCAGTGCTCTTGACAGTTCAGGGATCAAATCAGTCAAGCAGGGGAAGGAGAGAATTCCAGGAAACCGTCAGGCGCCCATGGCTTCCCATGCAATTTGGGTAGAAGAAGCTCTGAAGTGTGTCTTTCATCCTCAGCGCTTTGAATGTTCCAGATGGTCAGTAACTTTGGAGCTGGTTGAGGCGGTGGCCTAAGGCAGGATGAAGAGGCAGAGTGTACAGGGAGGGTGGTGGAAATGTCTTGGAATCTCTAATCCCCACAGAACTAGTGGGTCGGTCAGTGGTACAAGGTTCAGAGAACAGTGGCCAAGTTTTGATGCATTTTTCTCTTCTCAAGCTGAACCTCAGTACTCACAGGATTTGCACTGCTCCTGCAGGCATCCCAGAGCTTTATGATCAGGGGTAAGAGCGACTTACCCATCTCTGGTCTTGCTTGGATCTGAAACAAAGTGCCTCTTGAAGATACTGCCGGGAAGCGAGGCCCCTGGGGCCCGGCCAGAGGCGCTGCACGGGGTTATATCCCCACATTCCAATGAGCTGCACCCCAGCGGAGGCGCTGGCTTGGCGCTGCGGTCGGCTCCATGGTGAGCACCAAGCAACGGTGCCCAGGAAGACAAAGGCCGCCTGGCCCTTGGCAGCGGGCGAGGCTTTGGACGGAGGTAGAGGATGTGGCTCAGTAGGAATTCACCCTCTGTCCACAGGTCCTTCTACCTGCTTCCCCGCACACCTGTGCTGAGGGCTGGTGAGTGTGCTCAGGAGGGCTGCCCGGCCCTGTGCAGACACGCTCTCGTGCACACACTCTGGTGCACACGCAGGGGTCAGCTTCCTTATCATGTGAGATATCAGGAGCGCCCTGCCTTGCTGCTGCTTTGACACATCTTGGGCCTTTCCATATCAGCCCATGTAGACTAACTATCTTTTTAAAGATTAACAATCAAAGCCTCCACATTTTGTAAAAAACAATATATCCAAGGAGAGTAATAAGGAAGAAAGGGAAATTGAAGCAGTCTCCCTCGGAAGCCAGCGTCCTAGTCTTTCAGCCTCAAAGCTGAGAGAAAAGCTGTTAAACTGAGATGATGCAAAGAGAGAGACAGAGAGGAGCGAAGGGCCACACAGCTTCTGTCACCCTCCCCGGTACAGGGGAGACCTTGCTCATCACCTCCGATCTGGATTGGTCCTGTCCCGGCTTTAACCAACCCAAGGTGGGAGAGAGCAGCGGGGAATGTTCTGGCTTGAGTTTGAAGGAGCTGCCGCTGTGCTTGGAAACCAGAGAACATGCGAGGGACCCCACCCTCAGGCTCCATCCCCCCTCACCCGTGACGGTCTCCCCAACCTGAGTGTGTCTGTGGCTGTTGTTCAGCCGTGGTTGGCCTGAAGAAGCATCGCCCGTGGCTTCGGCAGGTGCCCCTGGGGCCCTGTCCTCAGTGAAAGAGCTGCTCACTCTTCTTCCCTTCATGTTGCTCGCCTTTGTATTGAACTAGAAAGCTTTGATGCATTGAGAGGTTTAACTGTTTTTAACTTATGAGTGATTTTTTCGTATTTAAATATCCAAGTACATCTACCTTTCATGGCAGCCTCGGTTCACAGGAGTGTCCCTCATGGTGGGCCTCACCTGCTCTCCTCCAGCTATCCCATGGCTCACTTTTTACACTCAGCGTTTGCGATTTCTCTCCTTTTTCTTGCCATCGTAAGTGCTGACGCATTCTAGCTGTGTTCTCCAGGTGGCTATTCTTCCTAATAATTTAAGCATGACATTTATATACTAAAATTTCATGTCGCGTTGGATTTTTTTATTCTATCTTGGATTTATTTTCAATCATAAACCAGTTATTTTAAATATGAAATTATAAAATCATTTGACAGCTCCAGATGCCACGAATGCGTTTGATTCGAAAAGGTTGTAGCAAGATTCTCACGCATTCTAAACACACATTGACTTATCATTTTATAAAATTTTCCTTTAAAATAAGCCTGGAATTTTTAAAACGGGTTCACATCCCCTGAAAAATGAAAAGTGAGCTGGCTATTTTCACTTCATGCTCACTAGCAGGGAAACACAATATTATGTTTTGTGATTTTTGGAATTAGCAAAAGTAATTATAAATCCTTAACATATGGCCATGCAGAATGAAAGATTAATTTATTTGAGTGGCATGGGCCAATTTGCTGTGGAAAAATAAAAGTGGCCAGTGAAATAAACAATTACTCGAAATCCTAAGAATCTTCATGTTCTGCTGCTTCATATTGTCATTCTTATTCCCCTGCTCTGGGTGATAGTTTGTTTTGTCAGGCATGTTCTGCATGGGGGAGGGTGATCCTATGCATAAGGTGTGTAAATCAATGTTACTGCAATAAATATCAGTTTCTCTGATGTATAAATATAAAGAGCCTTTCTTCCAGGACAGTCAGACAGACTCACTGTGAAAGTAAACATGAAAACAACATGTGAAGGAGTAGACGTATGCGGTTGGGGAGAGCCCCTGGGGAGGCCAAAGCTGCAACCTGAGGAAGAACGTGACCCGTGTGGTTCACATCAAATAAAATTTACTTTGAAGAAAAATATAAATAAAAATAAAAAATAAACAGGATGCTCTCCTTGCCCCCCACACGGGGAGTTTACTTACTGAAGACAGTGAAGCAGCTTCTTCATCCTTGAGTCTCCGTTGTCGATCACAGAGCACCAACAGAATATGTGTTAGGTCTCCATCAGAGATCCGAGCACACGGATCCAGCGCCAATTATTTTTGTTTATTTTTTTTAAGATTTTTTTTATTTTGGGCTTCCCTGGTGGTGTAAGGTGTTGAGTTGCAGCACTATGAAGCTATCTGCAGCACGAGTTTGATCCCCGGCCAGCCAGGGAGCTACCCACATGGCACAGCAGACCTCACCTGACTCGCCTGCTGCTCCCCTCAGCAGTGTACTTCAATCAGTCTGCCTGTTTTGCTCCTCACTCTGTCTCTGTTGAATCCTCTCACCCCCCCACATCTCTTACTGTACCCCAGTTCTTGAGTGCATATATAAATAAAATTTTTTAAAGATTTATTTATTTTTATACAAGAACTGGAGTATAGGTCAGAGGCACAGGAGAGTGAGAGGATTCACCAGAGACAGAGTAGGGAGCAGAACAGGCGAACCCACTGAAATACACTGCTGAGGGGAGCAGCGGATGAGTCAGGAGAGGTCTGCTGTGCCATGTGGGTAGCTCCCTGGCTGGGGATCGAAATCAGGCCACAGCAGTGACAGCCCTGAGATGTAACCCCGAGGCCATCAGGGAGGCCCGCCGTGTATTTTTATTTGAAACTTCACTAAATGTCCCAAGTCAAAGCCAAAGCTGATGTGAAAAAAGTGCTAAGATAACAGTTCTGAAATTGTCAAAAATGTTGTTTCTCGCTGGATCGACATGCGGCTAGACCAAAAGAACAGCAAAAGAGAATGATTCGGGGATTAAGGACTCACCTATGACTGCCACTTATGCATATGTGTATGGGTACACAGACAGGGGTTGCTATCTGGCATCTGCCTTTTAATTAATGTCTCCATTAAAATGTATCCACCAACTATTTGTAACTATCTTCCCTGCAAGACTCTGGAAAACAATCCAGCACAGGTTTTGACAGGTTTCTATTCAAGACATTCAAGGAGCAAAGACTGACTACAAAGAGACACAGGAGCTGTGGCCAGCTTTGCACCAAGAGCTGGAGGGAGAAGCGTAGGGCGTGCACGAAAGGCTGGGAGTGTGTGTCTGAACAGAAGCAGCAGAGCGGGTTCCCAAAATAATAGAGGAAGCGTCACCCAGACAGAGGGAATCGTGGATAAGAGGAACTGCTAAGAGGAACTGCGGATAAGCTAAGCAAACAAGAAAATCATTGTTGGCTGAGGAATGAGTCTCCTGGATTTAGGATTACGTGTTTCATTTTTCACTGATAAAACTTGACACAGAGCTGCTTTTTTTTACTTTTATCCTATAACGATAAATTCGGGGACCTTCCCAGTTCTGCTTCTGAGCAGCCGGAGCATGAAAGCACATACAAAAGGGGGGCTCAGCTTCGCTCCCCAACAGCGAGCGCACGGAATTGCTATGGAGAAGAGGAGGAAAGGACACTCCAAGGCAGTCCCACTTGATTTTTACAAGGTAAAAAATAACCTTGTAATAGCAACATAAACAGTGACTGTTGACAATGTAAGTGCGGTATAACCAGGGGGTAATTATCTAGTTCTCTCCCTTTTTTAAAACAAAAACCAAGCTGAAAATCTCAGAGCTGCGAGTTGCATGATGATTATCCCGTTCATTACTTGGTAACTGGAAGTATAATTATCAAGTAATCTGCATGAACATAATTACGTATTTACATAGTCTTTGCCATGTAATTACAGAGGAGTTCGGTGATTATACAGTACACCCCTTGAAAAAGAAAGTGATACCAAAAAAAACAACAAAAAAAAAATTCTGGGTGAAGTAGTCCTCTCAAACAGAAAGAATTAAATACCAGATGATGTGTCTTTGGCAAGTCCTAAATCATAATGTAAGTGAAAACAATAAAAATTAGATCAATTTCCAATTGTGAAAACCAGTGAGAGTCCTTTTCACGAGTATGGAAGCCCGCTGAGCCCCTTGCAGCCATTTCACCCTTTAAGCGACTATTTTCCAAAGGAAAGTTTTGAAATAATATCTCTCAGTCTAATCATCTTTATCTTCGTTTTCTTTCTCCCAGTATTAAAATCACAAGTGTGTCTTTTGAATCCTAAGAGGTTTAGTAAGTAGGAGAAGAAATTGAGAAGGAATACAAGTGAGCATCCATCACTTCAAGTTCTGAGGCGGTTTCCTCACTAAGGAAAGCATATTTAGTGCCCACGCCTTGGAAGCGCTTTAATACGGATCGTTTATAAAATGAAGCTCTGGAATGGCTAAGCCTTTCAAGGATGTCAACTGCATCCTTGATACTAAAGCCTGCCTTGTGGGCCTCCCTGGTGGCACAAGGGGTTAAGACAAAACCAATGAAGCTGTCCGCAGCCTCTGCAGCATGAGTTCGATCCCTGGCCAGGGAGCTACCCACATGGCGCAGCAGACCTCTCCTGTCTCCCGGCTGCTCCCCTCAGCAGTGGATTTCAGTGGCTCTGCCTGTTCTGTTCCCTGCTCTGTCTCTGGTGAGTCCTCTCACCCCCGCATCTCTGGCCTGTACCCCAGTTCTTGTATGCACAAATAAATAAATCTTTTAAAAAGAAATAAATAAAATAAATAAAGCCCGTCTGGTGGCAGAGAGGTGCCCCTTGCTCTCCACTGGGTGTTCAGACCTCAGCCCACATCCCCCCAAGTGAAGATTCTCACCTGAGAAAGCCGTTGTCAAAAATCTTTTGCACAAAACACTGAATTTTAACTTAGAAATGAATGAAAGTGCCCCCTGGGGTATGTGTCTTGTAGAGGTGACAGTGACCTGCAGACAGGGAAGGATACAGGCTCCGATCGGCGCCAGTCGCCAGCCCGACTGCAAGTAGGCCCCAGTGCTGGGTTGGGGCCCGGGGTCGGGGCGGCTGGAGCCCAGCCCTCTCAGTGGGCAGCGATTTCCCGTCTCCACACGCTGTCCGACAGCCCCGCGGTGGTTCCCTGCTGCTGTGCACAGTCGCAGCATCCGCTGCAGGGGGGCGCCTGGTGATAGGAAGGCATTTTAACCACCAGGCCCCGGCGGCGGGCGAGGCCCTCCTGCAGCTTCACTCCGCAGTCGGCCCAGACCTCAGATGGACTTTCCTCCTTGCTAAAATCGCAAAGCTGCTTTCTTTTTCCTTCTATTTGCGTGGGGAGGGGTGGGGGTGGGGGAAGCTTTGTGTCTTTAAAGAAATTCTACTTCTCAATCTAAAAAAGGAGCCCAAAATCTCCGAGGCCTCGCCAGGGGTTCTTCTGCAGGAATGGCACCTCCTTGGCGAGGTGAGGACAGCTGGCGCTTGTGGTGTCCAGGGATGCCCCTAGCCCCAGAAAGCGGGGGCTGCTCCTCCAGGGAGGTCCCAGCTCAGCCCCTAAAACCCTCTCCAGGAGCGCGGGGGCTCCTCCTCACCGGGGATTTGCCCAAGAACCCCCTCCCGGGTCCCGGCTCCCCGGTCCAGCGTGCTTGGTGCAGCATCCCCTGCACGCGTGCTGTGGGGTTTGGCGAGGTCTGCTCCGCACTCCTGCAAGCTGGGCAGAGCCCGGGGCGCCGACGGGCTGGCACCCGCGGGGAGCACCCGCGGGTAGCACGTGTAGGCCCCGGGTTCCTGCACGGGGGTGGGGGGGAGTCTGTTCTGAGCAGGTGTCCACGGCCCTGCTCGTCTTTTACTCACTGCACCCCAGGGGGCTGGCTGGCGCAGGGCAAGCCCTGTCTGGCAACTTGCCAACAGACTTTTGAAAAACCCAATGCGAGTTCTTCAAAAATGAAATCCTGAAAATTCCGTTTCGTTTAAATATAATGTACTTGAAATATTTATACTCATCACAGCATTTGTACTTTGCATTTAAATTTTGAACTTTTGGAAGGAATAACTTAAATACCTTTTAGATTTAAGAATCTATACTAATTGAAATTTTGCCTATTGTAATATTTATATTTTAATCAAAATGGACTCCGATGTTGAATGTAGTTACATATTTTAATCCTTTATGTCATTAGTCTCAAAGAACAAAAATTTGTGAAAGTATAAAAATAGTGATTTTGATTAATTAGAGCAACAGAAACTTGACAGGATGCATAATAAATGTGCCAGTTACATAAGCCTTCATTTTATACTCATCACATAGCCCTGGAACCTCTTTTAATGGAGCACCCAGATGGACAATAAGCACGAAACTCAGTCACATTTTGCCGTATAAAAACCATAACTCTGGACATGTGTTTCAGTTTTGACATAATGAAGGTATAGTTGTCAAAAAAGGAGGATAAAACATCTTTTTCTTAACATTTTGTTAAGTCTGATTTGTAACTCTTCAAAGTTTGGACATATGGTGCACAGGCTTCATTGTTTTATATTTTCTTAATTCACAAAAATATTAAGGGTAGGGGTGCTGTGAAGTCCTTCCTTTTGTGAAGATGGGTGTTTCCGAAGCTTCCAGATATGCTTCCATTTCAGCCGTGACCACCACCTTCTACAGCACCCCACCGGGACCACGTAAATCCAGGACAGAAAATAACATGGCAGGAACAGGCTGAGGTTCACACAGCAGGGTGGGCAGAAAAGAAGGACCCTTGAAAAAATTGTAGTCAAATTAAGACTAGCCTGTGAGATTAAAAATTATAGGAAAGAATAAAAAGCAGAGTTCACACGGATGAAAACTAAGCCATTGACAGGCAGACTTGAAAGCTGTCCTTGACCACGGAAGAAGCAAATAGCAAAGAGATGAAATCAGCAGAGAGAGAAAAGTAACCCCACAAGAGCCAGGACAGAGATAAGACATGGAGATAGTTAGTAATCCAGAATCTGAACAGATGACAAGGGAGAGAAGCTATTGTGTTAGTAGAAAGAATTCACTGCATTACAGGTAAAAACCAAGAAAAATTTCATTAAGCCGAAATACATCCCGGCCCAAAGAGAAAATAGTCATCATCCTGACAAAAAGACAAAGAGGAGTGAATACAAATCGTAGGCAGAGTCGGGGGCGGCAGGAACTTGACTGCAAAGAAATAAATCTTAAACTCCTCTTGGACTTCTCGCCAACAACTGCCAACACAGGAGCTGGGATTCTCACGGAAGACACTGGTTCCCCAAGTTTTCATGTGGTCGAATCTGTCATGTCTGGAATCAATAGAAGACATTCCAGCTACAGAAACACTCTTAAAAATGCATACTATGTGTTTTTATATAAAAATAAAACTACTTGGGAGAACCATCAAATTGAAATCTCAACAGTGAGGTGGTCACGCCACCACTGAGACACATAGTCCACCCCACACAGTGGTTTAAGGCACTGAAATGACGTTTCACCCACGGTTTCAATTCAGCCTCTATAAATCTTGTTTCCCGTCTGTAAAATGGGGACATTAACATATACATCAGTCATGGGAAGACCTTGTGTGCATGAAATATTTACCCTACAGACTATTCCACAGGGAGCACTCAGTTAATTCAGTGACGTTATTATTGGTTCCATTCATTTAAAATATTTAAGACAAAGATTAAGTGGAATGCCTTTGGAGTTGCTGCTTACATTCATACGAATCTTTCCAATGTTTTCTGGATGGAGACACATTCACCTTGAAGAATGTCTTCGGAAAATGCACCGGATGATCACCGCTTGTACGAATATTGTGCACGAGCAGGTGTATCTCATGTGTTATCTAAGAACTGTTGTGTTAGCAAAGAAGGAACAGGGTGTGGCCAACCTCTATTGACTAATTAAGGTCTACATCTGACTAAACTAACCACCGAGGAAGAAATAGATCTGCTCACAGAATGCGCCCTGGGCCACCCCAGCACCTGCTCTTTGGTAACTGACATGTGGGGTGCGTCTCCACAGCCGGGGTAAAGACTCATTGGCAGAGGACAGCGATGACAGTGCTAGAATAAAACCCCATGTTTGTCTACATTGGTGGCTCAGAGTCAACAGAAAAGCTAAATGTTGAGCAGTTGTCCTTGGAGTCCAGCCAAGGGACACCCCCACCCCCAGCCAGTAGAGGGGCTGACCACCAATGAGGTCCCTGCAGTGACTGACAGCAGCACCCTGGGGTGCTGTGTCAGGAAGACGGCATGGCACTCCCTGACACGTGGAAGCGGGAATGAGCCATTCCTCTGGAAACAGGGGAGACAGTGGATTGGCCAAGAGAGTAACGGGATTAATTAGGACACTTGTACCCATATGTGCCTAGAGCTGGTGCTGCGAGACATACCCACTTAAAGTGTGCATCAAATGAATGAATAAAAAGGTGTCACAAGGGTTAATGTGACTCCGCCATCCCCTGAGAAGGGCCAGGGCTCATTTTCTTAGGCTAATAAAATTGTGCTTCCAGATTATGCCTCCAATTAAGTTTAATTAAACCCAACCTTTTGCCAAGCCTTTTAAAGTATTTTCTTAGCCTTTTAGAAATGCTCTGAGCATAACTTACATTTTGAAAAACAGACATGGTGCCATGTTCTAGAGATACCCACACACAGCATACTGATACACCGACACTGACGATTCATACATTTGGCATCCAGAGTTCATGGAGAAAAGTTTTCTTGTCCATGGGGAATCACCTGTATTTGGAGACCTCTCTGATAACCTGTCACAACTCATACTCGTTGCCCTCCTGGAAAGTCTCCCACAGGTTCTCTGTAACCCATTAAAAGTCTAGTCAGAAGAATTCCCAGATCCATTAAAAATGGCATTAGACTTACAAAATGGAGATGTATTTTTCTTCAAATTCAGAAACAAAATTTCTGAGAAAATCAATTAAAGGAATATTCAAATCCTTCTCCAATAGAAAATGTAAATGCAAGTCAACTCTGAGTGAAACTATTAAACAGACAAGGTGCCTCCCAGACTCTCAGGTGCTACATGTGTCTAGTCTTCCCCGTCACTCAGAAGGAGCTGGTGAACTTATTTATCCCAAGGTGTTGTGAATTAGCATGTATGTAATCTCGGAAGAGCATCCGGCCCAGCCTTGTGTCTAACGTGGCGGTCCACTCTTCAACACCCCCGAGGCCTGGTCACCATGTCACTTCAAAGGAATGACTCAGAGCTCACTCTGTAACTGGGCACCTTCTCTCCAAAAGCTTTGACCTCTTCTGGGCCAAAGTTGTGTCCTTGACCTCTGACCTGTTACCTTTTGGCTCCACGATTCTCTAAGTGCAGCACTGGGAGAAGTTTGACTCTGAGTAACAATCCCTGGGGAGGTGCCAAGGTATTTTGGAAAGAGCTCAGATATTGAAACCAAACTCCTGGATCTGAATCTAGCTGGTGCACTACCCGCTGTGTGACCTTGAGCAGGACATATGACCTTTCTGTCTTTTGACCTGTACAACAGGAATTAGACCATCCAATAAAATTACAGTAAATATTAGAAAAAAATTAAAATATCAAAGCATGCCTGAGCACACAGTGGTAGTGGTAAGACATTGATAATACTGAACATCAATATTGCAATTTTGCAAAATTAAGACATTAAGATAACTGGGTGGCTTGACATGCCCAGGTGAGCATATGAATATTCTAGAAGCAAGAAGCTGAGTCTGCATGTCTCCAGTTCCAGGACCTTCTTCCTGGGGCTCTAATTCAGGGCACAGATTCATCCATGGTTTTGTTGGTGTGTGTGAAGTGACACATTCTATATTTCCAGTATTTCAGCTTTGGGAATTGAGCAGTAAAGTTTTCCAAAATCCCTAAGTAGTGCTTGGGGGTCCTAATTTTATTTGAAATAAATGATCTCCCAGATCATAAATTCTCTATATCATCAACTAGGTCTACTCACAAGTACTGTGGGAGAGATTTGTGTTATTGCTGACACTAAATCTACACCAAACACCTCTTACTCTTGGTAAAGAAATTACCATGAACATGGATGTGATTTAGGAGTTCCACTCCTGAGTGCTGCATGGCAGGGCTAATGTCCAGAGGAAGGACGAGAGAGAACACACAGCCCCTGGGCTGGACTTGCTGTTGCGCTGGCCACAGGGTAGCTAGCTTCTCACCCGCACGCTGGCCCCTGTGCTGATGGCCTCGGTGAAGCCAGCGTCAGAAATGACACGGAAACTGAGGCAACAGAACCTTTAAACCCAGAATACCCTGAGATGCAGATGGATCTCATTTCAGACTTCATGGGGGAAACTCTGACCTTGACGGCCGGACTCGTCCTTCCCTGACTTCATGTCACATCTGCCAGCCTTGAGCTCTTGCCTTTCATACCCCATGGGGTTCTGACCAGGCTGCCACAATGGTCATGAGGTGGCCTCTCCCCTCCTCTGGCCTCACTCCACCCCCGCCCGCCAGCCCTGCAAGCCAGGCCCAGCCGTTGACAGGCTGTTCTCCCACATTTGCTGAGTCCTCTGTCTGTCTGTCTGTCTGTCTGTCTGTCTGTCTCTCTCTCAAGTGCACTCCTGGGCCCAGCTGAAATGGGAAACTCCTACTGACCCTTCCAAACCCCACTCTGTAAAGGCCGCTCTTCTTGCTCAGAGAAGAGGCCATTCCCGCGGGAGCCAGCCTGTGCGTGGCCTCCCTGCTACCCTCTGCCTCTCCTTCCACACTGTGACCGGCTAGTTGGAGGACAATGCTGGGCTTCTCTTTCATTGTCTCCCCACACCCGATGCCAGGTAGGTGTGGTCCCCAAAGGAGGACAGAGGGAGGCTGGAAGGAACAAACTGACAAACCGTCATCAGAAGCAACAGGCTCAGCGCTGCGCCAAGTCTTTCCCGCCTCATCACCAAGGCCCCCACCCCCTGGCCCCCGCCTCGGGGCTGGGCTCGGCCTCGCGGGGCTGGGGTGAGGCTCGGAGACCCGCGGCGGGACGATCCAGGGAGAAATCCCAATGGCCGCTGATCTCCCGAGCACGCCTGACTCCTGCCAGCCGTCTGGCGAAGTCTGAGCCTGCTCTCCAGGCTGGCGCGCTAAAAATCACAAAGACCCTGCAGGGAAACCTGGCGCGCCATGCCCTGGGCGCCCCAGACCCACCAGGGTGCGGGGACGCGGAGCAGCAGCGCGCACCAGCACCCGCGCAGGAGAGCTCGCCCTCGCCGGGCGTGAATCTGAGGGGAGGCTTCGTCTCAGACTCCAGGCGCTTCTTCAGGACACTGCGCGTTCTCCTGCACAGCCCGGGCGGGCGGGGTGATCGTGCACCCCGGGATCCAGCGGCCGGGCAGGGGTCCTGCGCTCCTGGCTGCGCGCCCCAGTGGACGCCGGTTTACAGAAATGACCCTTGCTGAGGAGGAAGGCCGCTCCAGGGCCCTCTGCGAGGGACAGTGGCTCTCCAGTGGCTCTCCCCCGCGGGAGGCGCGCGCCTGCGGGCTTGCGATCTGCCCACGGCCTCTCCCGGAATATTCTAGAGCACCTCGTTTGGTTTAATAAACTACAGCAACTTATTCAACCCCTAAGAAGCTGCCAAGAGAATGAGAAGATTGGATTGGAATAGCATGTTCTAACTGCTCTGCAATGCAAGAGACCAGCCAGCCCGCGCCCCGCGCCCCGCGGCCTCTGCGCCGGGACCTTGGGACGACACGGGCGCGATGTCTGCGCTTTCAAAGCCCCATTTCGTGTAAGGGGCAGGCGTCAAGCCTTTGTTTCACCTGGTTAGTTTTCTGGGAGGCTGTGTCGGTCTTTCTATGTCATCACATGCTCATCATTATCCATGTTGTCCAGCTCTCCAGGTACAGGAGATTTTCCACGAGGTCCTGTGACTGCGCGTTGTGGCCTTAGCCTCAGACTCCTTTATTGTGCAGTTAGTGTTTCCTGCTCACAAGGAGGGCGGGTCTAGGACAGCAGGCTTGTCAAATGTTTCTCTCCTTTGAAAAAATTTTTTATATTTATTTATTTATGCGCACAGGAGCTGGGTACAGGTGGGAGGTACAGGGTGAGAGGATTCCCCAGAGACAGAGTGGGGAGCGGAACAGGCAGATGGACTGAAATCCACTGCTGAGGGGAGCAGCAGGTGAGACAGGAGAGGTCTGCTGTGCCATGTGGGTGCTCCCTGGCCAGGGATCGCACCTGTGCTGCAGAGGCTGGAGATAGCTTCATAGAATTGAGACTTAACCCCTGCGCCACCAGGGAGCCCCACTGTCAAATATTTCTATACTTCAAAATCAGGTTTCTATTTCCATGGGAAGCAGCTCTATACAATGGAAGGCACTGATTTTTTTTTAAGAATGTACTCACAAAAATCTCAGAATAAATCTAATTGTAATAGAAAGTCACACTAAACACGGTCTAGAGGCATATCAGGATTCTTGATTATAATAACTTATAGTTACGTTTTCACCCTCCGTCGGCGTACAGGTTCTGCTCACCCCCACAAATTCCCCCCAACCAAAGCCACCTCCCCCCTCCCCAACCCTCCCCACTGCTCGCTCTGCCAACCAGTCAGTTTTTCCACTAAGTCCAAGACTTGTTTTAGTTGTATTTTGCCAGTGTATGTTTTCTGGTTACAAGTGAAACCATCTGATACCTGTCTTTTACTTTCAGACTTCTATCACTTAGCATAATTGCCGTTCATTTTGTCCCAAAAGGCGCCATTTCATCTTTTTTAATGCCTGTGTAATGTTGCATTGAGACTACATTTCACAGTTTCTCTATCCACTCACCTGTCAGCAGGCACTGAGGTTGGTCCTTGACTTGGCTATGGTGGGCATGTAGCTGTGGACACGAGCTCCTAAGTCTTTTCACATTGAAGCCTTCAAATCGGGGGTTAAATCCACAGCTTGGTGGCCATGACTTTGTATGACATACGCTCAACAGTGACCTACACTACATCACAAAGAAGTGTTAAAGGTTGTACACATCCGAGGTCTCCCTGGTGGCACAGGGGTTAACTCTCAGCACTATGAAGCTATCAGCAACCACTGCAGCTCGAGTTCGATCCCTGGCCAAGCAGCTGACCCACATGGTGCAGCAAACCTCTCCTTCTCCCTGCTGCTCCCCTCAGCAGTGTATTTCAGTAAATCTGCCTGTTCTGCTCCCCACTCTGTCTCTGGTGAGTCCTCTCACCCCGCCACACCTCTGGCCTGTACCCCAGTTCTTGTATGCATCAATATATAAATATTAAAAAAAAAATAAGAGAGCAACAGCTTTTCTAACTTGTAAATCACACATTAGATTTTGTATCCTGCATTAGCACAAAACAAGAGAAACTTGCACATAGGTGCAGAGGGGATAAGAAAACATTGTTTCTGGCAAAAGGAGAATTGGGTAACTAACTCCTTTCAGCAGTGAGAGTAAGAGGCCCTGTGTGGAGACGAGGGCAGCCTCGGGATCCGCTGCACAGTGAGCCTGCCTTAAGGATTTACCTGCTCTGTAAGGAAAGCTGCCTGGGGGTGCGATGAGAAATGACAAACTGCCGGAATGGATTAATTGGCCAAGAAGGAATAAACACCGGAACTTCATTGAGGAGCCCGCTTTGTAAAAACGGCCGCAGAAGGAAGGCCAGCCGGCAGCCGACCCGGAGTTCCAGCACTAAAGCTGCAAAGACGGCAAGGGAACAAGATGGAAGCCAGCCTTATTCCCAAAGACCCAAAGCCAGGTCCCCGCTGGCTGACCGCCGGGAGGCTCTGAGACCGAGAGCTCACCGGGGAAGGACAGGCGAGAGGCGGCGTGGGACTTCCTCGGCAGGAGGTGGGGACTGGCACAGACAGCCCCTGCTGTGATTCACTTTTCCTTCTATAATTTAATTCGGCAATTTAATTCAATCCTGCACATGAGATGGCAAAACGAGAGCCTGCCTATGAAATACTGTGTGTAAGAACTTAGTCGAAAAATGAGGTAAGCAGCTAAATATATCCTTTTAGTAAATTATGCCTATGTTCCTGTACTCCCTGTTAACGTATATAATGCTCTAGAAGTGATCCTAGAGTGTTAATCATAATAGAGCCTGTCACATAGGCTGTGGGCCCTTTTTTCCTTCTTTCTGTTGTTTTTTTTAATGCGCCTTTTGCATAAGATGCCTCTATTACCACACATAAAGAAAATTTGCTTTTTCATTCATAGTGTATGTCAGTTACTCATATTAAATATAAATCTATTAGAATGGGAAGTATGCGATCTGAATAATGTTCTTGTCACCTATGAATTAATTGTAAATTTAAAACTATATGCTATTGTAGGATGACACATGAAAGTATTTAGTATGCTTGCCAAGTATTTCTTAAGTCCTTAGAGTAAAAATCATTTTACTTAGTACAAAAAATTTGCAGTCTTCATAATTACAATTATTCATGCAAAATGCTTTAAACAGCTTCTTGCAAAAAGTGATTAATAGATTGCCCGGGGTGAGGGGGGGGGTGAGAAAAATGTTTATAAGTGCAGTGGTTGAGGTGCGGTCATAATATATATAAACTCCCAACTTAAAATAAAAATGCAGTTGTTGTTAAGTGGAGTTGAAGCTTTGAATTGTGTCAAATTGAATCTCCTTCAAATGTAAGATTTATTTTCCCCAAAGAGCAGCATCACAGGAATTGCCATAACCACCTTCTCCCACCACACACCTACTCTCCAGCAGAGCTCCCGAGCTGGTCATGATTCACTTCCTGCTCAAGATGCTCTTGATTTAACACCGGCTGGCGTTGCTGCATCTACCAGGACTGCCTTCAGAAAAGTTTAATTAGCAGCAAGTGATACATTATCGGGTTCTTTCAACGCCCAGACCCCCAGGTGATTCTCCCATGAATCCAGCCATGACTTACTCTCATTGCTGGTTCCCCAGTGTGGTCTTGCGGTCTCGTGAGAGAAGCAGAGGCCCAGCCCTTACCCCAGATCGACTGAGTCCAGCATGCTGGAGGTGCTGTGTGACATCCAACCGCCTGTGTGGTGACGCAACTTCCTGAGACCCCGAGGCACTAAAATCCGAGGCCCCGCTCTCCATTGTGAAACAGCCTGTGCAGGTTGAAGATGAAGGTGGGGTGAAGGCTGGGCTGTGGGAGACGCCTGTCACTTGGCTCACGCAACACGGTTTCAAGGTGGGGGTAGGTGTTAGAGACTTCCTCTCTTTCTAAAAAAGAACTAGCATGATGGTCCTGCATTGGCCAAGACACACCCACCCCCTTTGGGATTCCCATGATCCACCTAGTTTTAAGCTGCTCTGAACCTGTTTTTCTCATGTTAGAAACAGTCCTTTCCCGGCCATGCACTGAAAAAGTTTGAGATTTGTTTGTTCGATGTAGTCTGTCTTTCTTGCTGGGTAAAAACTGACCTCAGTTTATCTTACTTTGCAGACACAACGGGTCTCGGCCTACCTCTATGACCACTCATCGTACCCCTCTTCCTCAGCCAAGACTCTCCAAACCCACCTGTCCCTTCAAGGAGCAAACTCATTCCCCGTCAGATACTTCACATTTATTGTTCCTCTGCATGGAACTTTCTAGAACCCTCAGCACCATGCAGAATGCAAGGTCACTCCTTTCTGGTCATTCAGACTTTATCTCTAGTGCCCACTTCTCAGAGTAATCACGGGAAACCACACAGCCTACCCAGCCTGAGCTATGCATGGATCATCAGCCCACTTGACTTGATTTATCTATTGACCTGCCAAAATGGTCTCCTTATCCACTTCATTATCTGTCCGGGCTCTTTGGACGTGAATGTAGGCTCCAAGATAAATTAAATCAGTTCAATCTAACTTAGTCAAGCAAAATATTTGTCAAAGAAAACTAGACTGTCTCACAGAAATCCAGGGAAGAGCCATGTGGGGGTCTTCAGAACAACTGGATCAAGGGTACGAAACACAACCCCAGGCTTTCTGCTCCTCCCATTCTGTCCCTTTGCTGCCATTGTCAGCTCTGTCTTGTGCCATCTGGGAGGTACCTCAGTTTTCCGATCTACATGGGAGAGAACATGACACCTGTATCTGTGACGTCGTATGTGTTACCATTTAAGCCTCATCGAGAAAGAAGAGGCCATGTCCATTCCCAGCTCTGAAACTTCCAGGGAAACGCTGCTTTTGACCCAACAGTGAAGATAAAATGGGTTTCCATGTCTCCCTATCACGGAAGCTTCTCAGCAGTCATGCAAGGTGAGCAGGAGAGAAATGGCAGTTCTTCCAAAAAGGAAGCTGGGGCCGGGCGGTCAGACAAAACCACCACCCCACGCTCACTGAGTGGCATCACTTACTTGGGCTCTCGGAAGCCCTTGCTGAGAGCAGGGTAGAGGCGTTGATGCCTGCAGACGTCACAGCCAGGCTCTAGCCCTCAATTCCCAACCCTGCCCCCCCAAACCTGTCTCATCGGGAGGGATCGTTCCTACTCTGTGCCTCAATTTACCCCATCAAGGAGAACACAAGGATTCTCCTCGATTGCAAGATCCGTCTACGCAGAGAATGTCCCGTGTGTCTTGGAGTAGTCGGTGCTCGACTTGCATTGTTTTGCCCGCCCTGTCTTTGAACGGGTTAATACAGCTTCCAAAACGCCCTAACAATTCAAAAGAAGTGTTGACACTACAAAGTGCCACCGAACAGAATGGTTACAGCACGAACGAACATGCCATCTGCAAGTGTACACTGACAGAGGAAATGCAAGACACGCTTCGGCTTTCTCAGATACATTTCCACACATTGTGGCTGCGCTGTCATCTTGATGCAGGGATGGCAGTCACGTGGGGAGGAGCGTGCGGGCTCATTTTTAAGAGCCCCAGAGAAGTGCCTTCTATTACGGGACATGTGGCGGGATCTTTGTGGCCAGCCTCAAGCTCCTCCTGCCCCTCCAGCCCACGCACAGGCTCTCAGAGGTCCCCGTGGGAACGAGACCGCGTCCAGACAGCAGGGAGGCCTGCTGGAACCTGTCTCTCCACTTGCTGGGACTACATAAATGGTGGTGGCCTAGAGAGAGAGAGAGAGAGAGAGAGAGGAGGAGGAGAAGGAGGGACGGTGTGGGCAGGGAGGAGCAGAGGGTGCTGGGAGGATGCACTCACTCAAGATGGCCCAGCAGGTGCAGAAGCAGACATGCTCCTGCCCTCAGAGCTGACCATGGCCCATCTTCCACGGGGGAGACTCCACTCCCACAGACACCAAGGGTGGCCCAGTTGGGAGGGACTTTTGCCAGCGACACAGGAACCCCGGGCCCCACACGCCACACATGCCCTGTTCTTCACTGACCTCTGCCCACCACACACTCACGAGTCTGAGAACTTGGCATCTGCAGGAGCGAGAGTGGCTGCTCCCTGTCCAAGGGGTCCAGGCAGGTGCCTGGACTCCCGAGGGCACACCTGCTGCCTCACACGGACAGGACCCCCTACCCTGCACGTCCCGGGCTCCGGAGGGAAGGGTGTGGTGGAGCCAGGCTCTGAGCAGCGCGTGGCCCCGTCCTGACCCCAGCAACAGCTGGCAGCTGCATCAGGACTATGAGGTCTACGCTGGGTGACTGTCTACCGGGAGGAAGAAACGTCCAGAGAGCCAACGAGAGCCCAAACCCCTTCTGTTTTTCTCTTGCCTTTCCCCTTCGTCGGCTCAGTTTGCTGCTCCGTGCAATTCTTACAGTCTCCTGCGAGCACGGCTGAGCCGTCTCCTGCCTCGGCCTCTGGCTTGTACTCAGGCGCCGAGACCGTCCAGGGCCTGGGGGCGGTGAAACCCCAAGTTGGCCCCATCCCACGTAGAAACTTTCCGCTTCATTGTGCTTCGGATCTCATGTTCAGTTATTTCAAGTCTTTTCCCTCTAGACTGTGAGAGTCTTCAAAACAATTTCAAAATATTTTCAGGGCACAGAGGGAAGCTAGATTTTTTTTTTTTAATTCAAGGATTCTTAATTATTATCAACTTAAACACACATTAATAAATCACATGGGCCAATAACATATTTGTTAAGTTTCCACTTCGTGAAGCAAATAGAACTTCCTCTCGAGGGCCTCCCCGGAGGCGCAGCGGGTTGAACGTAGCGCTGTGGAGCTGTCTGCAGCCTCTGCGGTGCGGGTTCAATCCCGGCTGGCCAGGGAGCTACCCACATGGCGTGGCAGACCTCTCCTGACTCGCCCGCTGCTCCCCTCAGCAGTGCCTTTGGTCCATCTGCCTGGTCTGCTCCCCACTCTGTCTCTGGTGAATCCTCTCACCCTCCCGTGCCTCTGATCTGTACCCCCCAGTTCTTGTATAAAAATAAATAAATAAATCTTTAAAAAAAAAAAAAAAAAACTTCCTCTGGAAGGATAATGATGTAAAAGAACAAGTGGCTCAAAATGAACACTATTCAAAGGCGGGTTTGTCGTTATGTTTTGTTTTGTTCTTTTTTAACTAACCAAGATATCTACATTTTTCGGGGGTAAGTTCTCACTAGAAATGCTCCTGCATTTAATGTCACAGCTCAGGTGACTTTAAAAAATCTGAATGTGTGACCAGGAAAATCCTCGGTCTGGCTCTCTCGAAGCCACCTGAGACGGAGATGCGGGACCGGGTCAGGTGATCCTATTTCACAGGCGAGTGGCCACGTCCTCCCAGGCTGCCCTCTCGGCCCCTGACTTGGGTTCCGTTGGCCGGCTCTGTGACTGGCCTGCTCGGCGGGCAACGGCTTGTGTGTGGAGGCCTGTTCCCTAATCAGGGCGTTTTGCTGATAACCCCCCGGGGCGCCCTGGGGCAGGGCCTCACCCTCTCCACCGTCATCTGATGCGCAGAGTGCATGAGCAGAGCTGGGAAGGGCTCCTGCTCACTGGGCTTGGTCTAAAGTTCCCTTCAAAGACCCTTTAAAAACAAAGGTTTTATGACCCTCCGCACGCGTGAACGGCGAGGATTAAGCCCAATCAACTGTCAGTGATAGGAACAGACTTGCTCAGGCCCCGCTCTGGTGAAGTTACGGAGACCCAAGCAGGAATGCTCCCGGGAAAGTGAGGCCAACGCCCTCCCTCCATGGCTGCATGTGCAAAGACCCGCCCAGGCGTGCGTGTGGCGTCCAGAGACAGCTCTGTCGTCGTGCCCGCAGAGACAGCAAGACAAGCCTGGCCCAGGCCCACTCTGTCCACAGGACCTCAGGAAGAGGAGGTCTGTTTCTTCCTTACTCCACGCCAACATTTCTACAAGATTTGAGATACCGGATTACCTCATTCTTGAAAGCATGCAAACGGCCACAGATGATTAAACCTTTTTCCAATTTAAAGGTTGTATAAACACTTACGTATAACTGCAAAGATAATATTTTTTCTTTAATTGTTAGCTTTTTATTTTTAGAATACTTTCAGTGTTTGAAGCCATTTAGAAGCTATGGTTTATTTTTTTAATTGTACTATTTTTTTATTGAGGTCATGTTGGTTTACAACACGGTATGTGATTCAGGGGCGCAGGTTCACACCTCGACAGATGTATGTGGCCACCACGTGGCCACCCCAAAGCCCCCATCACCCCCACCCCCATCCGTGGGGCCCCCGCTCTCTTTCTCCTCATCCTCTCCTCTGCGAGCCTCAATTCTTGCAGTCAGATTTCTAGGGTTCGTTCTGGTTCAGGTTTGTCTGTTCCTTTTTCGCCTCTATATTCCAGCGTGAGTGAAATCACCTGATGTTTGTCCTTCGCCTCTTGACCTATTTCACGGAGCGACACACCCCACCCAGGTCTATCCACAGTACCTCCCGGTGGGTCATATGCAAAGAGTATGTTGACACGACACGAACACTCGGAAGGACGCGGCACCCAACAGAGCATTTCAACCTGCGATAGAAGCTCAGCGTCCCTATGATTAGAAAAATCCATGTAGATTCGTTTCCTTGAAGATTCTCCAGAGCCCTTTCGGGAGCACCGGTGTGAGAAACAGCCCCAAGTCATTATGCTCACACAGCCGCCTCCCGCCCAGGGCTGCGTGATGTGTCTGTTGCCTGTTGCCATGTCTCTTCAATGAACCAAAATGCATCTGATTTTGCTCCACAGATTCCTGACTGTCTGCAGCAGTGGGGGGGTGGGAGGGGCGTCTTTACATATCCCCATCCCAAGATCAAAGCCCAGTTTTATCTTGAGCAACATTCCTCCCTTTAACCCCCCAAACTTTAAACCAGTCTGTGAGTTTTAGGCATGAATCTCCAACTGCGAACATAAAGCATAATAATCATTTCTAGGCCGCCCACTGATGGAACTGCTCGACAGTTTATTTGTGTTGCCTTATCCCGCTTAAACGGGATTGACCATGTCAGCCCCTTCTTGCCTCCTAACCCAGAATGCTGAGTAGCAGTTTCTGCCCCAGTCAAATCAGTTTAGTGTAAAACTGCCGAAAGTCTAGGGCTTGTGGTATCCAAGCCCTCGGGCCGGCGGTGGAAAAGGCCACAAAAATCCAGAAGGCCGGGCCCGCTAGCACCCTTGACGGCAGTTGCTGCCAGCAGGAGCCTCAGGCTGGTCTGGAACGCTCTCGGCAGGAGACACACCTCAGGCAGAGTGGAACAGCACTCCTGGGTGTAACCACCCGCCCACTCATCCCGGCTTCCTAACAAAATCACACATTATGATTACAATACAGACTCGGATTGTGCCACTAAATACATTCCACATTTTCTGTGATCAGCCAGCATAGCCAATTCTCTTGAGTGATCAGAAGTATTGGCAAGCAGAGGATTTCATTTTCTGAGCATTCATCTCTCTCCCTGGCTAAGACATAGAATTTTCTAGAAAGCACTGTCCAAAGTCATTTTCTTAAACAAGCACCTACATGAAGGAGTGTTTTCTACGCAACTGGTTCTATTACTGGATGGAGTACTCCAACAATTCTGACGGTGCCTTGGAAAACAGAATAAACAACTAATGAATTCACGAACAGACAACTCTTTCCGAATACTTTTTTCTTTATTATTGAGAAGGCAATCGTGTTTTCTTCAAGCCAGTGTTGCTTCAGATTTTCAAAGGAAAAAAAATGCCTTCCACCTTCAGAAGTAACTCAGACGCTTTCATTTCAAATAAGCAGAGCCCCCAGGGAACTGCGACTTTATAGTGGGGCTGTTGTCCAACAGAAATTCGAATCTCCTCGCGGCCCGTTTCACGAGAGTCCATCATCATCAGATACACATAACCTTTCGAAGTTAGTTTATTTTGGATTATTGCTTCATTCCCCAAAGATTTAGATATTTAACAAGGAGTTACTACTGACTTAACCGAGTTCGGGGGAGATAGCAGCCGCTGGTGCCCCGCGCGGGGAGTCGCGATGCCCGGTCCTATAAACACCGGCTCGTTGGGCGTTTTCATTTCGCACAGCGACGCTTTTCAAATGGCTCCATTAATCCTCACAACAGCACCCCACCTCAACCCAGAACCAACAAAATCTTCAGCTTATTTAAGCCTGAAACTTGAGAAAATAATCTTGCCCTCTTTGGGATCCCCAACTGCAGCTGGTGGTGCCCCTCTGAGACCCTCCCGAGTTGGTAGACACCTCAGTAAAAGGGTTTTATTAGCATTTAATTTATTTAATTTTGAGGGGATTAGACGCAATGTTAGCATAACTCACTGGATCCACATTCCACCCTCACCAACCCGGGACTGTTGCTCCCACCGAGAAAATGCCTGTGTGTTTTGAGAATGGCTTTCCACCCTCAGCAGATTTTGCAGTTTGAGGTTTCTCTGGAGGGGAAAGGAAGATGGATAATTTGAGGTTTTTCTGCTAACCAGCTTCTAAGGAGGAAGCAGTCAGAAGCCAAAACCTCAGTGAATCGTGTCAACCTGTTTAAAGGCAAATGTCTGCCTTTCCCGCCCATCCCGGGACTGATAATAGAGAAAGCTTCTCAATGTATTACACAAGCTGGGTCCCTTGTGCTGCATCCTCACTCCGAGCCGGGCTCTCCATCAGACTGCGTTGGGAAGAACTCTTGAGGTCAGAACTGAGCTTTTCAAGAGCTTTTCTGATGTCACCAGCCTCGTAAGAAAAGCATGAACCTTTGCAATAAGGTTTTTTGGATTCAGTTTTTAGGGGAACAGCAGACCAGAACCCACAATGGTGAGGTCCCACACGCAGAATCACCTCGCTGAAATGCATTTTCCTGTTCCCGCCTCCATGCCTCCTGTTTGATGTGCTGGCGTCTCCCGGACACTGTTTCCAGAG
Organism: Talpa europaea; assembly: GCF_964194135.1. Taxonomy (NCBI): domain Eukaryota; kingdom Metazoa; phylum Chordata; class Mammalia; order Eulipotyphla; family Talpidae; genus Talpa; species Talpa europaea. Next base: position 135,986,459 of record NC_140072.1, read on the forward strand.
GTGATCTCCAGCCAGGAAATTAATTGTGAATCATGGAAGGGGAAGAAAAAAAAAAAACCCATCCCTCCAAACAAAGAGAATTACCTGCTGGTTTCATACAAATCCGAGCTGGCACTTGAAGCCAGATCTGGCTTCTCTGCGCAGCATCCAGCTCCTGGCATCTGATGACAGTGAGTGGCTTGCCAGTTTCAGCTGCGTGCCAACCCTATCACTAGACAGGCTGGCAACCCCGGAAAAAAAAAAAACAAAGACCAGATTACTGGCCTTGGAAATATCAAGAGGGAGGAACTGCTGCTTAAGAGGCGTTTCAGAGTCATCCTCCTATGTCTCTTAACAAGATTACCCCTAAAGGCCCAGACAAGCCAGGCCGCCCCGGGTTCTGTACCCTCGGGTTAGAAAGCTCCCTGCAGTCTCCTTCTCAGTGGCACCTCTGAGAGCACAGAGGCTGCCTGCCTGCCCACCTGCCACTCTGAAGGGGAATGTGGTCACACAGCAGAAACCACGCAGAGGACCGTGGTTCAGAGCTGGCCCAGGGTCAGGCAGGAGCCTAGACTCTGGGTATCGTGGGAGCCAACGTCCCTTAGACTGACCTTGTGTCTTACTTCCCTGAGCTCATGATCCACCCAGCAGAACCTGCAAGCCCAGTGGGGTTACTGTCCCCATGTACAGTTGGAGCAAATGGCACAGCGAGAACCCGTGGACTCTGGGTGGGCCAGCTCCACCTTCCAGGACTCGCTCACCCCCAACGCACAAAAGGCCTTTTCTTTAAAAGTCATGATATTGGGGCCTCCCTAGGGGTGCAAGGGGTTACGTCTCAGCACTATGAAGCTGTCCGCAGCCACTGCAGCATGAGTTCAATCCCTGACCAGGGAGCTACCCACAGGGCGCAGCAGACCTCTCCTGCCTCCCCGCTGCTCCCCTCAGCAGTGGATTTCAGTCAGTCTGCCTGCTCTGCTCCCCACTCTGTTTCTGATGAATCTGCTCAGCCCCCTCACCTCTGGCCTGTACCCCAGCTCTTGTTTGCATAATTAAATAAATCTTTAGAAAATAAAATAAAATAAGTGACAGCCGGGATATGGTCACTGTGCACGAGTGTCCCTGGCCAGGATGGGGAGAACCACACCCCTCCCAACCTGTGATTCTGTTCAGCAGCCGTGGAACCCTGTGTCTCCACTCACACGCCCACCATCCCAGGCCAGGCCTCCCCGGATGGACCTTAAATAACGGCAAATTTGGGCTGTTTGTGGGAAGAGCCTCATCAGAGGCTCCTGTCCTCAGTCAGAATGTAGGCGTGTGCGCCCGCGCTCCCCAACACCTCAGTGAGCCGCTCCCGAGGGACACCCAGCCCAGACCCCCGCTCCGGAGCTCGGGTCCTGCTCTGCCGCTCAGAGGAGCCCCCAAGGAGGCCGGGACCCCGAGGGGCAGCCCAGAATCCAGCGCCACGTGGATATTGAATTTCTACGTTTCCTGTTAATCCGAAATTGCTCAGAAACATTGTTTGTCTTTAATTATTATAATATTCCCATTCAATTAAAAAAATTAGGTGCTGTAATTCAGACTCTTAATTAAGCGAATTAGCTTCTGACATTTTCTTGGAAAAAGACGTTCCCAGCGTGGCTGTTCCCTGCGCTCGCAGCAAGTCCGCCTTCGCGCTGGCTGGGCACGTGCTGGGACACGGGGTGGCAGCCACGTGCCAGCTCTGCAGGCGGGACGGGCAGCTGCTCACCTGGGGAGCCGGCCCCGGGTCCGCATCCCTTCTTACAGCAAAGGAAGCTAGCACTGCGGCTGTGCTGCAGCGAGGTCATACTTTGAGACTGGAGGAGACCCTGCTGGGCTCCCCAACAGCTGCCCCTCCCTCACCCTCCCTGTCCCGTGTGTCTCCGCTTTGCTCTCCGACCCCCACCGTGAACGCCTGTGGCCACGCCCGTGGCTCCTGTTCCCCGCCGTGTCAGAGGGCAGCACTGGCTGGTCGTGGAAGTAAGGCCTCTGTGGAGTGGCCCAAACGTGGGAGCTGTGGCCGCAGCGGGAAGCACAGACACCTCTCCGGGTCTCCTGTGGCATCGGCTCCCAGCCAGTCACCCCCAAGGGACAAACGAAGCCTGCACCACCAGGCAGAGGCCCATACCCTGTCTTCTCACAGCTCCCTCGTGCTCGCAGTGGCATCAATGTGACCCTCCTGGTAGGCCTCCCAGTGTTGGGCTTTGCATGTTGGCAAAGAAACAATAACAAGATGCTTGATTTCTCTCTTCGTGGCTGTCCACTCCGCAGCCCTCTCGCTAGAAGGTTCAACTTTTAGAATATATTCTATTATATTCTATTTGCTGTGTGTGTACAAAACCCCAGCAGAAGGAAGATGCGCAGTGGGTTGAGTTGGGGACTGGGCCCAGCCTGCTTGCATGGGCCCCCTTGAAACGCCCCCACCCCCTACTTGGATGACTTGACCCAGCTCCGGAGCACGGAGAATTGATCTTTTATGATTCATAAAGTATTTGCTCCTTCAAAAAGAACGGAGGAAATAAAACACAAGTGATTGTGTATGTGTGTATTTGTGCCTATTTGAAATCAAGTTCTTTGATATGCAATACTGATCCTATCACCAGGGAGAAGAAAAAACACTCTAAAGAATGCTTTTTTTAAAAAAAGGTTCCACTTCATTTCATAAAACCTGAAAAACTCTAGAAGTATATCTAGTTATTCATCTTTGAAGTCACCTGCTCAGTCAAACATTCTTAGCTGTATATCTGTGGTTTCAAATGTTTGCTTTTGTAATAAAACAATTCTAACCTTATGAGACTGTCAGCCCTACAGAATAAGATCAGCTCACTAAAAGCTTTTGCTTTGGTTTTTCAACAAAGCAACAGGAAAAAAATGAAAGGAAGACGAGGACAAGAAAACACGGCATTCAAACAACTTGAATGAATATGGGAAAGAAAGTCATACAAATGAAGGTATTGAATAAAGGCCTGTGATCTTATCAATTTTCAAAAATTAAGCAGGTTGAAACTGGTCAGTGTTTAGCTAGTAAATGTGAGTGACTTAAAAAGAGCCTGCTGAAAAGCAAATACTATGAACTCGATTTTATCTGTGGGCAGATTTACCAACCTTGGGGTTACCGGTGTCATCTGATCTGTTGCCCACCAACGAGTCTTTGTGTCGTCCTGAAATCCCAGGCCACCGGGTGACCACTTCTTCCATCTGCCACTAGGCAACACTGTCCCTGGACAACAACTGAGAGCTATCCGTAGAGCTGGTCACTGCACAAGGAGAACAAAGAGAAATTACTCCTCCAAACTCATCCTCAAGGATGTGTTTCCTCAATGTTGATGTCTGACATACTTCCCTCCTTCGAAAATGTCATTGCTTGTATATTCTGTGTCGGGCACTTGGCCAAGGATGTAAGCACAGGTGAGCTCGCTTAATCCTCACAACACTATAAGGAAGCAACTATTATCATTTCCATTGTAGAGGTGCAGACACATTTCAAATAGATTCAAGTCATACAGCAGTGAACGGTATCTGGACCCACATCTGTCTTCCTCCACAGCACTTTGAGGGGCATCGCGACTGGTCTAGCCAGCAGTTGACACTGTCTTCCCACTTTAGAGGCTCTTTCTATAGCAAAGGAGAGGCAAGGGCCAGAGGAAATACTGTGAGACCCAGCAATTCCACTCGTGGGCACCTATCCAAAGAACATGAATCCATCTATTCAAAAAATCACATGCTCTGCGGTGTTCATCGTTGCACTGTTTATGTCCCTGGGGCATGGAAGTAACCGAAGTACCTGTTGACAGAGGACTGGATCAAGGAGACATCGTCTATCTACAAGTGGAATACTATGCAGCCATAAGCAAAGACAAAATGTTACCATTTACAGCAAGATGGAAGGCATTCAAAGGAATGATACAGAATGAAGTAAGTCATAGTAAGAATAATAAGACAAACATTGAAAGCTTACATAGCAGACAATTCAAAGCAAAATGCTTATAAAAACTAATACACATTAGTCAAATAAAGCTCTCAGAGGCATAAGGGATGGTGATGGGGGAAATGCAAATGGGATCATGGCATATAAATGATCTACACCTTACTTTTCACTGAGCAAATAAGTCAAAGATTATTCAATAACAGCGCATAGAGACATACCTCATTCATTAAAAAAAGAGAGAGAATAAATCAAGCAGAAGTAAAGTTATCGTATCTCACCACTGCCCAAAATACACTCCAAAATCAATGAAGTGCCTAATAAATACCAATAGCTGAAGTCAAAATGGTTCTTTACAATGAGCTTGACAGCTTGCCTTTGCACTGATAAGAAGCTTTCGGGAAATTAATTAACTGTATATTTTCTTAATTAACTACCAAATTGCAGGTTGCAAAGCAAAACTCTAGTGAAGTGAGTCATGCATGGTCTTCAGAAAGCTTTGCTGGACAGGGAATGACGGGGTGGGGGGCGCAGAGAGGGCTTGGAGTTGGCAGGGGTCACCAGCGGGAAGAGAAGCAGCCAGAGCACCCGTCTTTCATCTTTTTCAAACTAAGCTTCAAAAAATCACAATGTCACCACATAGAATGAGGAACAGTCCTCTACCAGAAGAGTAAAGCTGGTCCCCAACCCCACTTGGAGTGGTCTTGTCCCTCTGTCCTTAAAAGGAAAATGCTTCTCCACATCTACAGAGAGGAGGTGGCCAGCTCTGTGAGTGGGCGACCCCGTTGTCAGTGGGCAGCCAGAGACGTGTTTGTGGGACTTCTCCAGAGAAACAGGACCAAAGGAATGTGGAAGGGTGGGAGGATGGGTAGATGGATGCGCAGATGGACGGACAGACAGGCAGATAGATACTGATTTGAAGAAATCAACTCTCACACAGTTGTGACTGGCAAGTCCAAAATCTGCAGGGTGGGCCAGCAGACTGGAGATCCAGGGAAAAGCTGAGGTTGCCATTTGAATCCACAGTAACAAAGAGACAGAATCCCCCCCTCCTCACAGGATTTCAGTCTTTCCCCTTAGGGCCTCCAACTGACTGGATGATGCCCACCCACACTGTCGCGTTATTAACAAAGGTAACTGAAAAGGAGCTTCCAGAGGGGAAAAAACAAAAGCAAAATCTTGTCATCTAGGAGAGAGAGAGGCAGAGAGAAAGCCCTACTGCCAAATGCTACTGTGCCACAAACACGCGTGGACAGGCTTGCAGGGAATGGCTTAGGAGGGGCCCACCTCCTGCCCTGGCAGACGCCTGCCCTGTGGTGTCTTCCAAGCCCTCCCATCCCCCCATCTTGCTGGCGATTGATTGTCACATCATGTAGGTCTCATTTTATTGTGTTCTTTTGCTTCTAGTCCAGGTGAATTCTCAATTGTAGTGCAAATGTGAAGAGACAATGTAGGGAAACCTTGATCAGATACATTTTTATGCCAAGCATTATTTTTAGATTCCCCCATTAAGGATCTGCTCACACAATGCCAAACTGCCAAGTGAAGACTGAAGGGGAACAATCTTAGTGAGGTTTTCAGTCCTTTAGTGCTTGGCATTATGTGTGTAACTAGATACGGTGCGTGATAACCCTTAGAAAACACAAGTTTCGTTGAAAAACAATAGATTATCATTATAATTGCTACCACGGTTGTATCTTCAGGTTGGATTCTGCAGATACAGGGTGTGGGTGGACCCACCCGCTGGGCTTTGTTAGCATTAAGTAAACGTAGAGAAATCCTTGCTTTAAGTAGTAAGTATAGGGAAAAACTTGATGAGGAAAAAGTATTTTTCGTATCTCCCATTAAGAGAAACCTGTGACAATTTTTTTCAGAAGCTATTTTCTGCTTTCCCTGCTCTCTCTGAAGCATCTGGTATAAACAATACCCTTTCTCTTCACACCTTTCTTGAAGCTCAGAGGAGGCAGAGACTGGCTATATGGAGAGAGCCTAGACGTGCAAGACCTGTTCCGTCACGCTGTGTAAGCAGCATCCATCCCATCCCACTCCAAGAACACAGTATCCACCCTCCATCCGCTGAGCCCAAGAGGAGGAGAGAGGCGACAAGATAGTAATTTCACTCCTGGAGAGAAGTCATATTTTTTATAAATTCCAAACAATTTTTGAGGTTTTCAAACTTTCATGTCATCTTTAAAGACTTCCCCTTAGTTTTGGAACCTCCCTGGTGGCGCAGGGGTTAAGGTCACAGTACTGCCAAGCTATCGCCAGTCACTGAGGCATGAGTTCGATCCCTGGCCAAGGAGCTGACCCACAGGGTGCAGCAGACCCCTCCTGTCTCCCCGCTGCTCCCCTCAGCAGTGTATTTCAGTCAGTCGGCCTGTCCTGCTCCCCGCTCTGTCTCTGGTGAATCCTCTCACCCCCCACACCTCTGGCCTATCCCCCATTCTTGTATGCAAAAATAAATAAAAGTAAATCTTTAAAAACAATAAAGACTTTCCCTTATTTTCTCAAAGTTAATTTCAGAAAGAAAGAGGAATCTTATTAAATTAAAAGAAGCATGTCAAGGTGGTTTTTAAATAGCAGGTTGGAAATTAATATATATTAAATATAAAAGTCCAGAAAATATCTTTCTATTGATTAAGTCATATTTAGAATGAGACCTAGCTGAATAGACTTTATGACCTATGTCTAATTTCTCTAAAAATAAAAATGGAGTTCAGAGCCTGGTGGTCTATAATGGTTTTAAGAGTTCATGACTTTACAAATGTGGCTTAACTATCATACTTTTAGATAAATTACAACAGTGGAGTTTCTTTAATATTCTATGTAAGTTAGAAACTTTTCTCACTGGTCTCAAAATAAGAGTTTACAACCATTTTAATAAGAAGGATTTGATAAGAAATGAAACGAAGAGCTTGAATTTCATTAAGTATAAATCAATTTCTTTATTAGAATTCCTTCACAAAAGGTATTAGGTAATTACCCTGTTATATTGTAATTCATGCACATAAAATATAGCAGCAATGAAGGTTAATTGAAGCTCTCTCCTCATCACCGAAAATGTCTCTAAACTGCTTTGTCTTGGGCAAATTAAAACAAAAGATATTCTTTAATAAATGCTCAGAGAAAATTGATAATAGAGCCATACTAACCTCATAACTGATGCTTCCTGATATGTTTAAAGTTTCATTTTTACTATTCCTCATTTATTTTCCAGACTTGTTTTATATCAAGTATAGTTCATATAGAGAGCAAATAAATGTATGCACCATATTTTGTTTTCTTAATATAGAAATCCAAGAGAAATAAAGATTACTAAGTAGAATTCTAACAGTTTGATTTTATAGTGTACAATTTAATCCCCTTTTTTTCTTATGATTTTATTCTAAACTTACACAAATAATTGGCAGTATAAAAATGTCTTTTTTCTAATATGTGAACAATTATATCATAGTGTCCAGAATTTTGTTAATAGTAAAACTTGTATTTAATTTCTCAGCTATTGTTCTGTGTTTTGTTAAAACTTTTTAAAGGTAACCCAGTGCTGGCGACCACAGAACAGAGAAGGGGAGCAACGTGAGGGGGTGGATGGGCTATGGCAGGTGTGGCAACAAACATCTAAAGAGGTGTGACCCTGAACCCCTAACTCATAATCAGTCTTCTACACCAGTGTTGCCTCAATTTAAAAAAATGATACAAAACTTTAAAAGTAACCAGAGTAAAACTGTATAATGTGTCCCTTTATTAAAGAAAAAATACAGATGAGCTGTGTGTACATTGCATCTCAATGTGCCATAAGGAGAGGTCCCCTTGGTGGGAAACAAGCGCAGCATTCTCTGCCTTCCTTTGGAAAATGCTTGAGTAACACCTCTCCTTTGCTTACCGCCAAGGCCACGAGCTGTGAATCCAGAAAAAGGGAAGCAAGTGTGGAAAGAAAATCCCAATGAAACAATTTTAGGGTTCCACATGCAACATAAGGTTAAAACTGGACATCAGACACCAGAGGAAACAGAAAAATAGCAAATAATCTTTAAAGATCTCGATCCAAACTTCAAAGGATTCACAGCAACCACCAGTACAATGAAGTGTCTGGCGGGGAGGGCGGGCTTGCCAGGATTGTCATCTGAATGACTGAAAATCAATTAAGTTCTTGCAAATATTTGTAGAGTGACATTACGAGGACAGCCTCTCTGTCCCGTCTTTCATCTGACCCCCAGTCTTCTTTCAAGTCCTGATCAGGCAAGAAATTCCTGAATTTAACAGGCGAATAAAAAGAAAGACGTTCTAATGAGCACAAAGGCAAAACCGCAGCAGAGAGCACGCCAGGGACAGCCTGGCCCGGGCGCCTGCTCAAGCACCTGTGCCAGGTGACCATGATGTGCAGCCCTGGTGCCCATTTCACCGACCAGGGCCAGGAATGGAGTCTGGGTGCAACGGTTCTGTCCCGGCTGGAAACACGGTGTCCCCGCGGCCCGCCCCGGCCCTGGGTCAGCACCACGCTGTCCGCAGCAGGGAGCACTGCTCCGGAGCCACTCTGCGCGCTGCGAGGCACCTCTGCCTGCTGGCTACCTAGAAAGAACAGTTTCTAACACCTATGTGCTTTGCTTATCACATACAGAGTTTGTTTTCACCGACTAGGATGTGCTTTGCACGGAGGTGGGAGCTTGTGTCTGTTCAGTGTGCCCCCTGGGCCTGAGACAGTGCCTGCACATCGAAGGAGCTAATTCAAAATTGTTGAGTTTGTCAAGCTTTTCTGCAAACCCTCTCAAGGTCCATCTTTCAGCATAATAGAAGTTCCTGCGGAATAGAAATCAAATATTTTGTTTTCTTGCTTTCAGGGCAAGAAGCAGCTCTAAGCAACCCAGCAACCAGTGGACACTCCAAACCTCCCAGTTACTCAGGGGTGTTCAGCCTCAGATGCGAGTGACACAAAAATAGGATCCTGGGCAACATTTCCTCCTACCCCATTATAGAATTTCTTTGCTTCTCCAAATACCCAGAATCTTTTTATTTATCCCTGGGTACGTAGGGGCCAACACGTCGTTGCTCACAGATCTTCCAAGAATTGCCAAGTAACTCTTAATTCTTGGAAAGACACTTCCTCATTCAATTAGTTTTGCTCAGGGTGGTGCGCTCAGCTAGAAATTTCAGAGGAAAGCAATCTTTTTAAGAGTGTCAATTTCAAGTGGCCATTTGATGGCACTTGGTAAAGAATATATCCCTCTGCCCTGGCCGTCTATAGCTGTGATGCTCGCGGACCATCCACTAACACCCCCGTCCTGTGCTGCCCCAGCTGGTGTGTGGGTCCAGGCGCTGCAAAACACCCATTTCTGTCAGATTGCCAGCCTCTGAGAAACACAGGAATTTTTAGGGTACTTGGAAGTTTACCTCCTTGCCGAGCGTGATCACAGCAACGAGAAAAAGTGCACACATGAGTATTTAAGCTTCTCAGGGACTGCTTATATCCATTGCCAGAGCACCCTGAAGAAACATGCATGAATGTATTTTTCAGTTTAATGCTTGGTCTCTGTAGGGAACATGGAGTTAAATCAGGTTTTTTTCCACCCTCCTACCACCCGCCTCCATGGCTGCCACCTGCAGCCTGGCGCCTCTCCTAGGTTGTAGACACTCAGGCCCGGAGAGCACAGACGTGCGCACAGGTAAGCACCTGAGCCAAGGAGTCAGGGGTGGAAGGGGGTCCCCGCTCTGGCAGTCTTTGGTCGGCGGTGTCACTCTGGAGCTAGTGGGCTCCGTCGCGGCCTCCCTGCCTGCTGTCTGTCCCCTGGATCAGCATTAAAAGGCTTGTAAAATGTACCAAAGTCTCCAAAATTCTCTTTTCCTTTGCAAGAATCAACACTGAATCTACCCAGCCTGGGATGGTGACGCGACAATCTACATACAAATGAGAAGAAAAAGAAAATGGGAATGAAGATAAATCTGAAAAAAATAACACAGTATCTGTGTTATAGCAGCTAGAGGGCTCAGGGTGAATCAAATTGTTCACCCTTAACCTCTATACTTTGGCATCACATAGAAACCTAAGCAAGACAAAAGGTGGTGTGGCTGACTCTTTTAAAAGTTTTATAAGCATTTCTTATGGGCATTATTTTCCTGCATTCTAAACAGCCCTTCAATTTGCATGTGCTTGAAAGACCCAATAAAATGCCTAATGGAGGTCAGCAACATATTAATGACATTTTAGATTTATCAAATAACTGGAATACAGAAAATCCAAATAGATCATTCATTTCTTCAACAACTTTAATTGAGAGGACTAGTTACTAGTCCAGATGGCTAGTCAGTGTCTTTGGGCTGTTAAAATACTTTATCTCATTGTTTTTGTTAAGAGACTGCTGATTTGGCGTAATACAATTATTTATTTCTTGCCTGAGGTTTAAAAGTACACATTTTCACTGGATCGTGTGACAAAGGCAAATGGCAAATCCAAACTAAAATTTAATCATTGAAATGGTGTTGGAGTTGGTAGCGTTCCTTTTTAAAGGTGTAGTATAAAAGTAGGGTCTTCTTTTACTGCACAGAAAGCCTTTATGCATTTTGGTGAGACAGTGGAGTTATGGCTACAGAAACAGATCTTGGATCTATATTAATCAGACTCACAAGGCAGGTTAAGCAAACCTAAACTCTAGTGAACAGGATAGAGTGTAGATAGAGAACAGCTGAAACACCACCACGAAGATTCCTCACACAAATCCAGAGGCCAATGCTCTGCAGGAAAACAATGCAGAGTTCCTCCAGACACCGCCGTGGAGGGCAGGAGAGGGGTGGAGGCCTCACAGCAGGCGGGATGCGGAAACCTGATGGCCAACCAATAAAAGATATTTTGAGGACAAAGATTAGATGTTAAATGCTATTAAGGAATTAATGTCAATTTTTTTAGGCATCGTTATTGAATTGTGATTTTACAGAGATATGGTCTTGTTTCACTGCAAAGCAACCTGAAACATTCAGGGGTGAATGTTACCCTGAATAACATACAGCAAATTTGCGGCCAAAAAAAAAAAAAAAGTCAGAAATGAAATGTATGTAATATATTACGGTAGGTTGAAAAATGTCTGAGCCCCCGAAATAGATATCCACATTTTGATTTTTGAAATCTGTGTTACTTTTTGTGGCCCAACAAAAAGGGTCTTTAAATTTGTGATTATGATTAGGGTCTGACCTGGGAAGATTTCCCTGAATTCTCTGAGTCAGCCCTAACTGCAATCATAGTCAGAGGATGTTGACACTCTAGAGGGAAGAGTGATGAGAAGTGAAAAAGAAAGAAATTGGAAGACCCGGCCTGAAGACTAGAATGAGGTGGCCGCAAGCCAAGGAATAGCAGCTGCCACCAGAAAGTGATGGAGGCAAAGAACGATCTCACCTCGCATCTCCTGGCAACACCCAGACATGAGGCAAGTGACACCACTTCAGACACTGACCCCCAACACCTCCAGAGCAGGCTCTGCTGGCGTCGGCCCCTGTGTTTGTGGCCTTCCCTTACAGCAGCCATGAAAGCCGATGCCTGTGTTTATGGGATCTTATGACAATTCTCTTTCTGAATGCTTGAAATTCTTTAGAATAAAAAATGTAGGTGTGTAAGTATTTTATTCATGAGATTCAATTGTAGTTGTTTTAAGGTGAAATAATATTATTTAAAATTCCTTCAAAAAGAAGATAGTGTATACACCAAATGTAGGCATTAATATCTGATCGGACACTAGCGGCACCCCAAATTTAAAAATCCTCTTTTTCTACTTGCTTATTTTTAAAACATCTCTTTTTTGACAATTATTAAATTACTTCATGCATATGCTGGTGAGTCATGCATTATGTCATAGGAATAAAATTGTATAGGAGCTAACCTTTCAAGAACCAATTACAGTGATACGAAAAATGCCATTTGGAGGATTTCTGACTTTTTTAATATTGTGGATTCCAAGTCATTCTTAATTTGTAAACTGTATTTTTTTTGGTGAATCTCCTCTCCTCTGAAAATTATAACAGAAGTTATCCAAATGTACTGCCATAATCAGAGTGTATTTTGGCAAAGAAAGATATTGGCATGAAATAAAAATTGTGGTTCAGAAAAGTATGGGAACCCTTAAGGGCTCTATCATATTTTCTATGTGTTTTTTTCCATCACAAGATATTTTGGCTTGGAATTTAATGACCTACAAGAGCAGATGAACTGTTATATCATCACGCTAAAGGAAGTTGAATAGAATATGTCTAATTTATAATGAATTTTCAAATTAATTTCCTTTTTTTCAATGGCTCTGTATTTTGCAGTGTCGATAAACTGGCAAATGGTTGGCACAGATGTACAAGAGTAATCCAGTAGAATTTATGAGCAGCTTGAAAAGAAAAATTATCCAGTCACCCTTTTCTAAGCCAACTTTTTTTTTCTATAAAAAAGCACATATTTTAATGTTTGTGTGTGAAACAGAATTTATAGGTAGAGAATTGGGAATGGAGGAAGCAGCAAGTGGAGTGAAGTTGGGGAAATATTTAAAGACAGTGGATAATCCAAAATGTAATTGCATTTGGAATGCAAATTTGCTCTTACATTTTAATGTACCTGTGTCTGATGTTCTCGTAACTCACAACTTAACCAGAATTACAAGTCTGTATTTCAGCCACGTCTTGAGGATCTGGGAAATGCCTACTTTTTACCACTTCCCTCTGTACTCACTTTTCTTCGTATTCTGGACCAGGTCGGGAAGAGCTGGCACTTGTTTGAGACTGACCCAATGGACTGGCACCGTGTGGACGCTCCTCCCTCGGAGGCGACTGTCTCAGAACGTCCTTCTGTGTGTGAGTAGAAGGGGAAAGGGTAAAAAATGCCCATGGTTGGGGAGAATAACATAATCTGAATGACTATCCTGCCTGAAGCAACATGTAAACTTAACACAATTCTAATCAGCAATATTTTTCAAAGAAAATGAACAAAAAAAATTGAAATTTATATGAAACTACAAAAGGCCTCCACTAGCTAGAACAATCCTGACACCACTCCTAGGTATTTACCCAAAGGACACAGAAACATCAATTCCAAAGAGCACCTGCACCCCTATGTTTATAGCAGCACTGTTTACAATAGCTAAGCTTTGGAAACAGCCCAAATGCCCAAAAACAGATGACTGGATCAAGAAGATGTGGTCCATATATACCATGGAATATTACTCAGCATTCAAAAAAGATAAACATATGCCATTTGCAGCAACATGGATGGCACTGGAAGGGATCATGCTCAGCGAAATAAGCCAGAAAGAAAAAGAAAAATACCGGATGGTCTCACTCATAGCAGGAATCTAGAAAACTTATAAGGGACCAGGAAAATGAATAACTATAAGAAAGTGAAAATCAAAATCACCAAAAATCTGTGAACCAGAGACACTTTGGGGGGGGGTGGCGGGAGGGGAGGGATTGGGGTCAAAATGGGGGGGTTGCAATTGTATGGGAAATATAAAAATAAAATTTATTATTAAAAAAAAAAAAAAAGAGAAAGAGATGGAAATGGTGGCAGCAGATTACCTGACTTCAGACTTGACTCCAGAGTCACAGCACTAAGAACAATTTGGTACTGGCACGAAGATAGATAACTACCAACGGCACACAGTAGGACCAAGGGTGCAGAGTAGGATGCCCAAAAATGAATCCACGTACATACCTGTTCCTAATCCATGATACAACAGCCGAGACCATAGCCGTGACAACGAGGAAAGGGGTCCTAACCATTGGTGCTGGGAAGACTGGAAGGTGACACATCAAAGAGTAAAATTGGAGCTCTCTAGCTCCACACAAAAACAAATTCCAACTGGATTAAAGGCTTAGACATAAGACCTGCATCAGTAAAATACATAGACAAAAACACTGACAATATATTCCATGCCACCGATGCTCAAGATGATTTTGGAATTTGACCCCTGTGCCAAGGGAAATAAAAGCAAAAGTAAACAGTTGGGATTACCTCAAGTTGAAAAGCATTTACATGATTGGAAAAAAATACATAAGAATATTCGAAAAGAAATCCTATTGCATAGAGGAAATGTCACACAATATGTAACCAATGGCTTAATAGCTAAGATTTATTTTAAAAAATGCAACTCAAAAATGGAAAAACAAACGACCCAATTAATTAATGGGTGGCAGATACGAGCAGACAATTCACCAAAGAGCATATCCAGACGGCCAATAACGTATGGGAAAAAAAAAGGTCATCATTGCTTCCAGTGAGAGATGCAAGTGAAAACCACAAGGAGACACCATCTCACACCCAGGAGAAATGGCCCATATTAAAAATCCCCCAACATCAAGTGCTGCAGACGATGCAGAGGAAGAGGAGCCAGGGGCACTGCCGGCGGGGATGCCAACTGCTGCGGCCATTCTGGAAAGATTTGAATTTATCTTAAAAAAATAAACGTGGAAATTCCTTGTGACCAGGTATCCCACTTCATGTTCCCAAAGAACATGAATACACTCTACAATGTCCACCATGGCACGACTCACAAGGCCAGGACACGCGTCCATCGACAGACGCTGCGTCCAGATGTGGTCTAGCCGCACGATGGAATGCCGGAAGGCTAAAACACAGCCATTCACAGCAAAGTGGAAGGAGCTTGAAAGAATCATATGTAGTAAAGCAAGTCAGAGAAATAAAAACAAAAACCAGACTTTTACAAAGCAGATGATTGGATAAAGTAAAATACTTACAAAAACTAGCGGACAGTAATAAATTCAGAGGACTGTGAGGTGAAGAAGTCGGGGAGGGGCGAGGGGACAAGGCCAGGTAAGGGATGGTGGTGGGGGGATGTAGAATAAAGAAAGGGGAAGAGACTCGTGTCTCTGGACATAAGTGGTCACCACTTCAGCTGGGTCTGTTCCTGATGTTTGGTGGGTTGGAGAGTCAGTGCTCATATGGGTCACTCCTCTGCAAATCGAAGCTGTGTGTCACCCGTGGGGTGGAGCCGTGGCTGAGGACGGCGGGCGTTTCCAAACCATCTTGGCAGAAGCAACATCTTCAAGTCCAATTCAATTCTGCCACAGGGTCTGAAGCTTCTGTGTAAAAGATTGCAGTCTCATAGCTAAAGGAGGCCCAAGATACGATTCTGCTGAGTCATCGATAAAGGTGATACTCCGTCTCTGAATGGGGGTGTTCAACATGGTCAAGACATAACTTCTCCACTAATTAATATTTGGATCAAGTAGAATTATAATAAAAAATTAATGATCCTTTTGGAATTTTAATAAAATTACTCCAAAGTTCATTTGGAAATATAAGTTTTCAAATAGAAAAAAAAAATTCTGAGGAACAAAGAATAGTAGAATTTTAATGAAAAATCAAACTGCTGAAACAATGTTGCCGAGAAAGGTGGTGGTAGAAGTAAGGTCCAGACTGAACACGCGGGTGTGGACAGCCTCTCGGAACAGCAGTGCAAGTGAATTGAAGAAAATACACTTATTATTTACAATGTTGGCAGAGCTCACTAGTCATATGAACAGTAAATGAATAAATCAGCATTTGTAGTTCACTTTCTAACACTGAAATAAGATCCAGATTGAACAAACACTTAAAAGTAAAACATTAAGATAATGGAAGAAAAAATGTCTGAATATTTTTATAATTTTGGCAGCGTAGAAGTTTTCTAAGCCCAATGCTTAGAAAAGCATATATAAAATTAATACAGCTATATATTGTATCAGAAAATAGAAATTAATTCTGTGTCAGAAAATTATGTCAATTTAATAACGTAAAAAGAAAAACTGGAAAAAAAAAAAGATTTACCATACATCTGACAACAGCTCATTTTCTTGCTGTTGTGAAATCTTGTCAGTCAATAGGGAAAGAATGTCTGATCTATTTTCTAAGTGGACCAGGGTAGCAAGAGCCATTTCACAGAGGACAGAACAGAAGCCACCATTTATCCTTCAAAAAGTTCCATCAAACTCACAAATAATTAAACTCAAGTAACAATCAGACATCATTTTCAACGATCACATTGGCATGGCTAAAAGATTAACAATACCGGGTGTTGGCAAGAATATGGGAAAACAAGTTCTGTCATTTGTTGCCAGTGGGAATATAAGAATTTGCAAATTTTTGGAAGGAAAATCGCAGTATCTACTGAAATGTTTAATGTTCATATTCCTTAACTTCAGCCCTTAGAATTCATCCCACTGAAAAACTCACGCCAAATACAGGAAAGAAATAATGGATCTTTGGATAGCATGATTTATAATAGTGAAATAAAATAGGAACCATTTGAATTTTTTCAGGTATTTAATTTTATTAGTACCTCAATTGTGCAGACAAGAACTGGGTTTCAAAACGCTTCTCAAAGGATGAGAAAGGACTTGTTTCAAATACTGCTTCTTCTCCTTTTTTCTTCTCTCCTTCTTCTTACTGAGGTTTCCCCCCTTGACCTTCTCTTTCTCGGGCCCTGCTCCCAGGGTGCCTGTCCGGGAGCCCGTTCTGCCACTCGTCGTCAGGGGCTGCTCCTGGCTGGTTCTGTCGTCCCACACCGGCTAAAAAAGTAGCACCGGACTGTCCTGCTACTTTTTAATGCCTTTTTCTGCTGTGATGACTTGCTCTCAGCAACTCTATGTATTGAAGCAGTGCAGAAAGTTCTTCTGGCCTGCAGTACCCTCCATTCTTTCTTTTTTTATTACATTTCATTTTATTATTTCTGGCAGAGCCGCCAACCCTAGTTCTCTTTCTCTCCCCAGTCTTGGTTCTCCAGAGACCCGGCAGGAGGACACCCGCTTGGGGGCAGGTGGGGCGGCCCTGGGACCGCTGAGACTTCACCAGGTGTGGGGTCGAGCTCTGCACCCCTGACGGCCCTGTCCACAGGTTTCCCTGGTGAGAAGTGATGATGACCATTTTTGCATGCTCCTGTTGACTCTGTCTTCTCTGAAGAAGTCTCTGTGTAGCTCTTGCAAAGCATTTACATTCAAAGGAAGCACAAGATTCACACTTTTCCACCGGTCTGTGCAGTTTCAGGGAACAGGACTATAATGACAGCAGAATAGAATTAAGTTTATTGAGTTTTATAATTGTGACAAAATTTTCTGACTCTTGTGTCTAAACTTTAATCATTGAAAACCAGACAAAAAGTAACCATTTCCTTGACACAGGAAGACACGAGTGTGAAGCCAAAAAGAGAGAGAAACGTGGGCCAGGGATATCATTTGACCAAATTCTGAAAGCTTGGATATCATCCTGAAACTTATGTCCCTTTGATGCCAGTCACCAGAGGCGGCATCCAATTCAGAAATGCTCTCCTACAAGGGGCCATCAGTAATGTGTGACCCCCCCAGGTCCTTCACTTGCTAAACCAAGGACATGTTTTTGCAAGTTGAACTCTCAGTGGATGGTTGAGAGGTCTGGAGTGGGAGACTGAGTTCCAGTCGTGCCAAGACACGAAAGCAGACCTGGAGTTCAGCAACATCAGCACATCAACTTCCAAATGACCTTCCTGGGGGAGGCTGGGCCTGGAGGACATCACCGGGACGGGCCATGTCCCTGAGACACGTGTGCTTGTCCACGGTCTAGCCTGACAGCCCTCTCTGTAGCTGTGCGGTTGGTTCATCCCAGAGCAAGAATTCAGTTTTTCTCAACTAACCCTTTTGTTTCTCTTATAAACCCCAAGGCTAAACATCCTAGTTGGACATTATAGTCTTGTCACCTGCAGTTCTGACACCATATTAGGGTCTAGACTAAAAAGAGAACAGGACTCAGCCCCTAGAGCTGGGGCTCACTTTGGGGCAACCCCTCCCATGAGTGGTCCCTCTTCGTCAGCACATAGAGCTGCAGGGAAGAAGAAACTCAATTAAACTGATGGGCGTGTTTTAGAAAAGGGTAGCGTGACTACTTAAGACACTAATCACCCATCGTAAATTTCTTTCAGTTATTTAATTTCAGCTCTGACAGTCAAAAAGTTCTGGGTCATAAAAAAATCCCAACATGGAGAAAACTAAAATACTATCAATTGTCTATGGAAACGACTGGATAAAACCATTGCTCACGACTCATTTCCCAATAAGTCAACTCGAGGGCCCTGACCATTGTACATGCTCATTTTGTGTCAAAATAGGATGACTAATTAGAAAGATTGGAACTGTGATGTTAAGACCAGGTGAGTGCTATTTTTATTCCAGGATTTTTTTTCCTGTATTAACAAAGAACTTGTCCAAATCTCCCATTAACCATTACTATCTTATTTTATAAATGGAAGAATCAAACTATTCTTATAATTTGATGCCAACTTGGCCAGAAAGTATCTCCCTTTTAACAAAGATTGAAATGTACTTGATTGCTGGTCTTGCATTAGGGCCGCGCTGGCATGCAAATGCTGGAAGAGCAGATCATTTCAGAATTGTTCTGAGGCATTGAACTTGATGATCTAATCACACTTTTGTCATTATTATGAAGAACTAACACTTGTCAGGTAATGGAATTAAATTCAAATAGAAACGCTCACTATTTAACGGCTAATTTGGAAGAACACGGTTTTAAAATTCAAAATTCATTTAACAAAGAACTATGGAGTAATTATATTCATGAAGATAGCACTTTAATCTGAGAAACACATGAGAGTTTGAAGCATTGAAAATTTCAGTACACACTCAAAACAAGCCATCTGTTTTAATACACCTGCCCACTTTTCTTTGGTTCTGAGCCCAGTGTTCCTGCTATTTCACAGTATCTTTCAACCTTCTTTTTTCGTAGGAGCAAATCTGCACAGCTCCAGAGTTACTCTAGGACCTTTGTCTCATCCAACCCATGCCAAGTTCTCCAAGGGAGCAAACCTCCAAGCCCAGTCCTCCCTCCTTGCGCATTCCTCATCCAAGGCGAGACATTATTAAAATGCTGAGTCTATGGGCCTCCCCTGGTGGCGCAGCAGTTGAGCGCTGGGCTGTGAAGCTGCCCTCAGCCTCTGCAGCGCCGGTTCAATCCCTGGCTGCTGGTGAGGGTCCCACATAGCACGACAGACCTCTCCTGCCATGCCCGCTGCTCCCCTCAGCGGTGTATTTCGTTGGTCTGCCTGCTCTGCTTTCTGCTCTGGCTCTGGTGAATTCTCTCACCCTCCCGCGCTTCTGACTGTATACACCCAGTGCTTGTATAAATAAATAAATAAATCTTAAAAAAAAAAAATGCTAAGTCTGTTTCGGGTCACAGGGGACTAGATGAAAGTGATGGTGTTCTGTGTGTTAGTACCACTGAGTCACAGCCAGGTCAGGTGGGGCTGTGGGAGCAGAGATCTGCCGGTGCTGACTCATGGCAGCGGCTCAGCAGCCAACAGGTAAAACAGGTAGACGTTTGGCAGTGTTGCAAGCAGCCTGTTAAACTGTGGCTAGCTTGAGATTGACCAGGATGAGAATATTTAAAATATTTTCCCATGAAAATCACAAAACCTGTCAACCAGGTTTTGGGGGCGGGACGGGAGCCGTGTCTGGCCCCTGACCAGCTCGCCACGGGAAGCCAGCAGAGAATGGAGTGTGCTCTGGCTGCAGTCAAAGTGGCCTTTGCTTCGTTTGAACTTCTACTATAGTCGGTGCCTCTTCCATTAAAAATAACAATAATTGCACTTGATTCTCACACCGACACTGTTGAAACCGGCCTTGTTACTGCCGTTTTTATCAGAGGAGCAAACTGCAGTCCAGAGAAGCAGGCCGCCAGAATTTAAACTGCCCCGGAAGGATTATAACGGCGAAGCTTCTTTTCTCCTTTACCTCACTAGGCTCCATCGACTTCACCCTTGATTCCCCTGGGATAGCAGTGGTGGGGGAAGTCTTAAATGTTCTCCAGTCCCATCAGCCAGCGGCCTGCACACATTCGGGACAGAAAATTCCAGAACCTCACACCAGCCACCCTGTGGACGCTGCTATTCTTAGAAAGTGCATCCTCACTTTAATAACAACCCCTATTGCCTCGGAACGTTGTTCTCATTCTACATGGAAAATTTGAGGGTGGTAGAAACTCTTCCCTTTTCTATACGGCCTGCATCCCTGGAGCCCCAGGAATGAAGCAAAGCCAAAAAAAGGCAGTTGCCTCTGCTTTGTAGTTTGCCCTCACGGGCATCCAGCCAGGGGACCCAGCTGTGGTGCCCAGCCGTGGCGCCCAGTCGTGGTGCCCAGCCGTGGGTGCCCAGCTGTGGTGTCCAGCTGTGGTACCCAGACATGGATGCCCAGCCATGGTATCCAGCCATGGTGTCTAGCCATGGGTGCCCAGCCGGGGTGCCCAGCCGTGGGTACCCAGCCGTGGTGCCCAGGCATGGTACCCAGCCGTGGTGTCCAGCCGTGGGTGCCCAGCCGGGGTGCCCAGCCGTGGTGCCCAGCTGTGGTACCCAGCTGTGGATGCCCAGCCCATCAGCAATATAGAGTGGCCTCTGCGCTGGGCACAGGCTCTGAGAGGAGCCCAGCCCGAAGGCGCTCAGCTGCCTGGGCCCGACCTGCAGAGTGTCCCCAGGCACCAGCTATAAACGCCATCCAGGTGCCTCCCCAGACTCAGTTGAACTCAGTACTTTACTTCCCTGAAGCCTGCTCTCCCATTGTTCTCCGCGATCTCTATTTTAACGAGGTATCTTTCCTAAGATCTGGGGGCGCTAGGCGCAGCGGCTGTGCCTTTGTTCCACGAATTCTTTTCCTGTTGGAAGGTGGATTTTAAGAGGCAGCAGAGCCGGCACCAGAGCCTCCCCTGGGCTTCGCAGCTTCAGGGCCCCACACTGTTTAGAGGCTCGTAAACGGCCAAGGCTCTGCGCACCCAGCGCACAGGGAGGTGAGTCAGGCGGGTCTCGAACCTGCGGCTGGTGGGCGTCCTGCCCGCAGCCTGCTGGGCTAGGCCTTCCGGGAGGGTGTGGGCAGGAGGATGGAGATGAGAAGTCTGTACTTCATGCGAACACAACGGCACCTGCGGCCCCAGCCCCGGCCCCCGCGAGGTGGTCCTGGGGAGGGCGAGGCCTGTTTCCTCTCTGCTTCCTCCTGTTCTCCCCGGGAGCGAGGAGACACCTTCACCTCATCTTTGAAGAAGTGGCCTTTGACCTGGAGTTCACCCCCAGGAGGTCCGTCCTCTCAGTCTGGGATGATTTACTTGATACTGGAACAAGGAAAGAAAAGCAAGAAAACATCCCGATGCATCACCCTGCGCAGCCAGACGGGGTCACAGGCGCTATTTTAACCTGGGCCTTCGGATCTGCCAGAGCTCGGGTTTGCCTGAAAGTAAATCTTCCTGAGGAACCAGCCTGCGCTGCGCACCCCGCTGTTCTAGCAAAGCACGTCTGCTCTCGGGCCTGTCAACACGCAGGTGACACCCCAGAATCGCTTTACCGACCACATACCCCGGCCCTTCCCTTTCAGGAACGTTTTTGCTGCTGGCGGGCACGGAGATGTGATACTGACTTATTCCAAAACAGATGCATTCCCATAATGCAAGGCCATCGTGTGTGCACATGCCATACATATTACACCTGTGTCTGGTGTCTGTTCTATATGGGTACACGCGTATAGTCACAACAGACAAAGACAACGTGTCCCAAGTATCCTGCGTGTAACTGGGCTTTCACTTTGTGATGTCTTTCATGGCCAGGGGTTTTAAATTTTTATAGTCAAATTAATCTATAAACAAAAATGACTCCCCAAAAGAAGACCAACCCAGAACCTCTCCCCTAAGAAATCCTCAGACAGCTCGTCATGCTGCCTGGACTTTCAGCCCCTTTTACATCCCAAACTACCTTTTGTTTTATTTTACTCTTATTTTCTTCTCTTTTTTAATGCTCGAAGTAGAAAAAAACCCTGGTAATGACGCAGCCTGGCTCCTGGGGTGGTGAGCGTGGGCTTCCATGATGAACTGCACCCCACAACGCCGGGCTCGGCCCAGCAGACCCTTCTGTTCTCCAGGTCTGGCACCGGGTGTGAGGTCCGGGTGCCGGCAGCCTGGCCTCTCCTGCTTGAAGAGGACGTCTCTTTAAGGACGCCAAGCAGGCCAACAGGACCCAAATGTCCCTTTTGGTATTTTTTTTAAAGATTTATTTATTTATGCATATAAGAACTGGGGTGTAAGCCAGAGGTACAGGGGGTGAGAGGATTCACCAGAGGGGCAGGGGAGCAGAACAGGCAGATCTACTGAAATACACCGCTGAGGGGAGCAGCAGGCGAGCAGGAGAGATCTGCTGCACCAGGTGGGTTGCTCTCTGGCCAGCCAGGGATCAAACTCGTGCTGCAGTGGCTGGTGACAGCTTGATAGAGCTGTCTTTAACCCCTGCACCACCAGGGAGGCCCCCTTTTGGTATTTTAGCTGAGATTTTATTCATCTTTTTAGCTCCAAAATTCCACCTCATCTCATCAGTTCCCCCCCACCCCGGCCCTAGGACCAGCCCTGAGCCTCAGCTTCCTCCAGGGAGACCAAATGGCTCAGGCCAGGGCGGAGGATAGCGCCTCGGCCCGACCTGACGCCCTGCAAACTACCTGCACAAGGGTGCCCGCTCCCAGCCCTGCACCCTTGAGCCTCGGCCTCCTGCCCCATCATGAACACCCACTAGCATCTACGGGATCACCTTTAACTAGGCCGCCTGAGAGCGCCGCAGGGCAAGGAGCACTGACCTCCAGCGCCTGCTTTGTGGTGGCCAGGCAGAGCGACCCCCTGTAGCTTGTGTTGGAAACCAGCCAAGTAGCCACATCATTCTATTCCGGGGGAGGGGGACAGGCAGAAAGACACCCACCACAGGTGGCACTAACAGGCATCCTTGTTGCGTCCCTACTATGCACCACGCCCTGAGACAGGGATCCATCATCTCTCCCTTGGTCCTTGACACAAGCACATGTGGCCGGGACTGCGTTTTTATCTCAAAGAGGAAGAAGCTCAAATGAACTGACTTAACTTGTCCCCAGCACTCCCCGGTGGGCACCGTCAGGGTTTCCCATCCCAGAGCCTGCCCTCGCGCCTGGTCATGCGCCCCGAGACTCCGGATCTGGTGGGATTTCGGACTGGAAGGTCATGGAGCTCACCACATGGGGCGTCCAGACCGAGCAGGGAGCAGTCCCTGTGGCCACGATGAAATGGATCTCTCTCCTCGCACCTTTGAACAGAGGTTTCCTGCTCCGTCACTGCCCACTGTGCGTCCCTGTGCGGTCAGGCTCTGTGTTCCTTTCACTCCTTTGTAAACAAGATTCCTTTGTAGCCTCCAACCTGCCTCACGGGTGGCGCAGATGAAGTTCATCGCGTCTGCAGAGAACCCTTTGAGCACATCAAAGACTCGCTGTATAAATACTGTATTATTAGCCACGTTCCCATAGAAGCACCCCAGGGTGCTTTGATGCACAAATATTTCATTGACTGAGCCAGTCAAAGCCACGTCAGACCAGAGGCGTCACAGGGTGACTGACCAAGCAGGCGTTCAAATAGGGATGCTTCTGCTCACGCTTTCTCCTGAGCCACCTCAGTTCACCTGTTCATTCTTAAATAATTGAACATTATTTTCTAAATTTCTATATTTTCACGGGGGGGGGTCTTCGTGATTGTAGGGTCCATGAGAATGTAGTGAAGGTGGGCACTGAAACCTCAGGGGAAACAACAACTGAGCATACTTTTAAGGGGTGGAAACCCCTAAAATACCCAGGTCTCTGATCTCAACGCCAACACCTGATTCTTCTAGATCTGGTTTTCTTGCTCTGAGGGCTTTTTGGATTTAACTTCATTCCATTTCTTAAAAAAAAAAAAAAAAGGCAACAAATGGATTTTTCACATCATTTGAAGAAGGAATCAAGTCAAAGTATGCAATTTCTGAGTCAGATTTGGCGCTTCCTTCCTACATCATTATCGGGATGCTTGATTTGTTAGCACATATAAAATCGGCTGTTTTAACCAAATTAACCTTATTTTTTAAATCTAGAAATGTTCCCTGTCTTCAAAACCAAAAGGAATTCCAGTACAATTAACAGTTGGTAATGTTTTTTACACATAAATGCTCCTCAGCAAAAATTGTAAATTTTAGCGACTATATTTAAGTGTAGCTTCTTTCTGAAAAATACTAAATTAGAACCACCATGTGACCCCCTCAACTCCACTTCTGAGTATCCCTCAACCCTACCTCAACCCACTGCTATGATGTCATCAACTCCAAGAAAAATATTCTCCAAAATAGAAACATTTCCAGCCCAAGGGAAAAGGTATCTCTCAGAGCTACAGTGAGTTGGTTAATCATCTAATTTCTCCTTTTCTCTGGCTTCTACTCTGTAGACATGGGGGGAGATACAAGAACAAAACAGGGATGAGGCCCCAGAGAGAGTGAGTCCATTCCTCTAATGCTGATCCCGGCGGGAGTGAGAGTCCTCGCCCAGCTGTGGACATCCAGATGTGGACAGACGCAAGTGAAGAGTCATCAACCATCAGGAGCATTAAAAAGAAAAGAGACTCATTTAACCAGCAGACATTGGCTTTGATGCCCAGGCGCACCCCCCCACGGGGGGGAATACTACTCGGCAGTGACTCAGCAGTGACAAGGAACCAACCTGTATCGTGATCGGTCACAATGTAGAGCTAAAGCATTGTCCTTCGTGAAAGAGGCCAGACCCAGCGCTGTCCACTGGTGTTGTCCTCACATCTCCCTGGGATCAAGGCAAGCCACCGACATACAAGTTGGACAAGGAGCTTTAATAAAGGGCAATGGCACAAGATAACTGGATTTTTTCTTTTAATTTTTGAAGGGAAACAAAAATGAAAAGCAAAAACAAAAAACCACCTCCCCCTACTCCCTACACCCCTGCCCCCACTTCATCCTCTTCACCTCCGGGGACCTCAGTTCTGTCATCAAGACCCTCTATTTTCTTTTTGGTTTGTTTTGTCTATTCATCTGCTTAGTTTCCTTAAATTGCACAAACAGATGAACTCGTCCAACATGTGTCCTTATCTTTCTGATTAATAACTTTTTGGAGTTCCTTCCATTTTGCTGCAAATGAGAAAATTCCATCTCTCCTCGTGGCGGATGAACATTCCACTGAGTGTTACACCAGCCCTCACAATGGACACTTGGCCATGTTAATATCTCAGCTACTGTACACAATGATGCAATAAACACCATGGTGCAGGTGACTCTTGGAGTTGATGACATCATAGCAATGGGGTTGAGGTAGGGTTGGGGGATACTCAGAAGTGGGGTTGAGGGCTCACATGGTGGTTCTAATTTTAGATTTTTAAGGAAGGTCCACACTGCTTTCCAAAATGGCCGCTCCAACTCCCATTCCCAGCAGCGTAGAAAGTTCCTCTTTTCAGCTTCAGCTCCAGTCCATAGCTTGACTTCAGAAGTGCTCACAACTCACAGAGCTGCCCACGTGCTCATGTCTTCTCATGTAGAGAAGATAAATTATACTTCAATGCTCCTGAAAATGTTCAAGGAGCAGAGGAACACATTTAGTGTACAAGCCGTTGCTTAACAAAGAAGAAAATTAAAAGCACATTTGCATTTTCTTGTACAATTATCTAAAACGCTGAGTAATATGTAAATGACAACAGCGGTTATAAAGGCCCACTGAAGACCGTGTTTAAGAAGGAAAGCCTGGCCGGCCGCGTGGACGGTGTCAGATGTCTCTGAGATGTCAAACCAGAGGAGCCCTGGGAGCAACAGCTGATTCCCAGGGTGCTCATTGGTGATTCGGCCAAGAGCCGGCGTAGGGAGGGAGTGGCTGCGACCCGAGGCTGGACTCGGTTATGAGGGAGTGTGGGGTTTGGTGGCTGTGATTAGACACCATAGATCAGTTACATTAAAGGCAGATTAAGTTAAGAAAGGCGTGTGGGGAAGTCTTCAAATCCACGTCCTGACAGGCATGACACAGTGCAGGAGGGGAAGGGTTTGCCAATAACCCAGAGTTCCTTTATGAACAAAGTTGTCTTCCAGATATCACTTCATAAAATTCCAACTGAAAATATATCTCTCGAAGTACCACTACGGATTTAGGTCTCTCCTTGTGATGGCCTAAAACAACACTCCCTCAGACGCCTTCAAAATTAATGATTCTGTACATGAGTAGCTATTAATTTTCAAATTCCCAATTTAATTAAGGTCATTTTGGCAATTTCAATAATACAATTTTCACTTTCTTTTATTACGGTTCAACGTTATCCTTTCTTTGAAATCGGGCGACCTTTTCAAGTATCTCCTTCAGTGGACACGGTGGGCACAATAGATCTGCAACGGCTGTCAAAATCCTTTACCTACAACCAGAGAGGTTGTTCTTAGAGTGGTTTTATTATAATAGTCATTAAAAAATCATTCCTTCAGAGAAGGAGCGAAGAAATGTGCAAACAAGTCAAACACAATATCTTCCCATAGGAAATTTATAATCTGAAGACAAGGAAGCTAAAGTGTACGCATACCTCATGGAGATGGGCTGTGTGTTACGTTCTGTAAGAGATTCCAGAAGGCAAAGCTCTCTAGGGACCTGGCGGGAAGACATGGCAATTTCTTCTCAGTGTGAGGAAAGGAAATGGAGCAGCGGTGAGCTCCCCTTGGAAACAGCCTGCTCCCACAGGTTAGGGAGCTGGGAGAGGGTTTATTTACAGAGGGAGCTCAGTCAACACAGATGTGGGTGTTGAGAAGCCACACCCAGTCCCCTGGAGCTAGGAGCAGTGGGAGCTGTTACCACCAGAGGTCAGAGAGACAAGTGTCCCATCAAAGGGAACTGGGCGGAGGGACCCCTGCAGAGAAGAAGCAAAGTTAATGGAGGATCTGTAACCTGCCAGCGTGACCTCACAGCAGGAGCCAGGGATGGATTTCCCTGGCTTCTCTCTCCTCCTTCCTCTGACCACCCACCAGGGATCCCCGTGGCATCCCAGCCAAAGCCACAGGTCTGGGTACCCATCTATGCAGCCATACAGCATCTTGAGACATGAGAAGGGTGTCTTGGAAGGGGAGGGGAGGGGAGCAGGGACAAAAGTTTTCACGAAGGAGGCGGCGTGAGGCCTGAGACTGAAAAGTGAGCAGCTGGGAGGCATCGCAGGCCGAAGGTGGAAAGCGCGAAGAAGAACTGCAGTGTGCCGTCAGCTTTGAGCACCTACAGAGTTAGAGATGAAATAAGTAAATGAAACAAAGTTCAGAGGATTTGGACAGAGCAGTTGTAGTATGACGAATCCCTAAAAGTGACTCATCAGCCTGTGAAGCAAAGAGAAAAAGAGAGAAGCAAGAGACAGGGCCAAGCAGTGGAGAAAACAAGCAGGGGTGGAGAGAGGGGGCCCCTGTATCTGTCCAATGCTCACTGTCAAATAATCTAACTAGAGCCATTTTACTCCGGGCAATAATTTAAATGCACTTCCCAGAAAATTAGCTATTCAGCGACAATCAGGGCCTTTCCATGGTCATTAGCGTGATGAATAAGAAATATTTTGAGGACATAAAGTGACGGCACTCTTGGAAATGGCACATGCACTCTAGAACTTGCATGGGCAGCATGGCATGGCCGCTGGGCACGCAAGTTTTGCTTTTACTCCAAGGGTGAAACAGAACTGCCAGTTGACCCAACATCTTCACCCCCAGGTCCAGGTTCGAAAGAGCTGAAAGCAGGGGTGCCAAAAGGTACTTGTACCCCATGATCATGTGGCCAAATTCACAGTAACCAAAAGGTGGAAAGAACCCTAGTATCCATCAGTAGATGCGCAAACACTATGCAGTGGATGCATGTAACGGAAGACAGGATGGGCTGGGCTAGGTTGGGCTATAACATAATAAATATAATACAGGGCCTCCTTGGTGGTGCAAATGGTTAAGACACAACCTATGAAGCTGTCCGCAGCCACTGCAGCATGAGTTCCATCCCCGGCAAGGGAGCTACCCACATGGCACAGCAGACCTCTCCTGTCTCCCGGCTGCTCCCCTCAGCAGTGTATTCCAGTCAATCTGCCTGTTCTGCTCCCCACTCTGTCTCTTGTAAATCCTCTCACCCCCCACATCTCTGGCCTGTACCCCAGCTCTTGTATGTGTAAATAAATAAATCTTTAAAAAAAATAATAATACATAATAAATATATAGACATAGTGGAATACTCTTTAGTCATGAAAAGGAGTGAAGGCTGGTACATGTTACAACATGGACGGATCTTGAAAACAGTCCACTAATAATAAGCCAGACCCAGAAGTAAGAATATTGGTGGTTCCATGTGCATGAGGTGGCTAAAATAGGCAAATTCATAAAGACTAGAAGTGCAATAGAGGTTACCAGAAGGGGAGTTTGTATGAGAAAGGGAGCAACTCTAATGGTTTATTGGGTACAGAGTATCTATCTGGGATGGTGAAAGGTTTGGGGTATAGACAGTGATGGCAATAGTGAAGCTCACCCATGGGATTACTGAAAAATAATTAAGTCACTTACACTTTACTACAATTTAAAAAATAAAAAAAACTACCTATGCATCCATGAACAAATATTTGCATCGATATTTATTTTTGCAACAAATATGAGATACAAATACTGACCAAAATGTTTATAGCGTATGGAGCCCGTATTTATTCTTGGTGTAATTTGCATCGGAAAGAAAAAACCCACAAGTAGAGTGTTCAGCAGGTCTGGGCATTCGGTGCTCACACTAAACCCCAGTAGTGATGCCTCCAGTTGCAGGCACACTGCTTTTACTCTCTCTCTCTCTCTTTCTCTCTCTCTCTCTCTCTCTCTCTCTCTCTCTCACACACACACACACACACACACACACACACGCATGTACTCGGTGGGGGTGGGGGCACCCCTTCTTTGTCTATCCTAAGAAACTATTCTAAGAGACCAATTCACATAGAAGTAAAGCCCTAGTTGTACAAACTGTGGCAATTTTACAAACCACACATTGTCTGGGCTTCCGTTAAGAAAGGACTGTGATTTTAACGTTATACAAGAAAATCAAAGAGGGCGCTTTGTCATGCAAATGGCCGGTCCAGCCTTTCAGACCGGTGGAAGGCTTCTTGAATAGTGCAAAAGTTGAGTTGTTAATAAGGTTTGTTTAGTTGTTTTCCAGTCTGTTTTACTTTAATCGGAGTAAAAAAATAACAGAAAGAGAGCGTGGAGCAGAGCAGGGAGCTGGGGGTGGAGGTCAGAGCTTTAGAAGTATCTATTTTACATTACAAGACAGGAAGGCACATTTCCAAGAGGGGGTGCGAACTGAGAGGAAGAATTGAGTAGCGGGGGCACTAGCTGTCCTGAAGTCCAGGCGATGGGAAATCACCCCCAGACACAGACTTGATTTAATAGAGCTGTCAGTGCCTCGCCTGGTATTCAAAAGCTTTTTTTCATCTTCCAGCAAATGTGGCTTTTTTAAATCTACGCGAAGAAAACATGTGGAACATGGAACATGCACACTACAGACCAAAAATGAAAAGACTGACAGCACCTTTATGTCCCCAAAAGGCCGTTTCTTCTATTAATCATTTTTCTTTAAAAAAAAAAATATTTCAAAGAATTTTATTTTCGAAGGTAAATGAAAGCAAAAGTGGCTTTGGACAATGGCAAAGGTTGCTTACACCAAACCCAAGGAATCTTCACGGAGAAATGAGCAACAATTCCATAAAGGAGCAAACTGATGAGTTTCTAATTTCCTTTTTAAAGAAGGCAGTTTTCAAAAGGTCAAAATCTCCCAGTAGGCATAAATAAGCATAGAATAGTTTTTGAAACACTTCCTCTTTCATTTCTATTCATCATAAAAACAGTCTAAAAAGATGAACACTGGTCCTTAAGACCAGTATTTATGACAAAATATTGCCTCATTGTAAGAAAAATAAAAAGGGAAAATTGCGATTAAATTGGTTCTTCCACTGGTTCTCGTGTTATCCAAACTCATCCCTTAGCTTATAATATTTTGCCTTTAACTTATGATTTTAAAATTATCATTGATGAAGAGAACCCAACGCCAGCTTGCAAGGACCTCAGAGGGCAAGATCCACGGGGAAGACCAGTGTGATTTCAAGCCTGCCTTCGTGTGCACAGGGTGTCTCCAGGCTGACACCAGCTCGCACTAGAGAGGGTGTCGGGGATTTCCCGTCCTCACTCCCAGTGTGTGCAGCTACGTCTGAGCACAAGCCCTCCTCTGTGGTGTTCATCTCAGCAGAAATTCTTCTGGTGTCGATCTTCAGATTTCCAGCCTACATTTCTCCCTCTTTCTTCTTTTTGATTCTTAACTGATGAAATAAATCTCCTGAACGACTTATTATCAGCACAGAATAGACTATCTCCGCCATCAAGTGCACCACAATGCACTTGAAAGATGACGCCAGGGGAGGCCTGGAGGTCTGAAACGCCATCTCTTGCAGATAGTGTTACTCTGGCCTTCCGAATACAATGGGATCTAAGAATTTGCAGCAAAAAATATGCTCAAAGAAAAAAATGTAGACATTCTTTCCATGAGAACTTTTGTTTTTTAAGTTTCTTCTAATTTCTCAACCAAAATTAAAGCAATTCTTTAAATGCATAAGAGCGATCACCCCTTCACCTATCAGGGTTTTCTAGTTTGTATCTCCCGGTGTTCCCCCAGCACTTAGAGGCCTATGCCGAGGCACACCCCGCTTCAGAGCACAGGGGAGGGTTCTGGAGGTGGGAATTCTCCCCCATGAAACAGGTCAGAGGAGAAAGGCGAACGTTGATCTCACTCATGTGGGGAATACAGAGGAAGCAAGTCAGCAGATGAACTAAATAAAACCAAATAAGCTTCTAGACTATCAACCTTAGTCACTTAGTCATTCGCAGAAGGCAAAGAGGCAGGGAGGTGGGGAAACCAAGACAACCGTGCGCAAGGAGAGGATGCAGGTTCACAGGCGATTCCGCGGATGACGCTTGTGTGTTATAACGCACTGTTTCTTCCACAAAGAAAAGCACACAAGAAAGACACATCAGCTTTAGCAGATCACCAATAACAACCCCACCCCACGCTTTCCAGACCTTAATTTAAAAAATAAATAAAGCAACACACATATAAATAAATGTCTGCTTAAAAAAATAAGACTTGATCGCTCCTGTTGCTCTTTAATGATTTCCATGGGATCGAAATCTAAGGTCTTTCGTGACTTCCACCTACTTCCTCACAGAGCAGGCTGTGAGCAGAGACGTCACATGCGCACCCCCTGGGGGAAATGGAGCAAGACGCCATAAGGTCCCCATTTCCATGTTCACATGTTTCTCGTATTTGGAGTCCGTGGCTTTGTTTCCACTGACAAGCTGGGAAGTTATTACTACTTGCTGTTTGTGTCCCTCTGTCCTAAACATATACCCTAATTGCATTCTTTATGTATTTTTTAAAGCTTTCGTCAACTTCAGTGATAATTACATAATTAAATTTTGGAGCAATGGGCATGTTTTGTGGCGTAGGCTTGCCACCCATGCTTTCACTGCAGGCGGAGGCAGCCCCCAAATTCCATTTGATGTTTCCTTAATATCACTGGAAAGTGCTCCTTGGACCTGTCTACTAGGTCTTTGATTTTAAAAAATAACTTCACATGATAAGAAATGTCTTTTAATAAATGCAACTCTCCTGCAGAACCACACGGCACCTTGCCGTCCATGCATTTGTCTAACAGTCTCTACCAACCATATGTTGAGACCTCGCAAAGCTTCTTAGTGACAGCGCCATTTACCTTTGGGTAACTGAATGCCCATGGTGTTGACAGCAGGGTTATTTAAAATGCAGAGGGCAAGATAGGTCAACAGAGCATGCAGGGACCCGGGTAGACACGACAGCCTGTGCTCAGCTTCATTCATTAAAATGTTTCTGGGGCCATGAAGTCAGATCTTTTAAATCCACTTAGGCTGTCCGAGATCAAATAGTCTGATGGCCCGAGCCTGCAAGGTGCACAGAGTTCAGACGTTCCAAGAACCAGAGGGACACGTTTTTAGATCACTGTTTAGTCCAATAAATTTGACAGAGATCAATAATAAAACAGTAATAAAGAAGAAACACACATGCAATTGAGCCAGTGCAGTGCACACGCTCATGACCTGCGCCGTGGAGGCCTGTGTATTTGGAGGCCACTGACTCCCTCCAGGTCTAGACCGCTGCCGTTTGCATTTTGAGAATGAGAAGCCCACGAAGGAGCGGGCTCCCCGCTGCTTGCTCCAGCTCCACATTGGCTTCCTCTCATACCCTCGCCTCTCCGGCCACATCTCTGCCTCTGCGGTCATTTTAAACCCAAGACTCCTCATTTAATAAAGACAAAAATAATGAAAAGCAAACACTTTTTCCAGGTTCCATAACGGCACCTGCGAGGTCAGATCTCTGCACCCGGGGCCTGAGCGCCGACGAGCGCCCGGGCAAAGCCATCGCTCCCCTCTCTCTTGTGCTGCTTGGACCCTGTGAACGTCTTACCTCTGCAAACCCTAAACAAGCACTTTTACCTGCGGATTCCCGGACCCCTGCCCAGAGGACTGGGAATCTGAAGAGCAGCCCCAGGACGTCACTTTAACAAGTTCTCCAGGAGCATGGAAACATGAGTGACATGAGGGAATCAGCGAGAATACAAACACAGCTGGCGGGGCCGGGCCTGGACCCCAGGGCTCAGAGACCCACGCTCAGGGCCGCTCCCCGCCGGCGGGGGGCCGAGCAGCCTCCCTGAGACGAGCCGTCTCCACTATGGCCCTGTAAATTTGCGACACTGGGCGGGGTGAAGACTGAATTCTTGTCCTCACCAAACTCACCCTTCCTCTGCTCTCCGTGTTCTCTGATCAGCACGCCGCATCTCGGAGCAAACGCTACACCCGCTGTCCGCCGCCCACCCCTCCTCGTGCCCACTTCCATGGCTGGGGCGCTGGGCACCGACGGGCGCGGCTCTCTGGAAGGTCACCAACGATTCCTCGGTGGCCACACGCGGCGAGCGGCGGCCCTTCCTCCTTCCCGTGCCTGGCGACTGCGTCCTTCTTGACACTCTCCTCCCGGGGGGTGCGGGTGGGCTGACGACGGTCTTCTCTCCCCGTGTGCTTCTTTGTGTCTCAGAACACTCTGCTTCTCCTCCCACAAGACACCTTTGGGCCCTTAACTCCCTCCGTCACTTCCCAGTCCTCAGCTAGAGGAGTTCTCCCGCCCGCACTCTCTCTCCTGAGACACAGGCCTGCTGCCCCTGGCCGCCGCCCCAGCAGCTGGCCGGGAACTCTCCCGAGACCTGCAGGATCTCCTCTGCCACTCTGTCTTGGCACCGCCGCGGCCTGGGCAGCGAATCTCATTCTTTGTCCTCCTGTTTGCTGCCTCCCCATCCACATATTTATGATTCAAATCAGCCAATAAATATGGTCTCAAGCAGAAACAGGAAAGTGCAAGGTTCACCTGTGGCCCAGGGGCCGGGGCTCTGTGCCCAGGGGGAGAGGAGCCTGAGGTAGCCGTGAGGTAGCTGTGAGGTAGCCGTGAGGTATCTGTGAGGTACCTGTGAGGTAGCTGTGAGGTAGCCGTGAGGTAGCTGTGAGGTAGCCGCCAGGTAACCGTAAGCCTGCATCGGAGCTTCACCTTCTACCCAGGCCGTGAAGAGCTGTGGAGAGCCCCTTGCAAGCACGCGGTGTGGACAAGCATTCCAAGCAGAGCCCTTTCCTGCAGCGTTTTCAGACAGACCTGTGGGCTACCATGGGGAAGCAGGACACTAAGAGGAGGCAGCAGGAGCTCAGGCTTGGAAAGAAGTTCAAGGGCACGTAGGCATGGGAGTGGGTCAGGGAAAGGCTACCGCGCTCACCGAGAAGTGGGACCCTGACTGCAGTAGGGTGATAGCCCTAGGAAGGGGGCTCCAGCTTCCCTGCCCGCCCCCCCCCACCCCAGGAAACTTCAAGCTGAGCAGGGAGGAGAAGCAAGAAGAGAAGAGGAAGGAAAAATAGAGAGAAATGGAGGAAGACCAGAGAAGGCACATGGAGCAGAGACACGTGTGAGGAAGCTGTGTTGGCTTCTGGGCCTGGGACTTGCACCAGGGACATGGAGGAGACACCTGGAAGGGACGGAGACATGGGAGGGAGCCCGTGGGGAGGCTGGCCTTGGCAGTCTGTGTCTTGACTTGGGTTTTGATTTTGCTCCTGTCCTCCCAGACCCACCTGGCCCCTTCTGCCCCGGCCCTATGGGTCCACACCAGAAGGGGCCTTAGGCTTGTGGCAGCTTTCGGGCCTCGGGGGCCCTGCTTGGGCCAACCCCGTTTGGCTGGGCCTTTTCCCACGAGGGGACGGGTGACTTCGGAACTATTTTTTAGTTTAATTGGAAATGATTTTACTGTATCCCTCCTCTTCTCTCTATTGCACACTGACTGTATTAAAGTTATTTTCTATTGAAGGTCTTGTGCACAAGAATGTGTTTGTCTCTCTGCGGTGGATGGCAAAGCCCACTCAGAGCAAGCAGCTTTGGGGGTTCTGGGGAAGTTCACCCTGCCCTGTAGCCCAACGACCACTCAGTGGGCGTCTAATAAGATTCTAAATGGCAACAAGCCCCTCAAGGGAATGTCTTTCCCTCTTTCTGTCTCTGCACCAGCACAGAACTTGCCATAAATATCTCTAGAGCCAATAAGCAAAGGAATCTGGTCAAGGCTTGTATTTTTATTAATTACTTAAAGTCAGAGACACTGGCGTTTATCATCCTAGAAATTTCTCATATGTAAATTTCTCTGTAATCATTTGCTCTGTCACATGTTAGTCATATCCGTTCTTAAACATTGCTCAGATTACATAGATGAGCTCAATACATGGCATATATCATTACAACAAAATCATAAATTGTATTAGCCTAACTCAAGAATATAGCAGTTAGGTTTTGTTCATGTCCTGAAAATCACAATTATGTTGTTGCTTTGGAAAACATCAAAACATCCTCAAACTCAGGGGAACATGCACCTTATTTAGAGCAAAGTGGGGATAGGGTTGGAGAGAACAGGAAAGAAGACTTTGTTAGTAATTGTAATTTCAGACTGAAAACTTACCACTGGCAGTATTCCCGTCTTTCACTGAGTTCCCTTTCATCTCCATTAACATTGAATATCATTTTAGAAAATCAAAGTTCAACAGAAATTAAAATGTGTTCACCAAAATCTGGATAGGATCCTGCTGTGCTACAAAGTTTGCATTTCAAATTACTTCTGAATATTAAAAATTTCACTTCTTTACTCTCAAATTATTTTAGTCACTTTACTACATTTTTTGTTTTACCCAGGCATGTAAAAGTATGCTAAGAATCACACTCTGAAGAGAATAAATTCATCAGTGGCCATGAACTTGCCCACAGCTAGAGCTGCATAGAGGGATGGGAAGAGGCAAAATTTGGGGTGGTGCTGGGGGTTGGTGCTGGGGGTTGTAAATAGGCAGCCTCAGCTACTTCTTGAGGAGACAGTTTCCATACCTGTAAAGTGGGGGTGTGCTCCACCTTTGTCCCTTCCTTGCCCCCCCTCTTTCTCAGTCACTGCTGAGGGTCTCAATGTCCCCAACAGTTGGAAAAGGCCCAGGGGGACAGTGTCTCAGTTCTAGGTGCACCGGGGAATGTCTTTCTCTCTTTCTGTCTCTGCACCAGCATAGAACTTGCCATAAATATCTCTAGAGCAAATAAGCAAAGGAATCTGGTCAAGACTTGTATTTTTATTAAGTACTTAAAGTCAGAGACACTGGAGTTTATCATTGTAGAAATTTCTCATAGGTAAATTTCTGGGAGTAGTAATCTACTCTGTCACATGTTAGTCATATCCGTTCTTAAACATTGCTCAAATTACAAGCCAGTAGAGTTGGGCCCAACTCTGATGATGGGGGGATGGAACCCAGGGGCAGCAAAATGACCCCTCAGCCCCCAGGGAGACAGCTGTGGGTGCTTTTCTTAAACCTTTTCTTAAGGCCCTGGGAGTCACGTCCTCCTGTTAATAGACCTCCAAAGAGCCACATCCATTGCCCTCCCTCTCACCTACTGTACCACCCTCCCCACCTATTTAACCCAAGAGCAGGAGTAGGGTTAATTGACTTTGGGTTAATTGACTTTGCTCTCAAGGGCATCCAGACAAGGCAGAAGATAAGAAAGGATGATTCTAACCTCACAGATGAGTCAGGGATAAAATAAGATTTACGTAAACAGGCACCCACCTGGTTCCAGGCCTCCTTCCAAATGCTTTGCCCAGATGGACACAGGTACATTCCTGCCACCCCTGGGGCAGGTACCGTCATTGCCTGCACTCTGTAGAGAAGGGTACAGGGGAGTTAGTTTACCTGAGATCCCACAGCGATCAAGAGCTGCAGAGCCCAGAGCAGGCCCCACGGCCGGGTCACCCCAGCATGCAGAAGGTGCCCGATAAGCGGGGTCGGCACATTTCACAGAACTGAGTCAGACTTCACACAGGCTTTGAAGGTTGGACAATTATGACAGACAAGAAGGAATATTGGAGCAAGTGGAATTATAATCTGCTCCCAAGATCAACTGGTCCTTTCTTAGCTTTGATCTGGGAAGATGAGACCCAGAGGACTCTGCAGTGCACACAGAGGCAGCAGCTCAGGCCTCTGGAATGTGGAAACAGTCCTAGATGGAGCTGATTTAGAGGCTAAGCTTCCTGCTTAACTTCCACTTATCCTATTGACTTTAAACATAGCCTTTTGCTTCAAATGTAGATTTTTCCTATTATCTAGTCCCTCAAGGCAACTCCCAGTAACAGATGTCTATCTGGCTGGTTTATACTAAAGCTTGAGGACCAAAACCCCCTTATCAATGGAGATTGCAGTCTTTTGACACAACTCAAAGGCAACTGATATCTGGGCACAAGAAATAAAGACCGAGCCCAGCCAGGGGAACTGGCGGCCCCAGACCCCAGACCCTGCTGTGTAAGCCAGACACTCCGTGTGAGATAAAGGAGGTTCTGGAGTAGCCGGGACCAGGCCACCTCCCAGGACTGAGCCCGTGTAGCTAAAACAGACCTCGACCAACTCAGGAAGTGGAGTGAAGAGCTGGTATCCAGCAACTTTATGTCTCCCGATCAAAACATCACAATGTCATTTTCAAACTTACAGGCCCCATAAAATGGAATTAGAGGGGTGGGGAGGCCCTAAACTGAGAAGACTCAGTTCTGGCTAGGGGGGCAAGCCCCATACGTGGGGTGCTGGGGCCTCCAAATCCTACTGCTCTTTCATTTACATTTAAAAGGAAATACTTGCATTTCCTCTTAAGAGAAAGCAAGTCAAAAAGACAAAATTTCTATTTCATGATAGGCCTTTAAAGTTATCACCCAAGACCATAAAAATTTAACACTGGGTAAAGCAAAACAGAGACCTGTAAAGCATATGTCATCAGCTATGCGTTTATAGGATTTCCCAAGTAAAAATGCTGCTTTTGATTTGTAAATGGAGAAGTCCTATAAAATATTTGGCGTTGGGAGATAAGGCAGCAACAAGGGTTTTCCAAAGAAGAAATACAGTTTCTTCTGTGTTTGAAAAGACAGAAGGCACCCCCATACCTGGGGGTGGAAGAGCCTGCCCTGCCCATGGCCATCCCTGACCCGGCTTCAGGGGATGAAGTTTAAAGACAGGAGGTTTCTGAAAAACTTAGTTGGTCACACAAATCCAACTGGCATTTCTTAAAAACTGCGCTTGTTCTTTAAAACTGTGCCAATTTCATTAAAAGAAAAGAAACCTTCTAAATCTTCTGAAGGAAGAGCCAAGAGCACAGATTAATTCACCTGAATTTTCCAGTCCTTTTCACAGGAAAAGCACTTTTCCAAATACTGCCCGATGAATCTGGCCATGACCCAGACATTACTTTTAAGTTCGTGTTCACAGAAAGATGATCAGAATTTCAGCTTGAATGTTTTTTGCAGCTGTGATTCCTTGCTGTTTCCTGAAATCTGGAATTCGACTCTTTGGGGAAAAGATAATGTCTGAAGGATCTTTCTTCAGAAGTTTATGGTATATTCCCCTTGGAAACTTTTTTGAGTCCAGAAAATATTACCGGAAGTTACCCACTGAGGGCACGTTTGTCCCAGGTAGAAACATGAACCTGAGAACTAAAAAACAAGCTAACGATGATCAAACACTGAAATTAACTTTCATTGCCCATCCATGCTATTTTACCCTAACTCGGGAAACATTAGTTAACTCTATACTTGCAACAGATATACTAATACCTGCCTTCGATAACACTGAAACACCGAGAAGGCCTTTGCTTTCGTATTTACAAAGTCCATTTCCATAAGAAAATGTAATAAGCCAAACCAAACAAAAATGTCCACACAATTTACGAATACTTTGCTCAGAGCTGAAAGAAGAAAGCATGTGGCAGGAAGTCCTGTCTTGGACCAAGCTAATCGTTTTCACCACACGGTTGCCATTTTAATTTAATTCGTGGGGAAAAATCAACTTAGAGTGCAGAAAGGTTAGTCACTTACAAGGACTGAACTGTGCCAGCATCGTTAACCTGTCACTGCTGTCAGGTGAAACAATCTCTCTGAACACGCCCGCCCAAACCTTATTTACACTCTGAGAAGGCCAGGCAATTTGCATTCAACCGGTTTTCAGGTGTTGCTATGAACGGCTTAAGAAATGTCCTCTTATTGCAGGAACACCCCTCGCTGATAACCAGAGTTGGCCCTGGCCCCAATTAAGGAAGTGACTTTGTAAAATTAGTAAACATGTAGCAAATATACTTTAAAACAATCGATGATGTTTTACATAAAAATAATATTTGGGAATGTTTAATGCGTTCAAAAGCTACATTACTTTGCCAAGAAAAATATGTAATTATGAGTATTCTGTCGAAATAGGCATCCTCTCAGCTCCAATCACATCATTGCACGCTAGGCCAGCTCGGCTGCTGCACATAAAATCCAGCCAGTGCTTGGGGCTGGGAATGGCAAGCAGGAAGCAGCCAAGGCAAACACTCAGGTGCCCACGAATCTGGGTTCCCATGCCTTCCTAATCAATGCCTTGTATTTGATCACTGAACAATTGCACACATTCTGTTTCTCTGTTTCACCTAAACGGAGGTTTAAGAAACAATGGAAAGGGTAATGCAAAGTCTGCTATTGAATATAGTCAGATTCCAACTCTGCCGCCATTTGAAAGCATTATCTAGCGATTGGCTAGGAAAGTGCCCCTCGGCCCCAGGGACATTGTGTCTCTTGTTGAAAGGAAATCGAACTACAGGGCTATAACCATTCAAAGCCCACAGTGGTCTTCTGCCTCATTGAAAGGCGCTGATGTGGAAGGAGCCAGTGCCAAATGATTTTACCAAATGGCGTGCCACCCCACACACCTCTCCCCAGAGGCTAGGTGAGTATTTCAGGCACTTATCAGATGCCTGAGCCGATCAGAATAAGCTGTGCCTAATTAAACACAAGGTGCCGAAGTCACTTTGCTAACATGTGCCGTGTGGGGCTACTCCCTTGGCTGCCGGTGTCAACCTGGTGTTATCAACACTGATTACTTTGTAAGAGGATGAAATCAGCAGGTTTTTACTTCGTATCAGTACTACTTTTGGTCTAAATTGCAAAAACAGTCAAAGAAAAAAAAAAAAAAAGCATTGTAAAAAAAAAAAACCAGCATTTAATAAAGGTGATATGTGAGGTGAGGTTGGTTTCATTGAAACAATATTTATAGCAGCATTTGACTCAAATTTGGGTTTAGGGTGGATTCTTCTAAACTTACAGATAAAATGTTTACCATTTTCTCTTCATGTCAGCAAGCTTAGTATCACATAGCTTTCAATAAATTACAGTGATGAAAATGTGATCTATTGTGTAGCCACTTACAGTTTCTGAGAAATATTATGAAACTAAGAATATTAACTTTTATTTTAAAAAAAACTTATACTTAGAAGTTGGCCAATAAACAGGTATTTAAAAGAAGAAATTGGTGCACTTTATTTTAATTTGAAAGTTGGTCATTTGTTAGGATTTTAAAAATATTTAGCTATAATCTTAAATATTACTTTTAAAAAAAATGTACCCTTAAGAATTTTTTTTAACAACCTATGGTTAGAAAAGGGTCAAAGATTAATACAGAATTTAAACTCTAAGAATGCTCGTACTCCATAGAAAAAGAAAAGCAATTCCATTTCCATAATGCCAACAATGGAGCTTGCCAGGTAAAATTAACAGTGTCATTGTATTATTTTCTAATTAAAATGGGCACAAGCAAGTAAAACAAAAGCCAAAAAAAAGGAGAGAAATCTGGCACTACTAACTGATTCTGGCTTCTTCTGATTTTTAAATGTCTCAGGTGAAGCAAAGGACACATTCAGTTTCTGACAGAAATGTATTTCCTACTTCTTTCTCTTTTATTCACCAAATTAAAGCCCCAGTTCTGGCTTCTGTGAAGAATACGGCCTATCAATTTCTTGGACACTGATGAAAGCTATTCATCAGTCCCAAAATGTTAACAACGGATGATGGTCTTTATTTTTTTAATGGATTATCTATTTTTTTTTAATCCTAAGAAGGATTTCAACATGAACTACCGTTAATGTCAATTAACTAAATAATTTCAAAAAATTTGTTATTTCTTAAGTTCCTTTAAGTAGTATTTCCCCCTCTTCCTGGGGAAATGTGTGAATTAGACACTTTTTATATGAATTTGTGTCTTTTACTGTTTTAACAGTTTTTTGAGTTAATCATTCGAGTTAATCATTATGACTAATGACAAAAGCACACACAGAGAGACACTGTTATTTTTAAACTCACATAGATGAAAATGGGAACGGGTCTCTCGGAGTTGTGCAGTGTACAACCCACCCGAGTGTACAGGGCAGACGGTTACCTGCCATGTTTAATCATCTTATGATTATTATTTCAAGCAACACCATGATGCTATGACTAAGTCCTTTTTTGTCAGGGCCGTCCTTTAGATATATTACCTGGATTGTTACAAACCACAAAGGAGCACAAGGCTCACAGCCACGGAGGCCAGAACAAATGCCTCTGTGAGATTCCAAGAGCATTAGTCACTTGACAGCTTCTGCCTTCACAACAAAGCAAGGGCAAGCTGGGTACTCCTGACACCCCAAGGACAGGCGCAGACAAAAGACTGATCCCCGAGTCTGATATTCAAGAACAAATGACAACTCTGAAAAAATGTGCTCGAGCTCAGAAACCCTCAAGAAATATGAAAGTCATTTCCCAGGCCATGCCTTGAAGTTTCTTTTTCTAAAAGCAACATGATCTCTGGAGCCTTTGATTAAAGAAGGATGTAATCACTCTTTTTAATTCCCTCTGATTTCACCTCAAAGGGGTGAAGTCATCCCAGGTCCTGCTCATCCCCTGCAGGCGCCCCCTTCGAACCAAAGGAAGGGAAAAAAAAAAAAGTCTATTTGAAGAACTTTTCCCAAATGCTTAGAAATTCAAAAATATGGACATACAGTCACCATATTTCTTTTAAAAGACATGGCTGGTCCTCATCTGCCAGGGGTTAAGTCAGAGGGGTTTTGGCTTGCGCAGGTGTGGTTCTATTAGGTCCAAAACGAGATGTTTCAGAGACGCCCCTGGGGCGCGCACTCAGCACTATTCTCTCCAGCCTTGGCGCAGAGGATGGCTTTTGAAACGCACAAGGAAAGCTGTCCTTTAAAAAAAAAAATGATAATAAACGATCTATTGTGTTTGGAGATAACAATCTCAGCATCCCTGCTCATTCCAGGGCCAAAGCCAGGGATTCTGCTAACCCAGCAGCCGAGTAGCCGAAGAGGATCCGGCCAGCGGGGCGTTAATTGATAAGTGCGCGGCCAAATAAAAGGATGGAAAGGCTGAGAAACAAGCAGCCGGGGCAGTTAACACCCCAAAGCCGGCGAGCCTGTCCAACTAATCGGCCTCGTTTGTTTTCACAGCTTTGCTCGGGACATTAGCAGGGCGGCCGGGCACTCCCTGCAGCGCCTGAGCGCGGCGCGGGCCAGGATGCCAAGAGGACATTGTTTCACCTGCGGGCCGCCCCAGAGCAAACACCGGCGTCGGTGCCAACAGCCCGGGCGCGCGCCTACCCCGCGCGCGCCTCCCCGCGCGCCCCGGTGCCGGCCCGGACAGGGTTGGGGCGCAAGGACAGCCACTGGGGAACCAGCTCCCCGGGAGCCCGGGCGGGGCCCGCCAGCCCCAGGCCAGGTTCCCCCAGCCCCGCCTGAGTCAGCACCGGGGGACGCACACCCCAGGATGCCCGGCCAAGGCGCAGACCCTGCGCCCCCGGGGTGCGCACCCCACCCCCAGGGCCGGCGCCCACGTGGTCCCGAAAACAGCCCACTCGGGGCCCTGGGGGGCTGGGGGGGCCGGCGCCTTTGTCTTCCCTTTGTTGCCGCGCAAAGCCACGCCCCCCAAGCCTCTGCGGGTCGGCGGTGCCGCCCGGAGCGCGCGTGGTCAGAACTTTGTGCCGGAGCCGGAGCCCCGGGCGCGCACCAGCCTCGCCGCGCTACGCGAGACCTAATAATGCGTCCCTGGCCGCTTCTCTGACGACCACAGGCGCGGGGGCCTGGCCACGATTGGTGCAGAGGAGGACACTGACACCCCCATTAGACTCTGACACCCCCATTAGCGTGGGGTGGGGTGGAGGGAGCCGGCGGAAGCTGAGGTCTTCATCAGGGGGTCCCCGCAAAGGGGGAGCGGGTAGACACAAAAGCAGTTTGTTTAAAGTAAATCTTTTGTCTCACGCGCGCGCACACACACGCACACACACACGCGCGCGCGCGCACACACACACTCACACACACGCACACAGGGCTGCCTGGTGGTTAAGGCACGAAGAATGAGGCGTCTCCTAATTAATATTCTTCGAGGGGGAGCGAATGTGCGAACGCTGCCACCCTGAGATTTCCTGCCTCCTCGCTTCTGTCTTCCTCGCATTATCTCTTTCTAAAAATACACCAGGTGGCACTTCGGCAGGCGGGAGCGAGCACCCCATCTCTGCACACACAGAAGGAAGCTCCCCCAGACAATCCCCGGAAAGGTGGGGGGCAAATCCAGCTGCGCCAGCTCCACATGGGTCACCTCCACCCTCAGGCACCCCGCACCCCGCAGGCTGCCTGCAAGGACATAAAAGGGGGCTTCCCTGAGGGAGATTTGTCATGTCCACGTGACAGCTGATCAAAGGCCCTGCTTCCCTCCCTGAAGGAGGAGAGACTCCCACTTGCTGGGGGGGCTCCCTCCCCCCCACTCCAGGGGCTCCACCCTCAGCCTTCTGGGGAAACAATCAGCAGCTCTGCCCCACATGCACATCCCCAAAGAGCTGTGGAAAAAAATCATCGTGGCTTTTTCTCGCACAGAATTCAAGGGGTGTCCTTGAGGCCCGGGGGGTCCGTGCTCCAGTCCCGACTGGCCACCAGCAGGTGATGGCACAGAAGTGGGTGTCCCCACCCCTTCCCCATCTGGTCAGCCCAGCTGGCCCAGCAGCGCCTGCCTCCAACCTCAGCCCAACTTCTCCACTCACTGGCTGGGCCTGGCAGGTCAGCTACAGCTCACCTGCAAACAAATGGCCCCAACGTGCACGCACTGGCCCCAGCCTTGGCCGGGAGATAAGCCGCAGGGGACTGGAGTTCCTTGCACCTGGGGGATCTTGGGCTTGAGTCTCTTTATCCTTTGGACCCCAACACTTGAAAAGCCCCTGTACCCCTGACTCCAAGGTGGCTTCTATCCCGGCCTTTCACTAAATGAGCTCATTAGACCTGATGATACCAAACTGATTTGTTTTTATTAATTTTCCTGCAGAGAACAAGTAGCTTTGTTTCCTTTCTTTCTTTCTTTCTTTTTTTTTTTTTTTTTGGTATGGTATCGTCATTAGACCTGAACTTTCCATGAAAAAATTAGTCCTCTCATTTTCCCCATGGATGTGTTAACTGTTTCTAGAAAAGAGCAATCTTGAAATCCCTGGAGCCCTCCAAGAGTGGACTGAGAGGGTCCGGCTGGACCGCAGGCCATTCCTTGGTGAGCCCGGCTTGCCGCCCAGCCAGGGCCCTGCAGCAGGCCAGAGACCCGTGTCTCTGAAGTAGGGGAGCAGATCCCCAGCATCCAAGGGTTTTCAAAGACTCTGTTCATCGTCTGAAATGGCCTCAGATGTGCAGCTAATCTCATCATTCAGGTTTCCTGGCTGCTCTGTTTTTCTCTGCCCGATAACACTTTATCAAGCTGCGTGGCACTTCGCTCTGCTCTGGACTCGCCATGCAAGGAAATACATACATACCTTTGATATCTGCCTTCTGGAAGCCAAGCGGATTTAATTGATAAAGTACCAAAACACAAAGCTGG
Source organism: Talpa europaea (assembly GCF_964194135.1). Classification (NCBI taxonomy): domain Eukaryota; kingdom Metazoa; phylum Chordata; class Mammalia; order Eulipotyphla; family Talpidae; genus Talpa; species Talpa europaea. The sequence continues at coordinate 136,030,522 of NC_140072.1, forward strand.
AGTCCCAGTGTCTAGGCTCGGTTTCTGCCACCAAAGGGTGACTCGATGGGCTTCGTGTGGACAATCACACTCCATGCAAACAACTGCAGAAATAGGCACTAAGTGTGTAAAGCAAGCGAAGGGAGGCATGAGGAGTGCCAGGAGCAACCTGGAAGCCACTTTTGCAGCATTGTGTTAAAAGGTGAACATTTAGGGCCTCCCCTGGTGGCCCAGCAGTTGAACGCTGGGCTGTGAAGCTGCCTGCAGCCTCTACAGCGCTGGTTCGATCCCTGTCCGCAGGAGAGGGTCTCACATGGCGCACAGACCTCTCCTGCTACCTGCTGCTCCCCTCAGCAGTGTATTTTGTCAGTCTGCCTGCTCTGTTCCCCGCTCTGGCTCTGGTGAGTCCTCTCACCCTCCCGCGCTTCTGACTGGACCCCAGTTCTTGTATAAATAAAAAAATAAATCTTTAAAAATAAATAAATAAATAAAAGGTGAATATTTAGATTATGTTTCAATATGTAATCCCTCTACAAAATTAGAATAAACAAAAACATTTAATTCTTGATGTGGATTTTCCTTGCCTTAAATTCGTTCTTAATTTTTAAAAGCCAAAGCAAAGAACATATGTATTCTTCAGGATCTCTGATTTTGAAGAGGCAATAGAATAACCAACAGAGTCATAATACAAGCACTGGGGGCCCAAAAGATGGAGAGCAAGGCTGTAAGTATGAAAACAAAAAGTCAAAAAGATTAATAGCCACTTTGAAACACAGTTTGGTGGCTTCTTACAAAACTAAACATACTCTCACCCTGCGATCCGGCAATCATGCCCCCTGGTACGTCCCCAGATGAGCTGAAAATCTGTGTCCATGCAAAATCCTGAGCATGGATGTTTCGAGCAGTTGTGTTCTTCATTCCCAAAATGTGGAAGCAAGCAAGAGGCCCACCAGCAGTGGAGGCTACACCGCGGTCCATCCGGACAATGGCTGTTCCTTGGGGCTATTTAAATACCCGGGAAATGTGAATGCCTGTCACAGTGCGGGGAGGCTCTCTGAAGGGGATGCACACTGTTTGATTCCAACTACGTGACATTCTGGAAAACATGATACTATGGAGACACTGAGATCAGGGTCTCCCAGGGTTCAGGGGTGGGTGAAGGATAATAGGGGTTTGGGGCGGTGAAAGGATTCCGCAGGAGGCCATGATGATGGCTACGTGTCATTCTTTTGTCAAAACCCATGGACTTTGCAGCTCCAAGAGCGAGCCCTCATTAAACGATGTATTTAATTGATGATAATGATCCCTTTAGGCTCATCAATGGTAACCACACTAATGCAAAATACTGACAATAGGGGAAACGATGGCAGGGAAGAGGGGTGCAGCCATGTGGGTCTCTGTACTTGCTGCTCAATTTTTCTGTAAACCCAAAAAACTGCTCCAAAAATAAAAACCCATCAATTTTTTAATTAGTCCTAAAAATAAACACTACTACTGCACAGTGTCATTGAGAGTCTGTGAATGTCACTCCACAAATATGCCTTTTAACAACTTAGCATGTTTTCAGTTCTATTGTTCTCCAGATAACATGGAATCTACAGATAACGTGCGTCCACATCTATGACTACAGAGCAGAATCATTTATAAGAGAGAAAAGGCATTTCACCCCCCCTCTTTACCAACATGATGGGGCACCAGGAGACGGCTGCCACCTGCCCCCCGAGTCTGTTCTGCATCGCCAGCTCATTACTTTGTAGACACAGCTCACCAAGCATGCCCTTGACTGCATCACCCCGTTCGGTGGCGGATTCTTGTCTGCCTCTCCGAGACCGACCTCTGGGTACCCTGAATCAGCGTCCTCAAGGCCCAGGTGTTAATACCCACCTAGGAGTGGGGGCTCCCGGGGCCTCCGCGTGGACTCCAGGTTCTGCAGAGGGAATCCAGGCTGGCTCTGCGGGTGCCACTCCTCCCACCCCACCACTGCAGAGCTGGAAAGGGAGCAGAAAAGCCCCCAGGTCAGCCCTACTCTTGTTGAGGGGCCTGGAGCACAGCAGTCCCAGAAATCGGCACCACTGCACCTGGCGCTCTTATGCGCAGCACCTTGGACTACAGCTCCCTGCAGGCCACGAGCTGGACTCCTGGTGGGGACACCTGGGAGGGAGGAAGACAGTGGGAGGACCTATGGGTTGGGGGGGATCGAGGGAGGAATTAGACACAAGGAGAAGACACAGGAGAGGCTGCTCCAGGACCGGAGGGTTTGGGCAGAGGCAATGGCAGTGATTGTGCTGAACCGTGGGGGACTGTGTGGTACGTTTTGGGGTGCTCTTCTATCCCAGCTTTCTGGGACCTACTACCCCATTTCTTGGGGTTCCTGCCTTGGAGTAGGTCCGCTGCTTTCACCCAGCTGCCCCTTCTTAGGCCAAACTTGCTTGGGCATTTGCCCACGAGGAGATGGGCAATTTTCAGAGTTTGATTCAAAGTTTTCAGGGCTCTGCTGCTTGAAATCTGTCTTCTCCTCTCTCTCTTTCTCTCCGTGTGCCCCTCAGTTAAAGCTCTTTCACCACACCGAGTCCACTCTCTTTGCCTTCGTGTACATGGATGGCCAAATCTTTTTAGAATGGGAAAAATGGGTTTTTTCCTTAACAACTTGGGGTCTCTGGGTACCCCTCAGCATCACATGGTTTTACTTTCTCTACTCCATATTGTGTTCCGGATAAAATTTCTTTTGCTAACAAAGAAACAAAAAAGAAGGGACGGCCGAAATGCTTTTTCCAAGAACCGTCAATACACATCCTAGTGTTTGCCTTATTATAATGAAATTAATTTCCCTTCAATTTGCCACTAACACTGTTGGTTCTCTAGTGAGGGAAATTGCCTGTTTAAAACAACATATATTGAAAACTGACATTATAACCAGTCGCCACCACCTAGCAAGGAAGGCCCGGCAGCCTGGCAGTTAATGAGGTGGTAGACGCCGACCCAGATAAAGGCGGCAGGTGGGGCCTGGGGCTGGCACAAGAGGAGGGTTTCCACGGTATTTAAGACTGGCGAGTGGCAGAGGGAAAACTGTGAGTAGCGGGAGAGGCAGACACTTACCGTCTCAGCAAATGATCTCGCTGGAAGGAACCACAACCTCGCCGCCGACTGAACTTACGTCAGTTATTTTTATTGCTAAGCGGGATGCGGGGTCCACCAGAGTCTCAGGCACCCCCATTTCCTGGCAACAAATACGACATAAATGGATCATCCCATGTCCTTCCCAACACCACGGGCTGGACACACGCATCCGGCACCCGGGGAGAAGTCCCGTGAGGACAGTGCGCCTGGCAAGGGTAGGGGCCGTGGAAGAAACCAGCGCTGCCACCTCCCGGCCTTGGGCTTCCGCTTCCACACTGTGGACTCTGGGTTCCCCACAATCCCATGTGGAAGCACCAGGCCCCGCTGGATGGTGTTTGAATGCTGATGGCCGAGCCGGGACTGGGGAGGCCTGTCTGGGGGCTCAGGGGCTCCCGCCCCGTGCTGGCCCGCCTGGGTCACACACTCCAAGCCCCAGTCCTGCAACGAGGGGCCGCGGCCCTTCCTTTCCTGAGGAGAACACGGGAGGCGCAGAGCAAAGGAGCCAAAGGCCTTGCGAGAGACTGAGGCCCTGAGACACGGGAGCCGCCAGCAGCATCGCCCCTCACGTTAGTCCTAAAAGAAAAGCTGAGGAAGACTCGGGTCCCTTCGTCTGTTCTGAGGCTTCAGGCTGTGTCCTCGGCGTGGCTGCTGTGAACACCTGCATGACACCGGGGAGCAGGCTGCCTCGCCACGCGTGTTTCTGCGTCCTTGGGCGCACCGTGGAGCACTACTCGGCCAGCAACAGAGGTGAACTCGCGCCGTCTGCAACATGGATGGAGCTGGAAGGCGTTCTGCTCTGCAAAGTAAGTCAGGAGGAAAAACATAAATACCGATGATGGCCTCATTTACAAGGGGAATATGGAGAAACCGAACAAAGGATCGGGAAAAAGAGAAAACTTGCAGGCTGACCATAGACCCGAGGCATCCAGCAGGGGAGGCAGGAGAAGGGTCAGAACAAGGGAGGGAGCCCCCGAGGGAGGGGAGATGCATCCTGGGGCTGTTGTGGGGGAAGAACTACTGGGACTACACCTGAGGGAGAAACCAAACCCTGTGCAAAAATTAGTAACGATGTAAGAAAATTTATTTATAAAAATGTGTGGCTGTGGGGTCAGCGGTGGCTCCTGGAGGCCCAAGTCCATCCGGACCCCAGGTCTCTGCTGCTCCTCCTGCCCTCCTGCTCTTGTCTTCCCCCAGCATTGTCACAGCCGCTCCCACCCCCTCAGCTGAACTTTCTGGCAGATGCGATGCCGGCTCACACACAGCCACGTCCCCCGGCCTGGAAGCAGCCTGCGTCACCTCCCTTCTTGTCGGAGCAAGTTTAGCCCCGATGAAGCTGGATCAGCGCTTCCAGGAACACGCTCAGATGGAGAGAGAGAACCGCTCCGCCATCGGAATATCATGAATATTAGGTGAGATAAATACACTGTCAGTCGTAATGACACCCTCTCCCAGCTCCCCCATAAAGAAGAATTGAGAACACATAATTGCCCTCAAAAGATGTCTATTTTATGATCATCATTACCTAAATATTACACACCAGAGACTTGTACTATTAAAGAGGGTGGAAATTACTCCTGAAATATTAGCTGTGTTTTACTTAAGCTCTTTGGACCTAATTCATAAAAATTAATTCATGCTTGATAAGACTGATCTCCGTGCCTTAATAGAACACTTCTGTACATCATCAGATGCTCTCCCCATCGCTCGATCATGTTCCTCCCGGTTCTAGCCCTTCAGAGAAGGCAGAGAGACTTTGAACAAATTGAGGAGACAGTGGGTGTGTGGCCAGGACCCCCCCACAGGAGCGCAGAAGCTCACTGAAACGGACAAAGCAGTCAGACAAAAGAATCAAGCCAGACAGAGCTACTTTCTGGTATCGTTAATACTATTGAGGTAAATGTGAATTAAGAAAATGTTCATTTGGGGGATTTCTTTGAGAGCATGTGGATCCTTTCTGGGTCAGGAGTTGTGGTTTCTGAGTGTCCAGTGACACCTGCCAGATGCACCACCATCATAGTGTCTTTAAATGTTATGCCCAGGAGCTCTGGGCCCTTGAGGACTTTGCGGGCTACTTATGTCCATCAGCTTTTCACACGCAACCTCAAGGCAACACAAGACACTAGCACAAGATGATAGGAATTCTTTCCCTCGACCGCCATTCAGTCATGGTTCAATTTATTGATTGATGCACGTCTGTCCCACCTCTGGCACATGAAGCCAAGGCCTGGTCTCCCTTTTTGAACTCCACATCCTTTGCCACATGATAGAATTTCAATCACTATTTCTAAATAGAAGACTCACATATGTTACCAAATGTTCTGTGTCTAACGAGGCCAAGTTATAGCAATTCAAGTCACCATCCATGTGATGATTTTCCAGAAACAGAGGTGCGCAGAGGAGAAAAATAACACCATGAGTGTTCACTCACTTTCCAAGTGTACCCGGAGTGTTACACGCACATCGGTCCTCGGAGGAATTAGAACAGATGTACCCCCTCTATTTTATAAATAGGGATGCTGAGATTCCAGGAAATGACTTACAACATAGCAGAGACACGTTACCCGCTGGGGTAAAAGGCCACAGCCAGCTAAGCGCCAGCATGAGGAGGCTCTGGGTCCACCTGACACCATTTACTCTGAACAAGTCATCCATCTTGGAGTTTCCCTTTGAGGAATCATCAGGAACAAGATGGCCACCTCCAAGTTCCTTTCCAGTTAAATAGTTTCCTCATGGAACTCTTGTCCTTAGAGAGGGTCAGATAGAAACCCAAGTTGTGTGGCACCCTTGGGAGGCTGCATTTGGCCTCATGGGACAGACTGATTACAGGAGGCAAACAAAGGTACATGGCTGACAGGCCCAGGCTGGTCCCGCTGCTTACCTGTGAGCCAGGTATTTCCTCCTCATCTTCACAGGGAGGCTCTTGTCCTCAGGGTTAACAGCGACCCATCTAAGAGTCCAAAGGCTCCCACTCACTGAGCCTGCCATTGTTGCCATGTAACTCCAGCTTTTCTGGAAGGATTACTCCAGGCCCCGCTTCAAAGTCATGGGCCAGAACTGGATCACACAGTCTCCTCCAGGGAAAGGGAGTGTGGATGCATGAGCATCTTAGCCTCCTAAGTGAAAAAATGTGCGGTTTTCTCCCCAAGGGAAGAAGGTAGAACAGGTGTTGGCTGGGCCTCCAACAGTGTCTGCCACATGGGGCGGAGTGATTGAGTTTGTCTAGGACAGAATTTCTCAAATATGCCTTGAGAATCCCTACAACAGGAAACTGGGTGTCAGGGAGTTTGGGGGCTAAATTATATATTCCCCCTAAAGTCTCATGTAGAAATTCTAACTCCCAGTACCTCAGGTGTAGATCTGGCTTGGAAATAGGTCATTGCAGGTATGGTTAGTTACTATGAGGACATTAGCAAGGGTTCCAGCCCAACGTGACTGGCGTTCTTATAAAAGGGGGATGTTCTTATAAATGGGGAGACTCATAGAGGGAACACTGTAGGAACAGAAGACTTCCATCCATTAGCCAAGGAGAAAGTTCTGGAAATCTTCCTTACCTCAGGACTCACAGTGGGATCCCACACCCAGAGTCTTGGATTTCAGACTAGTCTCCAAACTTGAGATTATGAATTTCTGAGGGCCGGACATGCAGTTTGAACAGTCCTTAAAAACTGAAACAGGTGGATGCAGTAGGCACCTTTCCTAAGTTTATTTGCCGATGGGACACTTCTCCACAGAGTACATCAGAAGTCTCTGTCCACAAGACCTGTTTCGTCTCGATTCCACTGTAGTGGAGATTTTGCATCTAAAACCAGATTGTCTGACACCCAATCCTCTTTCTTTCTTTCTTTCTTTCTTTTTTTTTTTTTTGTTACTGTCATTTTTTTTTTTTACTGTCATTTTTTTTTTTACTGTCATTAAGTTCTAGAATATGGCGTAAGCGTGTGTATTTTCACGGTTTTCTCCTCATTTGCTACCATAAAGCCCTACCTAATAAAGATAGCGGGAACATCCAGTGTCTCTTTTCTGTGTATCAGTAATTGCGTTCAGCACTTCACAATAGTTTTCTTATTTAATCATCAAATAAAATAATGAAGTCAGTGCCATCATGTCCTCTATTTCACAAATGCATAAACTTAATATATAAAATATTTCTTATAGACTGAGTCTAGATTTCATTTATTTTTTTAAAGTAATCTTATTAAAGGATAACAAGCCTGATGATCACACAAATCGAAAGCGTGCATTCCAATAATTTTCACAAAGCAAATCCACACCTGTTTTTGCACCACTATACCAGCAAACACCACCAGGCTCTGCTGCTCCTCTCCAAACAATGACGTCGTCCCAACTTCCACCGCTGCTTTATTAGTTTTAAACATTAAATAACACAATGTGGTCTCTTTGGTATCAAATCAGATCTTCCTTTTTTATTCTTTTTTTCTGGTTTTTACTATGATTGAAAAAGATAATTTATGAATCTGCGATAACTGTTTAAATACATACCTAATGGGAATTTATATACACACTGCACAAAACCACACAAGAAGACATTTCATGCAAAGACTGTTTGAAATAGCCACACCTGGAAAAATCCAACAAGTCAGCAATAACCTGACACCCAAATCAGACAAAACAGTTCCAGAAAAGAAAACAGTATCCCTCGTGAGTAAAAACCCGAAGTATTAGCAAATCAAAGGCTATATGTATAAAGAATATACCACGATCAAGTGTGTTTATCCCAGGAATACAAGGTTAGTTCAATATTTGAAACTCAATCAGTGTAACCCAGCATATAAAAAAAAATCTAAAGAAGATGAACTACGTGATCATACCAATTGATAGAGAAAACATTTTTTGACAAAAATCAATTTAAACAGAAAAAAGTCTGCTTAGAAAACTGGGCACAGAAAAGTACATAATACATAGGGCATCTACCAAAACAAACAAACAAATAAACAAACAAACATTTTAGTTAGCTCTGTACTTCATGGAGAAAGACAGAATATTTCCCCCGAAGCGTCAGGACAAATCAGAAATGTGCTCTCACCCCTCCTCTTCCACAACACACTGCGCCTCCTCTCCAGGCCACACAGTAGGAACAAGAAACACGAGGCACACAGGGTGTAAAGGAAGAAATAAAGCCATCCCTGTTTACAACTCATAATATCATCTTCTACAAAACACCCAAAGACTATTAAAAAAAAGCCTCCCAGGGCCTCCCCAGTGGCGCAGCGGTTGAGCGCTGGGTTGCGAAGCTGCCTGCGGCCTCTGCAGCGCCGGTTCGATCCCCGGCTGCTCCCCGGCCACCGGAGGAGGGTCCCACATGGCGCGCAGACCTCTCCTGCCGCCCACTGCTCCCCTCAGCAGTGTACTTCGGTCCTTCTGCCTGCTCTGCTCCCCGCTCTGGCTCTGGTGAATTCTCTCACCCTCCCGCGCTTCTGACTGTACCCAGTGCATGTATAAACAAAACAAACAAACAAATAAATAAATAAAGCATGCCTCTATAAAAAAAAAAATTAAAAAAAAAAACTGAAAAAAAAAAAAAAAGCCTCCCAGAATTAAATGAATTTTGCAGGTGAAAGATGAGCTCACAAACATCAGTTAAGCTCTCTGGACAAAGAGTGAATACTCTGAAACTATTTCTGAAAATCCAGTTTCTTAAGAAAGCAGGGGTGCTGTGAGAAACACACAGCCCGCACGCAGGAGCTCCCCGCAGGCTGGGCTCTGCCACCCTCCCTCCCCAAACCCCAGGTGTGGCTGCCTTTAAAGCACCTGACCACAAACACCTTGAACTTTCCTTGCACTTTCCACATTTTATAAAAGTGACACCAGCAGCAGCTCCTTCCTCCTTCTCATCACTTCCTGCTAGCCCCATTCTTTGGGTTTGAAAAAGCAGGTAAGAATGAAGTGAAGGTCTCTCTTCAAAGAGAGGTTGCCCGAGCAAACATTGGCGAGCAGGGGGTACCCAAAATGCAGAATGAGGAACGTTCCTTGTAGATGATCCAGATCTGGTCATGTGCTCCATCTTCTCAGATTTGTATTTTTATAACGTTTCTCTGATTATAAAACTAATATGTCAGTCGTGTGAAAAGGAAATGAAAAATTTTACGAGAGTTAAATTCCCCTTTCATCCTTGCCCTACACCTGTTGTTCTGCTCCGAGGCAAGCACTGTAAGGCTGGGGGTGCTGCCTCCACAATCGCCTGACGGAGCAGCATAGAGAGATACGTCGTCCAGACAAGCGGGATCCTTGTCTACCGCTTCACCTTAGAGCCTTTTAATGTCGGCATATGGCGCGCAGTTTCTCTCATAAGTGACTGTATAATTATATACGATCCTACACAAATACACCTTCTTTGTGCTGTGATTATGATATTTCAGTGGATTCTAACTTTTTGTCATTACAAACAATTCCTGCAGACTATATATTCTTGCTTATAATAGTTGTACAGAAGTTTGATAGGATGATCCCTAGAATGGGAATAGCTGTAAGAGTTTTATCACAAACATTTACAATTATAATGGATATAGGTGAATTACTCTTCCAAGGATTTATATTAATTTGCATGCACAACGATAGCAGATGACAGTACCTGTTTCTGCAGCTCCCCAATCAAGACTGGGGATATATATATATATATATATATATATATATATATATATTAATATGGATATTTGCCTTTTCAACTCGAAATATGTCCTTTGCATTGCTCCATAATTCCTGAGACTCCTGATGCTTCAACATTTGTGTCGTTTATGTTTTGCTTTGTGGTTGTTCTTTGGTGTGGAATTTATATTTCCCGTTGAGTCCAACAGCCCGATGTTCTATGGCTTCCAGGCTCACTGTCTTGTTTAGAGGGTCTTCCTCCCCCAGGGGTGCTTGCTGGGAGCAACGGGGAGCTGGCGTGTTCGGCTCTGTGCCACCAAGCGCTGGCATCTCCTTCCTGATGTGGGCACAAGCGTGTCCAAGGCCCGGAGCAGAACAAAGCAGACAGAGCTGGTTGGCCTTGTATCTCGCTGTGCTGCGCAGAAGCTGGTTTGTCCAGCCTCTCCTGGGCAGCCCCAGGCTGGCCTCTGGCCCGGATCAGAGAGCAGGAGAGCTACCTCTATGCTGAGATAACCATGAGACTTTCGAAGAGTGGACAAGCCTGGAAAACCTGCCCTCGGGAAGGCAGGGTCCTCCCTTCTGCTCCACAGAGCCCATCACAGGCTTTCTCCCGAGGGAGACCACCTCACCACTCGATACAGAAGCCACAGCCTCAGAACGAGCAACGGCTGCAAGTGAGAAGCAGGAACTCGGCTGCCATCTGGCTGTGTGTGTCTGTGCGTCTGTGCAGACACACTGTGTGTCGCTGTCTAGTAGCCTGTCTCTGGGATTCAACAAGCTTTTCATTGCAAGATGTCAGCCAAAGTCTTCTTACTTCAAAGAGCCAAGAATTCTGGATGGAGATAGTGGAATCCTTAGCCCCCAGCCCGCAAACCTTCCTTACCTAGAAGACGTATAGTAGCAGAACTTCATACTGGACGGGAGAATTTCTCTGGTTCCTTGGAAACAGAGGACTCAGAGCTCAACCTCCATCTGTCTGCACTAATGTGTCACCATGGGAGCCGCCTCAGGGACACTGGAGCTTTCAGAGAATCCTACGGGAAAAGAGCCCAAAGTTCATGGGTCAAAGGTCCAGATTTTAAACACAGTTTCCCTTTTGCTTCCTGCTGCAGCAGACAGGGGCGTATTTCTCCTGAGAGCTTTCTTTCCTTTTTTAAATTTTGTAAGATAGTCCTAAGAACAGGGTCACCTTGCAGGGAATTAGTGAGATCTTCCCAGGAAGTGTTAATTTAGTGCCCGCGATGGGGGCCCTGCAGAGTGGATCAGGATGCAAGCTCCCCCCACCCCTTCTCCCCTTCTTCCAGCAGAGACACAGTAGGACTTGGGGAAAACAAAATAATTGATGATGAGCATTTACCACATAAAAACACTTTGTAGTTGTTCTTTCTGAAGTCCCAGGCTTTCAAGAGGAAAGGCTTGTTTTTCTTAGGAAAGATTAACAGTAAGAGGTTAGGCCAGTAACGGCCAAAGAGAACATTCTAAGGAATTCCACAGTCACTTCTCAACACCCAGGAACGTGGAGAACTCCCTGCGTTTATTTGGAAAAAAGCATCAGAGAAAAGAAATTAAAGTTGTTTGAGTTGTTTGACCTTCTCCATTTATTTGGAGAAGGTCAAGCATTGCAGGTGAGTGACATTATTATTTTGATCCTTAAAGGGATGAAAAATTAGAATATATACTAAAGAAATATGAATAAAAGGAAAGTCTGTGCACTAGTTAGTTTAAACATATTTAACTTGTAACTTAAAACTGAAGCTATTAGTGAATTTACTGGTGGTTCAGTGTACTGGTAAATGACGATGAATACCAAGCACATATTTCCATTAGCCATTGTAACTCAGGGTGAGAATCTTGGATTAATTGAATTAATTCAAGTTTATCTTTTAAGAATATCTATTTAGAGTCTAGACATTAATCCTGTGTTCTTCCAAATGGTTTAATATGCAATTAAAGCAAATGTCCATTAATCCTCACAGATTAAATGTTCTCAGAAACAGACAATGGTAGATCGAAATGTACACGAAGTGTGATAGCGGAGCCTGCACATCACCCTATCCGGCCACGCCATCACCTCCAGGGATGTACCCTCTGAGGTAGACCACTCACTGACCCTGGTCATCACAGCCCTTCCCTGGCCCTCTCGCAGTCCCTCTCCTCGCCCCACTCAATTCTTTCTCCTTAAACACCATCTGATGGCTCCTTAAGCAATCTTTTTCTTTCTTTACTTTTTAAAGATTTATTTTATTTATTTATGCATACAAGAGCTGGGGTGCAGGCCAGAGGCGTGGGGGGTGAGAAGAGTCACCAGAGACAAGAGGGGAACAGAACAGGCGGATCTACTGAAATCCACTGCTGAGGGGAGCAGCACGGAGACAGGAGAGGGCTGCTGCGCCATGTGGGTAGTTCCATGGCCGGGGATTGAACTCGTTCTGCAGGGGCTGCAGATAGCGTCACAGTGCTGAGACTCAACCTCTGTGCCACCAGGGAGACCCTCCTTAAGGAGTCTTAATATGTCATTTCACGCACATGCTTAAGCGCTGCAGTGCCTCACACAGTCTTGCCCTTCCTCTGCAGTGTCGGGGGGCAGCTGCCCACATTCCCCCACTCTGCTGTGCAGAGATGACATTTCTCATACACGCCACCTCTGCGTCTTAGACTACACCCTGCTCCCATCTGCTCACACCCGGGACATCTTCGGAAGCCTCTCTTCAGCAGAAGTATCCTGGTCCTTACCACAGGGTGCGGCTGATATGCTCCTGGATTTTCCCAAGGAGAGGAGGCCTCAGGGTCACACAGCAGCCTGCACGTGGAGACCTGCAGCAGTGTCATCACCGTGGCCCAAACCTTTAAGCAGTCAAGGTGCCCTTCTGCAGGTGTGTGCAGAGTCAGAGGCACAGCCGGGCAACGAAGGTGATTAGGAGCTGAAAAGGAATGAGCTGTCAAGTCATGAAAGACATGGGAGGAGCTTGACTGCATGTTACCAAATGACAGAAGCTCAATTTAAAGGTTGCATATTACACTATACTATACTGTACTATGCTACACTACAGTACACTACTCTGTACTATACTACACTACACTATACTACACTACACTACACTACACTACACTACACTACACTACACTACACTGTACTATATACTCCACTCCACGCCACTCTACTATACAATTTCAACCATGTAACACTCCCCAAAAGGAAAAACTATGGAGACAGTACTGAGATGAACAGTTGCCAGGGGTCCTGAGGGAGCGAGGCAAGGCCAGGAGGAGCACAGAGGACTTTTAGGACTTAACTATTCTGGGCGATACTACAATGGTGGATAAATGTCATTACCCCTTTGTCAGACCCATAGGCTGTAATATACCAAGGGTGAACCCCAACGTAAACCACAGACACAGGGTGATAATGGAGTATTAACACAGTATTGACTGTGGAATTGTAATAGTGGGGGGCCTGTGCGTTTGTGAGGACAGGGACCCTGGGGATCTCATTGTACTTTTCATTCAATCTTGCCATGAACATTTAACTGCTCTTAAAATATGAAGTTTATTAATTAAGGAGAATTTATCCCGCCATTCAAGGCACAGCTCAAATCCACTCTCCTCCATAAAACTACTACATTCCTGCTCTTCAGGATTTTCCTCTCGGCATTTCTCCTGTTCACTTTCAGTGCATTTAAACATGTCCTTCCTTTCTACCTTATTATTAATTCATATGCATAGATACACACAAATAACACATATTCCCCATATATACACACACGTATACATTCCTTATATAACTGCATTATATGGGAATGTTACAAGACGTGCTTCTTTTAATGCACAACCAAAAATATCCTGGAGACATGTCCCTGCAGCCTCTGTGGGATAATAGGTCATTATTTAAGTTTTTGAATTTATATTTTACAAATTTCCTGCAATAATCATGTATAAACTTTGTAAAGACATGAAAAAACATTATTTTCACACGGAAAAACAAGTAAACAAAGAGAGAAGATCAATGTGAAGGATCATAACTCCACTTTCTACCAAGAAGGGAAAAAACAAAATTTTAGTGGTGACAAAAGATGGGTAAATGGGAAGATCAAGACCGTGTCGCCTTCAAAATGCAAAGTTTTTTTTTTATATAGTTCATGAAAAATCTTATTAGCTCAGCATAAATAATTTTGAGGTAAACCCTACCATCATTGGAATCCAGTTTAGCAATCATCATAATATATTTGAAGTGAGCTTTGGAAGTTGGTGGGAGCCGCATAAATCCAGTGGATTCCTGGGGAGTCGGGGGTGTGGATGGCCGAGCACCGGGACGTGGTCCTCACTCTGCTATCAGTGTGTGTGACTTTGGACAAACAACTGTGCTCCCACTGTTCCTGGGTTAACCAGGATGATGATCTCCAGCTGAGATTTGGCTGTTAAAGAACCTCGGGATGAAAGCAGTGTGGTGAAAACAAAGCAAAGGCTTTCTGCAAGTGTAGACAGTCAGCACAGCAATGTCCCTAGTTTTGTTGCAGATACTGGTGAGAGGCGCGGGGACAAGGATTGTGAGGTGCGAGTGCAGAGGCGGATTAGCTCAGCCCTGCTCCCGGGCGACCGTTTGTACAGAGACCTTCTGCATAAGCGTGTCTCACCCCAGCATCTGCTCTTGCAAAGCAAAGCTCTCTCGTAAAAGAAGGTCATTTGACAACAGGCGAACCATCCATCACCATGGTATAGATGAGTCTGTCTTTATGCACCATGTATAATTAATTCTCGCATTTAGTGTTTAAAAACCGATATGCTCGACTTTAAAGTGCTTGTGGCTTTTTTTCAAGTGTCTCCATCACTCTTGTCTCCTGTCCCCGGGAGGGTTAGCTCTCCGCCCCAGGCACAGGACCGGGGACACACCCGCCCAGGGAGCTCTCCCTGCTTCTCTTCTCACGACTGTCCCCCGAACCAACCCCAGGAGCGAGTCTCGGTGCTGACAAGACAGATTCCGTCCCGTCCCGGGACGATTTTCACGCTAGAACTAGGCTGCATGGCAGAGGCTGGTGTGCCAGGCCGCTGTGCGGGGCCAGGTGGCGGGAGGGCGCCCGCCTGCCTCCCCAGGGTGGTCCTGCGCGCTCTGCACCGCAGAGACATTTGCTCAAGCACATTTCCTCTGACAAGCGCAAATAAATGGATTCACCTGCCGATATTCTAAAGCTCTCCAAGCCACACCACAGAAATTAGCAAATTTTGCTAATTTCCAAAAATACTGATCTTAATGTCTGATCAAACGCTGAGATTGAGTGGGGGAGGGGCCGCCCAGCCAGGACCATCTGTTACTTATTCCAGCCCTTCTTAGACAAGAATGTATCGCTTTGCAGGGGGAAAAATATTGTTCTTTCCAGAGGGATAGGAATGTGATATAAACAATGAGATGAGATAAAGCTGTTTATATCAAAGGGTGAATCAGATTATAACACTGAAAAATAGTGCACGCTTCCTGTTATTGCGGCTATAAGTAAAACAGTATCTGAAAGACAAATGACCGTGTTACCATTCTTGAAAACCCCAGGCTCTTCCATAAGAAACAACATCTTGGTAGGCTCCAGGCTAGCCAAGCTCAGACACCCTCCTACCTAACTGAAGGGGCAGAAAAGCTACCACTCCACCTCCAAACAGGAGAGCTCTTTCCTTCAAACTCAGGGGACCCATGAAGCCTGAGACTGAAGACGGAGGCCAGGGAGGAGGAGACAGGGTGCTCCGAGGAGGCCGCCCCAGTGCTGGTGGCCGACCCCAGCCGAGGGGATGGAGCACTGCCAGTATTGGGGGCACGCCAGCCCAGGTTCCACATGAGGTCGGGGTGCCCAGGGAATGCACCCTGAGTCTCAGCAGGACCGCATGCATGGCCCCTGCCCCACACCTGATCTCTCCCCTCAGAGACTCCCCGACTGCCCGGAGGACGGGAGTGCCGGCTGCTTCTTACTGTCCAGCAGAGGCTGCCGGAGTGGACATTGGGGTCTCCAACTCCAAGTGACCCCTGGAAGACAGCCTAGTGGAGGCCACTGTCAAGGTCACGCATCTCAGGGGCTTCAGTGTGACCCGCAGGCCACTGAAAACTCATCGCACTCCGGGCTCCTCCCCTGAGCCAGAGGGGGTGCTCCCCGCTCCTCTCGGTTCCCCGGGCCCCACCTCCCACAGTTCTCTTGGAGGACCTCTGGTGACCCCTCCACCCTGATTGCAGAGGCCTGGTCCAGGGGGCCCAGAGCCCCCCAAGGGGCGGCCAATCCAGGCCCTCTCAAGCTTTGGCCTGCAAATGTCCATCCCCTGGTGAGCGAGGAGTGGTGGTGGGCTGGACACCTGTTGGCAGAGGCCTAAAGAAGAAAAGTCTGTCCGTGTGGTTTGGAGATTAAAGAATCAGTCTAGAGCTGTGTGGGCAGTTTTGCTGCCGCGGGGCGTGTGTCAGGGCCTGAAGAGGCGTTGAGACGTTTGGGTCGGTGTGTGCATGACCCTGGAGGCTGAGGCTGGGTACTGCTGAGCCACCTGCGACGTCCAGGGCCCCACAAAGCGCTTGAGAGGTGGGTCGGCCATGGCCTGAAGATCCAGCCTGCCTGCCAAGGCTGGGCAAGCAGGTCCAGGACCCCCGAGCGCCCCACACCGACACTGTCCCCACGCCCTGCTGCAGGGTGTGCCGGCTTCAGACCATGGGCCCTCCTGATCCAAGGAAGATGCCCCCCGGGTGCGGTCAGCCTCACTGCTCACCAGGCGGGCTCTGCCCAGCCCTCGCCCCCAACCTCCAGAGAAGCAGGCTCCTTGGTGATGTAGCAGCTAGAGCAACCCGCCCTGGCCCCCGAGCTCCCAGGGTCTGCGCCCCAGGGGTGCTGGCGCCAAGTGACAAGGTTGTCTTCTCCCCATTTCTCATCTTCAGGAAGGATAGAGGCCGAGACAATTTTGGATCCGTAGTGAGTGAAACGGCTATTTCTCCTCCCCCTATTACTCAGCCGTCAACCCGCCTGTGTACGTCAAACCACCCACACACCCAGGAAAGGAATCACCAGTGTAGACAACATCCAGACCCTGCTACAGCCTGATGACGGAGGTAGCCCTGCTTGTCACCGATCACAAGCAGCGCCTTCTAGACTCGGAGGCGAAGGCACCACAGGAATGGAGGAGTCTAGTCTGCACCGCCTGCCCGTGTCCCCCAGCCACCCCCCAGGATGCCCGTGACAGTCACCACCCCACCGCCCACTGGCTCAGGGGTCCAAACAAGACCCAGCTGAGTTTGCCTCCATCCACCTGTACCCTGAAGTCCAGCATCTTCGAGGGGAATAACACATGGACATGGTCAAAAATAAATTCAAATGGAATATTCGGGAAGGGAACTGTCAGCTGCAGAAAGACAGAACCAATGGGATAATAACTATGCATGAGAGGGTCATGGAGAGCTGGTTCCCGTGGCCCCTGCCTCAGGCAGGGCCCCTGGCTGCCATCTTGACACAAATTCCTTCTTTTCCAGGAAACCCCAGTGTTTGCTCTCGAGGCCTTCAGCCATTGGAGGAGGCTCTGGTTAGGGAAACAACCCGTTTTGCTTCAAGCTGACTGTCTGCATGAATCGCATCTGAAAAATACCTTCAGAGCAGCAGCAAACTGGCGCCTGCGCCACCGCTGGGCCGCGCAGCCAGGGTCTGCATAGAATTCACCATCACAGGAAAGCAGTAAATGGACACCCCGGCCCACCCCAACCCACCCGGAGCCAGCTCAGACAGCAAACGGACACCCAGCGGACACCCAGGCCCCCCGCCCAGTTCCGCAGACACAGCACCTTGCGCCGCCCAGCCCTCCTTACAGGGAGCAGCTCTGGCTTTGCTGATGTCCAAAGGCCAAGTTTGCAAGGAAGCAGGAGTTGCCGTGTCCCTAATGTGCAGCCGTGTCCACTTGGCACAGGCCCTGCCTTCCCCTGAGTCCACTCACTCCCAGCCCTGTGAGACCCGCACCATTATTACCACCCAGTGTAGGGACAAGATGATGGAGGGAATAATATCCTTCCTGGTGAATACATTTGGTGACAAAAAATGCTCAACCAGCTCGCAGAGACACAAAACCCAGGGAGACATTTTTTACTGAGGACTCAGAGGTGAGAAGAGCTTCCAGAAAGTCTCAAAGGCACCGGCAGCAGCAGTATTGAAAGCACCTGCCTTCTAGAAGCCGCTGGAGACGCCAGAGGGGAGCTGGGCTTGCTCCTCTCCTGCGTGGCTGACAGGATCCCTATTATAAATTATTTATTATTTTGTGTTCCCAATTAAGCTATAATGTGACAGGAGAGCTATTTTACAGGGCAATAAAAAAAATAGTCGTGTTCCCCAGCGAGTGAACTACAAGGCCAAAAGGTGAACATTTACATCAGCGGGAGAACCATGAGGCACTGCAAAATCCCGAGCGTGTTCTGTTTCTGTTGCCACAAGTAAAAGCAGCTCTGGGAAGGAACTCGACAAACTGGTTACCAGCCTCCTTTAAAGCTCCTATTTTTAGAATAATGACAAAACTGTCTGTGTTTGCATAAGAAGCCAAAGTGATTGATAGAAGGGGTGGAAGGAACCAAGGCTACCCCCGAATTAGGGCCTCAGGGATAGAGCGAGGTGTCGAAAGAGCCAACCACAGAAAAGACTCTCCCTGGGCGTGTGAATGGCAGGAAAATGTGATCGTAGATTAACCCGACTGGAGGGTCCCATCTTCTTAATACCATGAATTAAACATCTCTCAAATTCAAATTAGCCTGTCCATGGAAAACGGGAATTACATTAGGAGCCCTGCCTTGTCATTAAGGGGGTTCCCGGGGAGCCAGCTTGGCTACATATGGCCTCCAGACGGGGAGCGGGTCCTCAGAACCAAAACAAAATCCACCCAAGCCCTCACCCCCAGGAAAGGAGATAACTCACCTGCTGGGAGGCCCTGGTGGCAGCTGCAAGGAGCTGGTGACAGGCAAGCTGGGGGTGGGGGGGGGCTTATCTAAACTGTCTGCCTCTCCCCTGGGGGGGCCCCGGGCCCCTGTGCACTGCGGTCTGTGTTCCCGGGTGGCGGGAGGTGGTTAGAATGAAGAGGGCGTGTCTGTGTTTCCACCGGCTGAGCCGGGCCCGTCGCAAAGAGGAAAAGTGCTCTCCGTCCCCCTGGAATGCAAGCGCCGGGGAAGCAGAACCCGTCTGTCTTCAGGGACTCTGTGTCCCCGCGGCCGAAAGCAGTGGCCAGTCACAGAAGGCCCCAGGGCCACCTGAGGCCCCAGGGCACCTGAGACCGAAGGGTAAATCGATGAAACTGATACTTGCAGCCTCCACAGAACTGAGTCCTCACCCTGTCTGTCAGGAAATTTGGTCTCAGAAACAACCAGTGTTGACGAGGATGGGGGAGGAAAGGAAGCCTCATCCGCTGTTGCCGGGGGTATCTACTGTCCAGGCCCTGTGGACAACAGTCTGCAGCTTCCTCACAATATTAAGGACGGATCTACTCTATGGTCCAGCAAGCACACGCCTGGGCATCTGCCTGGAGGTTGCACAGACTCTCCTGCGTTCCCGCAGCTCTGGTGACAACAGCTGGGTTCCGGGACGCGCCCGAGGGCGGGAGTAGGTTAGGGAGACGTGGCGTCCACGCAGATGTGGTGTCCATGCACAGGGGAGCCCATGCACAGGGGAGAACTACTCGGCAATAAAAAAAAAAAATGAAATCCCGCCATTTGCCGCAGCGTGGACGGAACCGGAGGGGTGCTGTGAAGGAGAAAGACAAACACCAGATGCTTCACTCGTATGCACAATATAGGGAAGCAAAGCAGAAGAACAGACAAACCAACCCAAAACAAACCCAGAAATCTGACTGAAGAGCCAAGGTTGCCACAGGGTACCCCAGATCAAGTTCCGAAAGGGCAGCCCCAGCTCACGTTCCCAGCAAGAGGGGGGCACAGGGCTCCCCTCTCCAAATCCCCTCCAGCACTGGGTATCGGGGGTCCTTTTGGCATGCGCTGTCCTCCTGGGTGTGAGCGCGCCTCTCAGTGTGGTTTTGACCTGCATCATCTCCCGTGCCAGGCAGTCTTTTTATTGAAAGGAAAGGAAGTTATCTTGTTAAAAGTGGTGATGAACAGTTGTCCATGTATCTACTGGCCTCTGGACAGTCTTTTTGGAGAATTCTCTGCTCAGATGACCTGCCCAGTTACTCACTGGTTTGTGGAATTGACTCCTGCAGCGTTAACAGATAACACAGAGCCAGGGTTGCGGGGGTGTAACCAGCATATTCCTTCTGGGACACCCACCTCTTGTCTCCTAAGGCTAAAGGAGGCCTGCACAACCAGCTAGGGGTGGGCACGGCCAGAGTGCGAGGTGCGCAGGGTCCTGCCTTTGGGATATGAAGGTAGGCCCACCCCACCGCACGCCCCACCCCATTCCTCACCTGGCCCCTGACTTCAGGGGTGCTGTCCATGGGTCGTAGGGAGAAGCAGAATGGACAAGAGCAAAACTCTGGCCTCAGAGCACAGGAACAGTCACCTTTCCCACGCTAAAGAGGTGGCTGACTTTTCCACGCTTGGAGGCGTGGCTACCGCAGACCTCAGTCCACTTCTGGAATCATTTTGTGAGTTTGGATGTGGATGTGAACATTTTCCTGTCACTGGGAAAACAAATTAAGTCTAGGAGAGTTGCTTGGGAGAGCCGAGCCTCCGCAGGCATGTTCTTACCAACACGCAGCACAAAGCAGAAGCGACAGCCACTACTACCTGTCACGGCAGCCACCCCCGCACGGCCCTTCGGGGGGGTTGGACCTGGGCTTTCTCCTGCAATGACCACGCTCCTGTCCAGCTGCGCGTTTTCACAGGTGGGGGTCTCTCACCCTGTTAATTAACGTGCAAAGTTCCCTGGGCGCCGTCGGCATGTCATAGAGTCACGCACGCCTGGGGGACTGCATCATCCACACAAGTTGGGTCTGGCAGGATCCCAGCTGAGAAGTCGGGAAAAAGTGAGAAACGGAACAGTCCAGGAGAGGCTGCTGACTCATCACAGGCAGCCCCGCCCCATCACCTTCTGAGGCTTAGTGCTTCTGGTCAGAGGACCAGAGATTGACTATTTTGCAGATTTTCCTGGGGACAAAAACAGAGGAAATTCATTCCATCCCCAGAAAATGTGGCTTTTCCCAGATGGAACTTATTGTGCAAAGCTGAGTAAAAGTAAAAAAAATGAAATAAAAACTTGGTGAATTCAATTCAATGTTTACAAAATACATTTATTAAATAGACTTTCTCCTATTGAAAATTTCCATTGTGGGTCTGGATAAAGATCAGGGCCAGTTCTTATTATATGAGCCTATTTTATGTAAACTTCCACATCAGCCACAAACAGTTGCCAAGCTTTCGAACTGGGGGAAACCGTCCTCTTGCCCTGGACAAACGCTGAACTCAGCCAGCTCCATCTCTGGCACCTGCAGGTTTCCTTTCTCCGCCCATTTTTCCCCTCCTGGGCAGACACTATTTTATTTCTAAGGGTCATGCATGTGCTCATCAACCAGCCCCCCAGAGCCAGAGCACAGCAGGCACTGACACAGTGAGTCAAGCTGGGGTTCTTTTTCCCTGATGATAAAATGGTAAATTTCCTTCCAGCTACAGGGAGGCGCTGGCTGCAGCCTCCCGTGCTCCCAACATCACATCCCAAGCATGGTCCAAGTCTTCACCTGGAGGCCAGTAGGACTGCAGAGAAGTTCACCAGGTGTTCCTGGGGAGACGAGGAAGCAGGGGCTCCCCGTGGACTCTGGAGCTTACGTTTTTCTTACTGGACACTGAGAATACAGTTATGTCACAGGCGGGAGGTGAGGGCAGGCACTGCACAGTTTTATGGAAAATCAGTTCACTTGACAATGTCATGAAGCAGTACAAACTTTATTTTTTGTAAGGATTTATTTATTTATGCATATAAGACCTGTGGCATAGGCCAAAGATGCAGGGGGGAGAGGTTGAGAGGACCCACCAGGGACAGAGCGGGGGAGCAGAACAGGTGGATTGACTGAAATCCACTGCTGAAGGAAGCAATGGGAGACAGGAGAGGTCTGCGATGCCATGTGCGTCAGCTCCCTGGCTGGGGATCGAACTCAGGCCACAGTGGCTAGCAATAGCTTGATAGCACTGAGATTTAACCCCTGCGCTACCAGGGAGGCCCAAAAGAGTACAAACCTTAAAAATAACAGTATGGTCCACCAGGACCTGGTGGTCTGAGTAGAGAAAAGGAAAAATATAATATATGGGACTGGAAATAGATACTGTACATGTGTGTACTATTCACTCACATACACACACACACACACACACACACACAGAGGCAGAGACAGAGAGAGATCAATAAACGGTAAATGATGGATGGACGGAACAGATTTCCTGCCTATTTACTGAACTGAATGGAGCTGGTGAGGTTTATTACACAGTTCTATGGAGAAGTTGATAAGCAAATGCCGATTTTAATTTGGTAAGTGAATTTCATGCTCTCATTACACAAAACCATCATCCCAGGCAGGGCGAGCTCAGAGGCTAGAAAGCCCAAGGCAGCATCACAGTGGCCATGGGCTGCTCCGCCTGGTGGGAAGCAGATGTCCAAGCCACAAACACAGTTCTCTGCTGTGACCCTCTTTCACTAGCGCCGGGGAGGAACAAGGCTCAACTCTCCATCCAGCACGAAGCCACCACCATTGCTCTGAAACCCACACCCAGAATCCTCTCCAGGGGAGCCAGCAACCTGGTCTTTGGGGGCTGCCCGTCCCTGCTATTCCACACGTGCACCCCAACCACTGCTTCCCGAAGCATCTGCCAGATGTGATGGCTCCAATTTCCAGCAAAATGGTTGCTGAGCTATTGTAAGTCCTGCTGCTCCCATCTTCCAGCCTGCGGGGTCAGAGCAAGGCCAGGAGATGCCCTCTGTGCTGCGTCCCTCACTTTGAAAGCAGGGGCAGGTCAGGGGTTCAGCTCCGTCCCTCCCAAAGTCCTCTTTGCTCCATAAGAGGATCCTCCTTCCTCCCACCATGCGTGATTCCAGAGTAAAAACAGCCTTTGCTGCGAGACAACACAATAGGAAAAGATGATGCAGTGACTCACTCCCGACTCACCCACCCCAGGGCCCTTGCGTCACCGCCTCAGGGCTGAGGGAAGTCGAGAGAATTTTTCCCCATAATTAAGAAAATCTGCTCCACAATGACCTGCTGCCCACTCCCAGGTGCTCAGACGACAGGCAGCTGTTTCCCGGCTCCCAGCACGCCACCGGCAGGCATCAGACATAACGATGACGTGATTGTGGGGTGCGCAGGAGAGCTAGGGGGTGTGGAGGCACAGCCTGGGGTGCTTTGAACTAGCGAGTGAAGGGGGGTGGAAAGTCAGGGAAGCTTTCCTGGGGGACGAAGGACAGGTGGAGGCTTACTGGGTGACAGGTAAGTGGAGGGCAGGTGGCAGGGGGTGCAGGTGCAGGTGGGAGGGAGCAGCTGTGAGGACCCCGCCTGTGCAGGAACTAAAACTAGGAAGACCACATGCCCCATGGGGTGGAGAAGGGGGCCTGGCCAGGTGCTGGGGTGTGCAGGGGCCACACCTGCAGGAGAGGGGTGGGGCGGAGGAAGGGTCCAGGAGGGCGCACGGTAGCATGCACAGGTGCGGGGAAGGCAGGTTCGGGGCTGGGACAACCCCCACGCCCTCCGCCAGGGCAGTGGGAGAGACCTTGACAAGGAGGCGGGATTTCTGGCTTCCCCCCTCTTTGCGCTCTGCAGGGGGGTCGGCCTCTTGGCTCCCGAGCTGCAATGCAGTGCGTGTGCGCATCAGAGGCAGCCTGGGCGCAGGAGCTAGCGGGCCTGAGTCCTGAGCCGGCTCCTCTCCAGCTCCCGGACGCGGTGGCGTCAAGGTCCGGGGGTTCGAGTCCGACTCCGCGGGGCTGACGTCCTGGAGCAGCCGGCCCCGAGGGGCGCACCCACCCGCGCCCAGCCTCGGGCTCTCCATCCCGTGGCCGCTTCCTCCGCGCTGCAACGCGTCACCCCCTCTCCCGCCGACAGCCTCCCTCCCCGGGACGTGACGCGGGCTCCAGGGGACCACGGGACACCCCCACCCGCCCCCCGACGTCATCGCAGCACCCGCGGGGGAGGCTCCCGCGGCAGGGCTGGGGGCTGGCTGTCTGGGGTTCTGAGTCACCCGGCACTCTGAGTCAGGGGACCAGCCAGGTCCTCCCAGCCTCGCAGGCAAATCTCCTAAAAGTTTAAAATAAAACATTTTTTAAACATGAGGAGTCCAGGAGCCGGGCCCGCCCAGGGCCGTGCGCCCAGGGCCGTGCGCCCGGCTCCGCCGAAGCCTCTTCTCCCTCTGCTTCATGAAACATGTCCACGAAGCCGCCGGGCAGCCGCCTCCCGCCCGACACCCACTCGCTGCCTCGCGGCAGAGGCAGCGCCGGCGTGTGATCCGCGCTGCTATCTTTGTAGAAGGCTGAGAAAGATCTTTAAGAAAATTTCCCGGCCCTGAAATTTATAAATGTAAGTTGTCAGGCAGAAGATGCTTCTGCGGCCTTGCGCTCTCCTAGGAGACCCAGAGGCGGGTGTCGCGGGGCGCTTCTCTCAGCCTTGCCCCCCAGGGAGTACCAGTGGCGCAGGCCTGGAAGCTCCTGGCCCTGCGCACTCCATGGAGCTGCTTGTGCGGGTGCCCCAAGCCCTACGGCCTCCTGGTGGTCCCTGCGCCCCTGCGCGCTCCAGTCTCCCCAGGAAAGCTGCTTCCTCCCAGGCCGTGTCCTTTAGTGGGGGCTGCTCATGAGCTGCAGCTGCTGAAAGCTCTTGCCTGGGTGGCCTGCGCGGTGACCCTCAAGGCCTCCACATGGGGGAAGGCCCAGGCTACAGGCCACAGGGCTCTGCCCAGGTCGCCCCCCTTCTCAGGACCCGGACAAACCACAGGCTGGTGGCCATCCTCACCAGACGCCCAGGCGCAGGGCAGGAGCCGGGGCAGGCGAGGCCTAGAGGTGGCCCAGGCGTGTACCTGGGGAGGGATGGGGCCTTGCTCGCCGCTGGCTTGGCCAACACTGATTCTCAGGAGGGCAGAGGAGAAATTCCGGCTTAGGGGAAACCACTCCCTTCTAGGTACAGCAGGCTCACCGCGTGTTTGAAAGCCTACACGAAGAACCGTCCTGAAGGAAATTAGTTGAATGACAGAACACCAAAGGGAACAAGTGCTTAGGCAAATGGCCGCGTGTCCTTTTGGGCTTCAACCTGAAAGCCTCGCCGGCCGATAAATAAGCATCTTGGATGCAGGAGAGAGACAAGAGGAACTGCCACACTCAGGAGGCCTCAGGAGGCCTGAGGCCTCCACCCCAGCTGCTTCACTGAAACCAACTGTTTTTCCATGTTTGCTTCTCAGCGTTGGGCGAGCTGTGGCCGGCTGCCCAGCGCCCGCCCGGAGCCACCTTGCCTGGGTCCGGAAGTCACCGTGCCCCGCGTCTCACCCCTGTAGGCCGCGCTCTGCGCCCCTGTCCATCCTCTTTCCCAAGTTAAGTAGGAAAAAATTAAATGTCCCAGCACATTTGAGTACTTCCACCTTTCTGCTGTGCTAAAGGCCGAGCACTCGTGCCCCCATCAGGCCTTGAAACCCAGGGACCAGTGTGATGGTCCCAGAGGGGCCTGTGGGGGTGAGCCTCATGCTGGGGAGCCCCTGTCCTCCCGCAGCTGAGCACACAGCAAGCACACGGGTCTGTGCAGCACCCGGGCTCTCTCCGGACTCCACCTGTGCACACCGAGGCCGCCAGCTCTGTGGAAATAAGCGTCTGTTTATGAGCCGCCAGACTGCGGTGCTCAGCCGCCCAGGCCAGACGGGTGAAGACAAGCTGCTTCTGTCCTGTCGCTCGCTTCTCGGTCATCTTGGTGAGGCTCGGCTGGCTCCGGACTCCCTCTGCTGACCCTTCACCCGTCGGAAGGGGCAGGTCACCGTTGCCGCAAAGGCAGACCCGCAGAGAGAGCAGAGGCCGCATGTCCCTCTGCAGACAGCCCCGCCCAGCTGGGTCACCTGCGGATTCTGTTCAGAATTACAGAAGCGGCTGCCCCCTCTGCTACGTCTTCATCTCATTCTAGATCTGAGGAACCCCCAGGTGACCAAAGCAATTTCCTGAGAGCCCTGTCACCACCTGGGAGTCGGGCCTCTCCCTGTCGGGCTCTCGCTGCTCCCGCAGGCCAGCTCAGCGGGCCCCTGCCAGCTGGAGGTGGCACCGGCTGCACCTGTGCGTGGACGCACGTCACAGTCTCATCCTCTTCCACCCACTGCCCTCCAAGCCCGTGGGCGGACGCCTGGAGCCCCCAGACACGCCGGCTGACTGTCCTCTCGTTTTCAGACTAACACACTCAGATTTCCCCTCCTCCTCCTTTCGCTTCTCAGAAGGAAAAAAGATAGTTTCATGGGTAAAATGGCAACTTGTGGCTTTTGTCAACGCACATGATATTAAAGAGCTCATATTGTGTGTTGTGTACCTGTGTCTAGCAAAGAGTATTTTCCTTGAGGGGCTTTTGCTAAGGCAGCTTGACCATCTCTGCCAAGGCACTGGGTTTTGGGTTCTGGCCCCAGTGAGGAGGTTGGTGAAGGAGACTGTACCCCACAGAGCACCCCCTGCCCAGGCTAATGCTGGAGACGTCTTCTGGGGGGCGGGGTCCTTTTACGATATCAAATGATGTTCCGCCCGGACTCTTCAGAGAGGACCATTGTGCAGTTTAACTGGCAGCAAGTGCTGAAAGCAAAGTTTGACAATCAACTGTATAAAGAAACATGATAAACAGGGATCTCCCTTGTGGCACAAGGGGGTAAGCACAACACTGTGAAGCTATCGCAGCCACTGCCGCACGAGTTCGATCCCCAGCCGGCCAGGGAGCTGACCCACATGGAGCAGCAGACCTCTCCTGTCTCCCCACTGCTCCCCTGAGCAGTGTATTTCGTTAGTCTGCCTGTTCTGCTCCCCACTCTGTCTCTGGTGAATCTTCTCATCCCCCATCTCTGGCCTGCACCCCAGTTCTTACATGCATAAATAAATAAATCTTTAAAAATAAATAAAATTTAAAAAAAAACAAACTCAGCAGCATTTTTAAAAAGTAATTCAGGAATGAATTTCAGCTGTCCCTCTTTCTTTAAAAAAAAACTTTTAAAATGCAGAAGGAAATTCCTGGCAATGTTGCTCTCTGATTTGCTTTATAATAAAATGACAGCTTTATTTCTCTCTAAATGAACATGCACGCACATATATAAACACACATGCACCATACACACACGCACACACACACATGATTAAATTGCATGTCTGCTCACACTCTGTCATCCAACACCAAGGAGAACATCCTTCCTGAAGCAGTCATGGGTCAGGTGGAGCAGAATTTCCCAAACAACAGCATCTGCAGATTTTATACACATATGCATGAGTATGGATGTATATGTGTGCACTCTATTTGAGAGAATATATATGTATATATTCAAATTCATCCATGCACACATATACTTCCTTTCACTCATTCAAAATAAAATATGCTTGAAGTAAAGTCACCTTAATAGTAAAAACTCAAATTGAAAAACGGCAAAGTTAATAATCTGACTCCTCGCTCTCAAAAAACAGCGGTGTCCTTTTAGCAGATGTGCCTTTTTCAGTGGCCAGAGATAATTTCTAAGTGCTTATTACCCACCTGAGCATGCAAATTTTAAATACCTTGCTCTGTTATAGCCATTCCATTCCATCAACTCATGCAGCGATTCGCTTGTAAAATGAGATTTGTGTCTCTGAGCTCTCCCGCCAAGCCCGAGGGGGGCTCTGGCCCTCTCCTTGCCTTTCATGCCAGATTGAGCCCAACGATACCCGCATTCAATGCAGATTAACATCTTGTCTCTGAGAAACTTGCACTTAGCAGAACAGCCAGAGTTTCATTCAATCATAAATCAATATACTCGAATGAAAAAGAACTAGGCAGGTAGTCTGTGCTCACCCCTCCGGGAGGGACCGGGCCCAGCTCCACCCGGTGCAGGGAAGGCGGACTCATGCGGAACAGCGGGCCAAATGGATGCTGCTAAAGTTATGGAAATGAACAAAATGGACTTTTCCAGGCCTACAAACCTCCATTTTCACTGGCAATTCAAAATGAACTTAGGAAACGTGGCCTGACGACTGCAGAGCTCTCCCAGTCTGTTTGGGTGGGCGGTGCCAGAGACTGGACCTCTGCGTTGGCTGCAAACCCTTGGTGAGACGCAGGCTGCAGTTTCAGCGGGAAACCAATTCCCACAGGAGCCCCTCCTGGCAAAACGGAGACCGAGGGAGCACTCCGGGCCAGAGGGGCCGGCCACAACTGCATGGGGGCAGTTAGAGGGGTCTTCCCATTATTTTCTCGAGTAAATTCCCTTTCAAGCAGGAGCGGCTCTGCCCCTACTCCTCCTCCCTAGGACAGACGGTCCCAGCAGAGCCCCAGGAACTTGGAGAGACAATCAGCTGGGGACAGGTTCAGAAAAGGAACAAAAACTGCCATTTCTGCCAAAAAGCAGCCACACACAGATGCAATCAGTATGTGAGAAAAGGAAAGTGACAGATCTTTTTAAGCCACGTCACAAGCTCGCGTCTGCCCACTCTCCTTGCGCTTTATCACTTTGCTGTTCTGCAGAAGAAGCAACAATTGCTCCTCTCTCTGGTTCTGGCTACCTGGGGCGGGCAGGCCCCTGAGCCTGCTGGCCCACACTCTCTTCTTGCACCAAGAAGGGTAATTGTTAGACTCAAGGGCAGAATCAACTTTTTATACAAATCTGGTCATTTGCAATATTGACTCTGTGATCACCAACAGGTTGACATTGTCTTATTTCTTATTTTTCCTATAAAATAAATGTGTTTACTTGTAATTGTGTCCATGAAATATTGAAAAGTAAATAGAATATCTGTGGGGAGAGCTGTTGGAACAACAGGACCAAAGCAGGACCGCTCAGGCCAGGAAACTCGCCACGAGTCTAAGACACCTCCTGGTGGGGCCCCGTGGGACGGGGGGCAGAAGGGGCCAGGTAGGTCAGGCAGGACAGAAGCAAAGTCAAAACCCAAGTCAAGACAGTGTCTGCCATGGTCCGTCTCTCCCCCAGGTCTGTTTCAGAGTCTCCTTCCATGTCCCCCACGTCCCTGGCGCAAGTCCAGGGCTGAGAAGCAAGTGCAGCTTCTCAAGTTCTCTGCTCCACGCACCTCCTCCAGGCCTCTTCTCTCTCCTCTCCTCCTGGCTGTCTTCTCCAGCTCCTCCTCTCTGCCCAGCTGCAGCCTCCCTTGCGGGGGCAGGGACCCTGGAGCCTCCCCTTTCCCTGGGGACCCCTCCCCCCGCTGATTACAAGCCATCTGTTCACACAGGACCCTGGGCCACTCATCCTACTGGCTCACGCCCCCTGAGAGATTTTAATCTCTTAATCTTAAGGGAATTTGGACTGAAGGTTCTTCTGTGTCCTGCTGGTTGGGTCATTCCCCTCTGGCCCGGAGGAGTGACCATCTCTTCCTGCCTGCTTTAGCCAGAGCAGCAGTGGACAGGGCTGGGCGGGAGCCTTGCGGGTCATCAACTCGTCATGAACCATTGCAAGTGGGATATACAATTTGTCAACAGGTTAAACAGACAGGATCAAACCCTGGGACGGGACAAAGCCCACACCCCACTGGCCTGTGTGAGGCTCCGGACAGCGTAAGCACTGGCAGGACACTACAATGGCAGGACACAGCCATCTAGGTGACGTCTCCCGAGTGGACAGTAAGTCGCAGACACGGTTTTCTCCCCTTTTAACCCAAATTACTAACGTGACGCCATGCCCCACTGAGTTGACAGTCTTTGAGGCTGCTGTACAGCCAAATGTCGGCCGGCGGAAGCTTGCCCACTCCCATGATCACGCCATGCCTGCCTGGAAACGCCGCTCAGCGGCCTAGAACATTTTCAGTGCTGGATTTATGAACTAACTATGTGCTTAGCCGGAAAAATCTGGCTCCACAGATGTAAGACACTAAGGTAAATCATTCCTAATTCTGGTCTCCCTAGAAACCAGTTTCCAAACCCCTGGAAAGTATTTCCATGGATGCAAGACCACCCAGAGATTGTGGCCCTCGTAGGACTTGGCCTCTTGGAGCATTTGCGAGCGCACCACACAGACTTTAAGTCGATGGTAATGCAAGTGGGAGGGACAGGCCCGACCCCTGCAGAAAACATGCTCCAGCCCTCAGCGTCTGGTGATGCAGACAGAGGTGACAGCGCTGAGGCTGCCCTGAAGGCCTCCACGGCTGGCAGGCCAAGTCCAGGGCTGGAAAATTTGCTTTCCAGGGGCAGATGGAGACATCCAACATGGTACACAGTAGCTGAAAAACGTGTGCGGCTTGGAGCCACATAAGATAAGGAAGGGGTCACTGATTGGCCTTTCCTCCCCCGGACCTTACTAATTCCTTCATTCCTGATCTCCCCAATGGCCGCAGCAGAGGCCACTGCTATCAACGCAATAAGTGAAGAAGCACGAAGAGCAGAGTCTGCTCGGGGTGAGGACTAGAGAAGCTTCTGCTGTCAGCTGACCACCCTGGACACGGTTCTGACCAGAAGGGCTTCTGGAGTGGATTTTCACATGTAAGTTTATCTCCAGTGTCACTGAGACATCATCGACATACATCACATATAAGTTGAAGGCTCGTAGCATGCATGATGGCTTGATTTGCATAGATTATGAAACAATTACCATAATAGGTTCTGCTAACACCCATCTTACGCAGCTACAATCAGGAGAAAAGAAAAAGGAAGAAAAATGTCTCTGTGACATGAGACGCTCAGTTGACTTCTCAGCAGCTTCTCTCTGCATCACACAGAGTCGCCAGAATTATCAGAGCGCATACCCGGCCTGCAGGCTCACTTACCTCGTGACTGAAGACTGCACCTTGTGTAGAAGTGCAAGTGTAAAACTCCAAACTATCAGAAGGTAGGAATGTTTTTCCTGCTCTGAAATTTTGAAAAACTTTTTTTTCCAAAATACCTAGCAGGGAGAGTTAAATTTCTGCTTACTTCTGTTCCTCTTGGTACCACAATAAACACAAATACTTGAGAAGAGCACTTACTTGTTCAGAGTGGTCTCCGAATAATCCTTCCAGGAAAGTGTGGTATTCCTGTAGGACCTGCGTGTGTAATTAGGTTGAACAGATAGACTAACTTTATTGACTCGGTTACTCAGGTCAAAGGCACTAAAGCCAATGTCAAAATTAGCCAAATATTGCTTTTCAGTACTTTCTGCCAGTGTTTCTAAGTGCTCATGACATTCCATCCAAAATGTAAAAATGAATATCAATCCACAGAATATGAAGAGCAAATATCGCTTCCCTCTGTTTTTATACCACCATCCAGGGCAATGTGTGAATCAAATGAGTTTAACCCCCACAAAAAGGAATTGACTTGTTTTTCCTTATCTATGGGTTTTTAAGATTATACCAGTAATAATGACCTTTGCAACTAATTTAATTTAGAAAACGCCAGGCTGTGTCCAGGCAGGCACACGCCACACCACGGAAGATAAACCGTGCTGGACGAAGATGCTTTCCGCATAGGCCTTGCTTCATTTCTCAAAGCATCAATAAGAAAGGCAAGCGCCACTTGAAATAGGAGACATCAAAGGGGATCTGGTACCTGTGTGCCTTCAAATTAAGCACCGTGCATCAGGAGAGCCACAGGGCTGCTGGGCAAAGCCAGACCCCAGAGGGGAAATGAAGGCCCAGCAACCAAGACAGGCCTCGGCAGCCATCTTTGGCTAAGGAACAGGAGAACCTTCCAGCTAACAAAATAAACTCAGAGGGGCCTCCCTGGTGGTGCAGGGGTTAAGTCTTAGAACTATGACGCTATGTGCAGCCACTGCAGCTTGAGTTTGATCCAGGACCAGGGAGCTACCCACATGCCACAGGTGCAGCAGACCTGTCCTGTCTCCCGCTGCTCCCCTCAGCAGTGTGTTTCAGTGGATCCACCTGTTCTACTCCCTACTCTGTCTCTGGTGAGTCCTCTCACCACCCCCTCCTCTGGCCTGTACCCCAGTTCTTGTATGCATAGATAAATAAAAAATAAATCTTAAAAAAAAAATAGACTCCAGAAACACAAAAATGCTCACAAGGGCCATCCATGCTAAATAGCCCCAGAGTGATGAGGGGGAAAAGAAGAGGGTTCCCCTTGCGCGGGCCTCAGCGATGCCGCCGGAGACGCTCGGAGAACTGCGGGCCGGACACAAGGTCAGACCCTGCACCGGGCGCCTCCGATTCACTCTTTCCACACCCGGCGCCTCCTTCCACGCTGGCTTTACCTGTCTCAGCGGCTCCATCCCCGCCTCTCGGCGGCAGGTTGAAACGGCTCCGAGGATGACCACGCGCCTCTCCACGGCTCTTCCCAGCGG
This sequence comes from Talpa europaea, assembly GCF_964194135.1. Taxonomy (NCBI): domain Eukaryota; kingdom Metazoa; phylum Chordata; class Mammalia; order Eulipotyphla; family Talpidae; genus Talpa; species Talpa europaea. The sequence goes on from NC_140072.1 coordinate 136,062,587, forward strand.
CCTCGTCCACTCCCCGGCCAGCGCCCGGGCCGGACCCGCCTCTCCTGGCCTGTTCCCGAGACTCCAAAACAAGGAATTCCCGAGCAACAGGCAGAGGCAGGATGCCCCACCGCCCAGTGGGTTCGGGTGACACGGCGCTGGGATCAGGGACACCCCGCGAGGAGCAGCGGCCGAGCGCCCGGCGGGCTCCCGCGAACATACACCCCTGCCCGGGCGCGCTCGGGTGGGGAATGATTTTCCTTTTGCTTGTGTGTTTCTGCAGCTAGCAGCTCGGCTCAGTGATAAATACGTGAGACCTCTGCTTGACCAGGGGAAAAAAAATCCACTTGAAAGCTTTATTTTCGCCACCTGCGGAACACGGGGCCGGGCTGCTGGGGACCGGCTCGGGCGCACATGGCCGGCTCCGGGGACACCTGCCCGGGGCGCGTCTGTCCAGCGCGTGCAGCCCCGCCAGGGCCGCCGGCCCGCGCCCGCACACCCCGCACCTGCGCGTCTCCTGCAAGACGACAATTTTTTCTATTTGTCTGTGTCTAGCCAGAGCACACTCGCGCGCACACACTCGCCACACACGCGCGCACACGCGCGCAGCGCCAAAGCCCTCCCTCCCCACAGCAGTGGCGATGGCGCTGCGTGCGACATCACCCCAAAATCAGATAATTCCCAGGAGGGTTTCCAAAACCCCAAACCTCATCCTCTCATCTCCTCGCATTCCCAACTCCCAGCGTTAAAGACACCCAGGCGGCCTCGCCCCAGCCTTTGTTGCCAGCCAGGCGCCTTCAGAGAAAAGCCGAAAAAGCTGGAATTCCTGGCTCCAAGCATCGAGGTCTCCTGGAGGCCAGTTTGAAGAGCGGGGTCAGGGCGCCACTCCGGACTGGAATCTTAGGAGGCGCAGGTCAAAGGCCCCTGGAGAGACACCCCCGGCCCCCCAGCCCGGGAGGGGAACCTCACCAAGAAGAGCTCGTGAGAGTGGGGCCGCTCTCTGCATTAGGGTTTATGCATTATTAAAAGGCATCTCATTACGATGGAAATTATGACCTTGTCACTAACACTATAAATGTCAAGAAATACCACTTTAAAAGAATATATTGTCTCCACGGTGAAAAGAAAGCTCTTTGCCTAAAATAAAAAAAAAAGAGAAAACTTGCTTTGGTTTCGTTGAAATCCTTTTATAAAAAGATTTGTAATGAGTCATGACCAGTTCATAAAGCTGCTTATACCACAGCCCTTAGAATTGAAGGAGAAATCACACACACAGAATTCAAGACAATATTGGGGAGTCCGGATCCTCCTCAGTAAATAAAAGTCAATTCCCACAGATTATTTGACAATCCAACACGTTCTGGGTGGTATTAAAGACCGTGTTATCTAAATAAAACGCTATTCTCTCTCCTACAAAGAGATGCTCCCTAAACCTTTTAACATTTACATAATTTTTATTGTATTGAAGTAACACCTACATTATTTCTAAATTTAATTTCTTAAAATAGATAAGTTCCACTTCAGGAATAATGTTGGTATAAATGATAAAATATTGATAAAATATCAGTAAAATTCTGGATTTTATGTGCTAGCTACATCATTTACATGAACTCTTTTTTAAAAACCTAATGAATGAATATACTGAATATACCACAGCACATGAAACATCGATCAAAGGTGCTTTTCATCAGACTCTCAATCCTCCCAAATAGTGCTTGTGTCTCGGTGTCATAGCTGGGGTCTTCCCCTGAAAGCTCACCTGGGCCCTAATGGCTGATTGCACGACTCACTTAATATCAGCGCCCTAAGGAGCTCTTATCCACACACGTGCATGTCACCAAAAGGATGGCCGACCACGCCTTCCATGACCACCGTTCATCGAACCTCACTTGCCTGAGCTCAGCTGCTATCACAAAATGCCACAGACTGAGAACTTGTCCTGGAGTCTGAGGGCAGAAATCAGAGGCCCTGTGCACTTGGATTCTGGGGTTGCACACAGCAGACTTCCAGAATCTTCACGTGGTGCAAGGGAGGGGAGGCAAGCTCTCCCCTGGCTCTTAGAATGGCACAGACCCTGCCATGACACCCCTGTGACCCCCACTTCCCAGGCCCCACCACCTGATGGCATCACATGGTGGGGAGGGCTTCAGCACATGGATTTCAGGGAGACACAAGACCTCAGCCCCTCACTTCCCTGACTGGCTACTGGAGACTTGCCAGGACGCCCACCTGTCCACTCTGTGGGTCTCTTCCAAGCCTGGCCAGTTCTCCACACTCGGATACACGAAATGCCCAGCCCCTCCTGAGCCGGGAGCCCCTCGCAGGATGGCTCATGCTGGGTCATTTCAGCAGCACCCAGGGGATTCTGCGACCAGTTCTGTTAGTTCTCAAAGTGGGGCCCAGGAGCAGTTACATCGGCATCAGCTGAGACTAGAAATACAAAGTCCCTACTCACCGAATCAGAAACCGTGGGGTCAAGGGTGGGGGGACCCCACCCAGCAAGCCTCCAGATGACTCTGGTTGAAGCCGAAGCTTGAGACCGGCTGGTTAGGGTAGAAGGTAAATGTGTAATTGAATGCACCTGGTGACGACCCACATTTGAAAAACACGACATCGTTGCTATAAAATAAAAAGTCGTAACATCCTGGTGCTCAGCTTTGCCACCTCATTACAGTCGAGGGGGGCTTTCCAACCTCTTCATCAGGACCACAGTGCAGCCAATTGACATCGGGGCTCTGGGGGGGAGAACAGGTTCCAGTGTGGGGATGTAAGTGTCTTCCCAGCTGTTTTATCCAAAGAGAACAACCGATGTTTCCCTTCAATAAGAAAACATCATGCGACGAGAAGGTGGATTTTGTTCTTTGGTTTCCTTGTCCCAAACACACAGACATAAATGCCCATTCAGGATAAGTGACGTTTTATTCTGAAAAGTTTAAGGCAAAATAAATGGCAACACAACCGATGGCGTGAAGACAGGACCGGTGGCCCATCTCTACGTGAGTCTCGTCACTTGCCCACAAACGGACAGAGCCGAGCTCGTGTGTCATAAAATTTGTCTTCGACCATCTAATCTTGAAGCCATGGAGCTGGATTTTTGGGATTGCAGAATGTATTTCATTTGCACAAACAGACATTTTTGTCAATAGGCTAGAAGACTTTTATCTTCTCAAGGAGGTCAAGTGTTAAGTCAGAAACATCTTTCAAAGGAAATGTGATAAAAGTTATGTCAAATCCAAGGCAGTGATCTCTTCCAGAACAAAGCACCCCATTTTCCCTCTTCAAAGGTTTCTAACAAGTAGGTATTAAACTTCATCTTAATGTTTAACACACAAATTTATTTCCCAAACTGCTGCTTTGAAAGTTAAGGCTGTGAATTCCGTAATGTCATTGCATTTCTCTTTGGGTCCCACCCTGCAAAGCCGCGGGGAGGATTGGATCCGGGCAGGAGGCAGGAGGAAGCGCCTCCAGGCCCCCATGTGCGGAGCTCGAGGCTCATCGGTCAAAGCTGCATGTTTGTTTCCCTGGCCGTGTAGAGGTTTATTGATAAGCCATTTCTGTCCTCTTCCCAGGGATTAGAAGGGGAGCCATCTAGCTTGCACCCCCAACTCCTGAGTGATCAGTGACCCGCGGGTCCCCCAGAAAGATAAACCCCAGGACGGCTTCCAGGCACTGCAAACAATTCCGTGTCTTGCCGGCGTCCCAGGTTGCTACCTTTTGAGGCTGACGCTTCACTCTTAAGAATTTGTTCTGCTTTGGAGCATCATCAAGAGCCATGTCAAACTTTTATTTACTTTGTTCCTGTCAATGGTGTTCAGGGCAACTGAGCCTAAAAGATATAACACATCTGGGACTGAGAGATCCTTTTCATGAAGATGGTGATGAAAGCAAAGAAGGAGAGCACTGCCACCACACCTCTCCGCGAAATCAAAGCCCACGCAGACTTTGAAGGCGGAGAGGCCTGTGCTGACAGGCGCTGGTGTCTAGATCCACAGCCGTGGCCCGGCACCTCAGGGCGGCCACGGCCCTCGGAAAGCCCTCCATGGGGAAACCGCTTCAGCCTCGGCAAGTCCCCAGCCACGGAGACATGGAGGACGACGCGCTGTGTGTTCACCGGGGACACCAGCGCCCAGCAGGCCAGAGCCGGCAGGCGGAGGGGCTAAGCCATGGGATAAGCTGGAGCTACACCGGCCTCAGGCCTGCGGGATAGAGGGTTGGCCCAGGACTGACCACGTGGTCTGGACCCTGCCCCCCACTTTGCTGCTGGGGAGGTAAGGAGCAGAGCCTGGGGCTTGCAGGTAGACACAGTGTGGTCACCAGAATCCTCAAACACGAAAGAGGGAGGAAGTCAGAGGGACGGGAGAGGGTCTCCCCTGGACTTGCTGGTGAGGGCGGAAGGAGGGGCTGGGCAGTGGAGGAGGGTGGGCTCTGCAAGCTGCAGAAGGCAAGAGGCACTGTCCCAGGCCTTCCAGGAAGCACGGCCTTGCTGGTACCTGGACATGAGCCCAGGCCCAGGGCAACCCTGTTGGCATCTGACCCACAGAGCCCTTGGGAAGTGGAGGTGTTGCTTTAGGCCCCTGGGTCTGTGACGGTGTGTGGGAGCCCGGGGCGATGAACATGGTTTCCCTGAAGAGCTGAAGGCTGTGCCAAGTCCTCCCAGAGGAGGTGCCAGGCTCCCTAGGCAGGAGGATGAAGCACCCCCCACGTGAAAGCAGTGCCTGGAGGGAGCAGAGAGCTGAAGGCGGCAGTGTCAGGCCAGGGTGGGCAACACCCAGAGCCTTCCCAGGGAAGCCAGGAGACCACAGGGCCACCCGCCCCCGAGCGTCACCACCACCGACCCCAAACAGACCCCGCACCGCTCCAGGCTGGCGCCTTTGTCCACACTCAGACTGGCCCCCGTCCCTGCCTCCGCCAGTTCACACCGTGCCTAGTGCCACGTCCCCCGGGGGACTGCACCTTCCTGAGAGCATCTGGGGCTCCGGGCGCCTGTCATGGCTCCTCTCCTGCTGCCTCGAAGGAGAGTTTGTGTGTATCGGCTTCAGAGCCTTTCGGTCAACTTCTTCATACCAGAACAACCTCTAGTTGTTTTGCCCTTGGTGATGTCCCATGTGGTGGCCCAGGCAGAGGCTTCACTAGCCCTTGGGGAGTGATTAGTAGCGGATGGGACCCCGCAGACGCCCACCGGTCTGGAGGAAGCGATGCTGTTACAGGTATGACATCAAGACAGAATGTGAGGCAGCAAGTCACACACGTAACAGGTGGAGACCTTCCCCTGGGCATCAGGGACACCTGCCCCCACACCTGTGAGCGGGGTCTTCTGGCCTTGGCTGTTCACACGCGCTCCACAATGCAGTTGTGTGGCTTGTTAAGGCCGCCATGACAGAAGGCGGCAGAGATTTATGTAGACTGAGATCGATTTTCTCACAGTTCTGGAGGTGGCAAGTCCAAGACCAAGGTGTCCACACGCTTGCTGCCTCTGAGGCCTTCCCCGGGGCTTGAAGGAGGCTGTGCTCTTACTGCTTCTTCACAGGACCTCTTCTCCGTGTTCACAAATCCCTGGTGCCCCGCCCTCTTCTTCCGGAGACACCGGTCCTGTTGCATAGGGATCCAAACTAATTGCCTCATTTTTAACTTTATCACTTTTTAAAAAAGTGATTTCCAAATCCAGTAGTAGTCACAACCACAAGGGTTGGGATGTTGCCGTAAGAACTGTGAGGGGAAGAACAATTCCACCCATAACAAACTCACACACAATTTTTAGGTTTATTTGCTCTAAGACTAGATCAAGAAGCGCAATTTGAGTGCAGAATCCTTCTAGATTTGTACATTCTGCCTCGGGTCTTTTACAAGTTTTCTTTCCCACCTCGAATTCAACAATTTTTCACTGTTCTCCAATGGCAATTTTCCAAAGCAATCACCACAATTTCGCAGAAATAACAACTCGCTTCTCATATTCAGACCTCATTGATTTACCTTCTAGTTAATTAAGTCATGTAATGACAATCAGAACTAATATTGACATAAACAACCCCGAGAACAAGTATAACTGACTCTTGCTAAGCTTGCGATTCACGTCTTGAGAAGCGCACGAAGGCAAGCGTAGGCCAGGTCGACAACGGCCAGGCGTCCACCCATGTCCGGCTATGGCGAGCGCAAGCTGCGTGTTGATGGCACAAACGGGGAGCAATTCCAGTGCATAGACTTTGAGAGCTTTTACAGAAACAGAATCCTGTTTTGGGGGTGGGGGGCCAGGGAGCATTTGGGGAATCCCTGTACCTACCCTCAATTTTGATGTGAAGCTGTAACTGCTCTAAAAAAAATAGTCAAAGAAGCGGGGGAGGGGAGGTGGGGAGGCAACTACCTTGGCATGTCCTTCACTTCAACGGTCATGGCCATGAAACTCGCTAAATCTGTCTCCTCCTCTGCGTACCTCAGGCTAAGGAGAATCTTTGGGACAAGATGGTAGGACACTGCACAATTTTGCAATATATAAATATCTTATTTTTATTACACATTCGGCCTGAAAATAAATTCCATTTAGCGCTCCCTGTTTCCTGACAGACACACGGCCGGTGGGCAGCTGTTCCCCGGAACTCGGCGACGGGAGGAATAATTTACCAGACGTGAGACTGTGGCTTCTCTGTGTCACTCATTCTCTCTCAGATCTTTCATTTTCCAGCTCCCAGATGCAACGACTTGAGTTTCGTGTATATTACTCGTCCACGCAGTGACACACGAAGAAGCTGGGTTACAGTTTCTCTTGCCTTGGGACACTCTTCCAAAGCCAAAAGAGGCTGGACCGACACCAGTCAGAGGCCATGGCTCTGGCATACCCTGTCTACTCGAATATAAAAGTGTGCCGTTGGTCCTGCCTGGCCCCGCAACAGCTCTAGTCTAAGTAAAGTAAAATAGCGAACAAAGAAGCAACAGCAGCATCCCTGGCGATGAGCAGCACCCCCTCCAAGGTCTGGGACCCACAGGCCCCCGCCCACAACTCACACAGACACGAGCTTGGCTCTGGGCCGCTCTGCCCCCATCACGCCCTGGAGCTGGGCACTTACAGTAACTCACAGCTGCATCCTCTTGAATGTATGGCCATATGTTTTATTATTCCACCAGATGTAAGTCATAAAACTGTTTTATCTGTTTTGTGGTTTGCTTAGTACTAATAAAATAAATCCCAAATACCTAACTCTGGCTGTTCTGATAATGGGGGCTCTTCAGCAAACACAGCTTGGCTGTCTGGACACTCAAAGTGTCCTGAAATCCAGGTATCCCTGGGAAGAGCTCGGCCGGGTCCCAGAGACTTCCTGAAGACCCTTTTCTGCAGCTTGTATGAACGGCGTGGCCCATGCAAAGGCTTGTTTTTCTATTGATTTCTAGGCTGATGGACCATAACCTTCATGAGAGTTCATTTTGGCTTCCTTCAGACTGAAAAGGAAATAGCACCGAGTCTGTTCTCTGCCTTGGAGCCTACATTATTGATATTCTTTAATCATTATGTTGGAACATAAAGCTTCGGATATTGCAATTATTATGTGTCCTACTAGCGAGTAGTTAATGAAACGAAAATAGGGCGCAGCGCCTCGCCCGTGGCCCAGCTGACTCTGCCGTCTGAGCACAGCACACAGAACGCAGAGAATTTGCCCCATTCACGCTGGGTTTTGGCAACAGCTGCACAAAAGAAGACTTTCCAAAGTGCTCACAAGTGAAAATATCGTCATTTGCATTTTAACCCAACAGGAGCGTTGCGGAAAAGCCGAGCCCCTCTCCATGCGACAGTGTCGTTTTTTAACTCACGATTTTCTCTAGATACTTTCTATGATTTCATTCTATTTTTAGAAGGAAATAACGGAACAAGATTATGAACTTTCTTCAGGAAAAACCTTACAAAATGTAGCTGGATTTTTGCAGTCTTTTGAGATTTCTTGCTCCCCATTTGATCTGAACGCGAGCGCGTGGGCTCTAGTCTTGCCCACCGACAGGCGCTGAGAGGCCCTAGAGCGCGTGAAGTGGCCATCCTCAAACACAAACATTGCTAAGCCCTTTTTTTTTTTTTTTTGCATAAAGTAGGAGAAAAAGGCCAAATCATCATGCATGCTCGGAGAGATATTTATGTTTCTGAGAATAACCTCCCAAGGGAAGCCAATGTTAGCTCAAAGTCAGAAGGGGAGGAGGTGACCGGAGGGGCTTGGTCATGTGCTCACTTCCTGAAACAGCAGTTACGTGCTGTTTGCAGACTCTCCCTCTCCAGCCCGCCTGGCCAGGCCAGGTTTGGGCGCGTTCTGGGCGCTGAGTCAGAAGCGATGGATCACAGCTCAACTTGGGGCTCACTGTGGGCGCAAGACCCTCCGTACCGGCCCTTCCGCCGGGGCAGAGCAGTTGTGGCTCCATCAGGCCCCAGGACAGACATAAATAAGCCTGTGCTGTCTTATTTCTGACACTCGGGCTGGGTTGAAATCCCAGCATAACTGCGTCCAGGCTGACAGGTCTAAAAAGAAATGCTCGCAGTGGCTGGCTTGACTCTCATCTTGCCGCCCAAACTTGGGGGTCTCTGTGAAAGACCGGGCCACATTTTGGGCGGCTGCTTGTCCCTGGTCCCTCAGCAGCATTGAGCAGACCGAGCAGGGCAGGGCGGTGGGCACGGAGGAGGTCCGTTCCGAAGCCAGAGAGCTACGAGTGCCCACAGGTGCCGGCGGAACAAGGTCCGGCTGAAAGTCCCTGTCCCCTTTTTTACAAGAGAAATCTGGATACAATGAACTTCAGAAGTTGCTTTGAAGAGGGTAGGGGAGGTGTAATATACAGCTAGGCCCAAGTAAGCTGGCAAAGGGACCTGGTATTTATGGACTCGTTATGGGTATATGAATTCAGAACTTTGATTGCTGCTTTTTTTTAAGTAGCAGCTGTGACTTCACATCTCCCCCCACCTATGGCCTGCCGGTCAGGGAAACAGATTAGGGAGCAGGTTAAGGCCCTTTGTTTGGCCCTAGGGGACTCCAGGAGAGGCAGGTGTGGCCCAAGATGAAAGGCACAAGGTTCCTTTGCTCTCTGTCACCTCCTGGCCCCGCAGCTGGGACGGCGCTTCTCCGGCTCTGCGTTAGGACCGCCGAGCACTCAAACTTTCTGACCCTGAAACAGCTGGCAAACCCTAAGGAAAGCGGACTTGACCTTAAACTTCCAGAAAATCCTAAGGAAAGCAGGTTATCTTGCATTTTTACAGCACAAACACAGGTTACGCCTCTGCTTCCAGTCCGTCTTTCCTTAGCATCCCCGCCCCAGCAGTTTTTCTCTGCATCCCTGGCAATGCGCAGACATTCTCTCTCTCTCTCTCTCTCTCTCTCTCTCTCTCTCTCTCTCTCAAAATGACAATATTGTGAACATCTGGTTTGTAGCCTTCCTAACCAAGTTTGTTCTGCAGCGCCATTAAGTCGAAACAGCTGTCATTTCCATCACGCCGCTGACAGAGTGCTCGCTCTGAATGCAGCCTGGGACATGACGTCACTAAGCATCTTTTTGGGGAAGCAAATGGAAAAAGAGTTAATTGTCTCTCCTTGAAGAAAGTGGGCCCTCGTCACCAAAGGTGTCTGTTTTCTTTTCCAAATGAGCAAATGGATTCCATTTAGTCTAGGATGCTCCAGCTTCCGTGCCCCCGACTCCTCTGTTCCGTCGCCCCAAATCCCTCTCCAAGTAGACGGGATGGGCCTGGGGGCCCTTTCAAGGATGTCGGCTCTGAAGTGTGCTCGTCTCTTTCCAAAGCACTGGCAGTGGCAGCCGCTAAGTCCCCTGGTGCCCGCCCTGGGGGCGGACGTGCACTTGGTTAAGATGCAGGCCCGGGACTGCAGGCACGTCCTCTGTCCCCAAGAGGAGAGACAAACTGAGATGTTGCGTTAGCTGCTGAAGCCCCTTGCAAATCCAAAAGGCAGGCTTAGGTAAAGGGCGTGGTGCGTGTCTGCCCCACCCATGAGCTCAGCTGCTGCAGCACAGGTCACCCGTGACTGACCCCAGGAAACCTCTCCAGTCAGGCGGGAACCACTCGCGAGCGCCAGCGAAGATGTGGACTAAAGCCGCTGTTTTCTTCCCCAGCAAGACCTGTGGCCTCCTTTAATTCCCTGAATCTGAGTGTTTTCATTAAGATTTCTACAAGGGTTAGGTAATGTGAGGCTATTCATTATGCTTGGAGAACATGACTTTGAGTCCACATTTTTTAAACAAACCTGCTTTTCAAGAAGTCTAGTAGATAGAAACGCCCCCTCTTCTGTATCGAACTGTTTTCAATCTGGGTAAGACGCTCTTTGTTTGGTCATTAAATTATTCATCAGCCAAACCCTAGAGCACAAATAGAATGAAAACAGACGTCTTGGGGAGTAGCTTCAGTGGGGTTCAGTTAGGGCTGCACCCCTCCCTCCAGCTGAAGAACCTGGGCCTGACAAGTCCTGCCTCACCCACTTGTTACAGAAATCACCTTTGATTCTGCAGGGAAGGAATCTGGCCGGCAAGTCGCTCAGCACCAAGTGGTTGTGACGGAGACTCCAGCAGGTTCTGAACATCGAATAATTTCTGGATCTCCCTGTGTATCTGCAGTTGCCTTGATTGTTTCTCATCAAAGAAAATGTGATTTTACCTCCCAGGTTCTTTCTCTGGGTGGTTTTATTTAAGATTTGACTGTAAATGATCTGTCTTTCCATCCGAGAGGAACTACGTGTCTTGGGTCTTGTTCTTGGTTGGTGGGTTTTAATGAACTAGATCATGGAGGCACCTCTCCACTGAACACCCACAGATCAGACACAGGAAAGAGACCCCTTTTTCAAAGCTCAGGGCCAGCCTGAACCTATTAGGCCTAGGAACAGTATCACACATCAAAATGTCCCTTCAGCCCACTCGAAATTAGCATGAAAATAAAGCTTGGTTAGGCGGAATTTTTTCAATCTTTTTAAAATTTTGTAGAACAAATCAAGAGGGAGCTTGGCCAAAGGTCCCGTGGGCAGTAGCATTTTACAAATGCAGGAGGATAGACTGTTTGCCCCCCAACTTCCCTGCAAGTCATGCTCCCCCACACTACCCACCTCAGCCCGCCCAGACAGACAACCCTTCACTTATCATCTTCACTTGTCTTCACTTGATTCTATAGTCAATAGACACATTTTTACAGTAAACCTCAACCCCATCATGAGATGCTATAATATTTTGCATCCTGCTTTTTAAAAAGTTTTGGCTCCGATTCTAAACAAGGATTCTAAATAGCAGAAGCGCACAGTGCCTAGAACGCAGGGATTACGTAAGAAGGAATTTGTTACAGAAAGCACTAGACGGCTCTTACTGATTTTGATAAGCAAATACATTCCTTTTTGTGACACTTAGAAACTGTGACCAGATCCGAGATTATAAATACGTCCGTGGCCGCTCTCCCACCCGCCTGTGGCAGGGAGGGGTCTCTTTTTCTTTCCCCTTCCCTAATAAACCTGCCTCTTTAAGACACAACTAAAAAAAACGTAAATAAATAAACACATGACATGGAGGTGCCATTCACAGTGGCCTGCACCCCAGACACCGCCCCCCACCCCGCCATCATGGGATGGGGCATGAGCACTGTACCTGCTGCAAAGGACAGACTCCAGGAGGCCTCAGCCCTGCAGGTGTGCTCCCGAGCTGACAGCCTCTGCTCCTGGTGGCCTGCCTGCCTGCCTGGGACTCGGGCACCCCAGCAAACTCAGAGCCCCGGGGACTGCCTCCTCCTCGCTGGCTGCCTGGAGGCACGCGGCCCTCCCTGATAACTCTGGTCTCAGACCTGAGACCGGCAAATCCTCCACTGCCTGTGGCCTGGCCTCTGCGTGGAGGGCGGCTTCTCCTTTTTCATCTTTAGGTCCCCTTCCCAGGCCCAGTGCTTTGCTGAGAGCAGGGATTCTGTGAAAGGCAAACACGAAGGTGTGGACCCCACCGATATGCCGGCTCCAGGCGGCCCCTTTGTGGACATGAGGGCTCGGTACCTGCAGGTGCCTCTCCTGAGAACACGCTTTCTGCAGGACTGAAGACAAGCACTAAAGAAGGAGATGAAGGAGCCGGAAACCCCTACCTTGTCCTCCGGGGGTAAGGGAAACTGTGGGAAAATCCTGCTGGTTGAAGGGTAGTAATAAAGGTTTAGTGATTCAGGAATAATGATTCAAGCCCTGTGTTTGCAGCTTCTCGTGATAACAAGAAAGCCGACAAAATCCCTGGATTAAGTTAATGTGCGCGGTGGATGGGGCTGTTCCCCACGCGGTCGGAAGGGGTAAGCACAATGCCAGAACGAAACTGAGGACCTGTGTCACTGCCCGGAGAGGGCGGGAATCACCCCACAAATCAGTCACGGGCAGGAGGACCGTGATGGTGAAATGCAGCTTGGAAGCCACTCCCAGCTAATGGGCATCACCCTGTCTGTTCTTTCCAGAGAGCCGGCCGTGCCCGACTCAGGGCGGGGCTCTGGTGTCCTCCTCGGGGCTTTAATCCCACCTGGTTGCAACAGAAGAGTTGAGGCCCCACCTGCCGGGACACGCTTGCACCTTGATTTAAGGAGAATAAAATTAAACCTCTATTTCAAAGCACTGGGATACGCCCCAGAACTTTAGGATTTGGGGGACCCGAGGCAAGGAATGCACTTTGTGTCGACGTCCCAGCACCCATCACACCCTGGCCGAGGGCCTCGCTCCGCAGAGGGGAGACGCTTGGGAGCTCAGTGCTAAGCTGCTCTTCTCTCCTCCGAGCACATATTCTTTCTGGAGCGAATGGAACTTAAATGGTTTGTTGAAGAAAATGGCAATCTGGGCATTACACTGTAACTTAGTGAAAAATTCACCGCAAGCTTAGCATGTCAGTGTGCGTGTGGGGTTGGGGACAGGCCCGCACGCCTCCTACAGCTGGACCTTGAGGCTGCTCTCCTCACGGGGTGTCTCACCGTCACCTGCCACGGGCGTTTCAGCCACTGGATCCAAAGGACAGAAGAGTCCAGGAACACATTGCCTGCACTTGTGGGGCTTGAGGTCTCACACTCCGAGACCCACAGGAAATATGATCCATGTGATTCCAGGAAGAGCAAACCGTCAGCCCCCACGAGCCCCGGGCGTGGAATCGCTCTCGTTCTAGGCAACCATGAAGATGCCCCCGGCCACACCACTGCCTGCCGCAGACAGATTCCCATCAGCCCAGGGGGCGACTGAGGAAGTGATACTGGCTCAGAAATTGGTAGGAAATAGTCAAGCAGGTTGTGGGAAGTTATCCATGATATTCAACAGCTCTAGCCAAATATGCGTTGAATATAAAATGTTTAGAACTTGACTTGTAAGTGAGCAGTTGGAGAACAGAGACTCACAGATCAAGGAGAAATGTTTAATCTCATCTTTGTCCATCAGTTATTTTTTTATTATTAAAGTTAAATTATTTCTAATCACCGTTTGGATTTGATTGCATTTTCACACCCACATATATAACTTCTTTCAACTCTTACAAAGCATCTAAATATTAAAAAAAAAAAAAAAGAAAACACATTAGATCACAACTCATATACCCTTTGAGAGCAAGTAGAAAACTCCAGGCCACCCGCACAAAATTGAGGACACTGGTCTAGGTTTGGGTGTTTCATCCCATCCTGGAAGCTGACAGGCCCCAGCCGACCTCAGCATCCAGCGGCCCCTGGAACAGCACCCACTGGGAGAGCTTTGCAGAGCCTCCGACCCCCGAGCCCTCTCTGCTACCTAGATGAGGCATTTTGCAAAACGTTTTCAGGAGAAAAACAGAAAAATACATTGGCAACCATTTTAACAGAGTTGACATAGATAAGTCTTCTTGCAATCCCAATTTCTTGGGGAAGCAGGAGGGCCTGACAACCTCTATGTGACCGTTTCAGCCTGGAATGCCTTGAATCTTGAAAGCAAATCATAGGCCTGTGCTTTTTGCAGCTCTAGGTAAGTATCAGTTGTAAGGAAGAGTGAATGCACTGACACTCTCCACTCTCTGACAGTAGACAAAGCCTCTTTGAAGTCCACCACGAGACATGAATCCCACTTAACTCTCCCATCAAATAGGGTGGCCTTGGATTTTGAATAAATTTCTCATGAGACAGACTTTAAACCAACGTGTTTCTTTGCTCTGACTGCTCAGCAAAGCGGTGTTATTGTTCTAAGCAGTAAATGGCGCCGCCCCTACCATCCCACTGCTCAGGGGTTATTCTCCTTGGTCTCTGTCACCTAAACCACATTTTACTTCCCTGGGCTCCACTCTTTTTTAAAAAAAGGGGGAGGCAATTTAACATAGCACCCTTCCAGGGTGCCCTAACTTTGCCTCATTTCCAAAGGAGCATCTTGTCAGGTTCACGAGTGCAGCCTTCTCTGCCTTTGAAGCCAAAACCGAGGCAGCAGGGGCGCCCAGGACAGGAGAGTGATGGAGGGAGCTCGGTTGGGCTGTGGGCTTCCATTAAATGGATGTCTGGAGCTTGCCATCTTTCACGGTAATTGCTATGTTCGGGAAGTCGACTGTCTCTGGAGATTAATCTA